>NC_136268.1:123309913-123317413 GCF_964187855.1 Myxine glutinosa
ACAACCAACCGAGCACGAGGGGTTTGGTTTGAGAGGGCGGAGGAAGAGCGTTTGGGGGGAGGTTCGCAAAGGTTGAGGGGCGGGGCCTATATAAACCCGCCGCGGGGTGTCCCCCAAAAGAGATGGGCTGGAGAGAAGTGAGATAAAGGCTGAGCTGAGCTGCGTGGAGAGGTACATGAAAAGGAAGGGTCCACGAGAAAGCCGAGGAGCTTTTACGAAGCAAGCTACACAAGAGATACAGCAGAGGAGTGCAGCCCCGTTTCAACCAGCCGCGTGAAGCCCTGACGGTGTGCGCTGTAAAGCGGCTTACAAGGAGCCGCCGCCCCCCCCCCCCCCCCGCTTCCCGCCCGGAGTGGACCCGCTCGCTGTGCCCTGTGATCCCACCTGCTCATCCTTTCCAGCCATTCCTGCCTGCAAGTTCCCCATTTTGCCTACGTGAGTTTGTTTTGTTTGTTCTGTCCTGGGTAGTAAACTAAGTCAGTATAAGCTAGTAATTTGCACTGTGTCACCTGCGTCTCATGTCCCCTGTAAATAAACGTGACTGCTTTCTTTTTGCTTATGTGTGTAAATAATAATAAACCCAGTTACTCTTCTGTACGTCTTCTTCATCTTTGCATTCGGTCGCTTTAGAGTTTTCCAGATTGAGTAGCTGTGGCGTGATACGGCCAACGTTTGGGTAAATCGGGTGAATCGGGGAAGAACAGTTCGGCCGCGGTTATACCTCCGCTCGGTAAAAATAACATCCTAATCCGCGGACCGTAACAAATTGGTGTCGGGGAGTGAGATGCGAGGCCCGAAGCGTGCTTATCGCGCTCAAAATTAAAAGCAGCTGGAAATTGTTTTGTTTTTCAAGGAAAACCCGAATTTTGAAATCGCGCCATGGCTGGTCAAGGCGACGGGATGTCGGTGGGAGAGATAAACGGGGTAGAATCGACCCAGGACCCCGGGGAAGAAGTGGGGAAAATGGTGGAGGAGAGTAAAGAAGGTGTGGTTGAGGGGGTTTCAGGCACGCAAAATGGCGCTCTCGTGCACGAGGTTACGGGCGCGCAAAATGGCGCCTCGCACATGGCTACGGCGACCGCGCCTGCGACCGTAGCAGCGCCACCGGTGGATTCGAACATTTTTATGTTACAAATGAGGGCCCTTATGGAGAGGCTAGAAGCCAAAATCGGACAATTGGGAAACCAAATTGAAGCAACAACGAACGGAATGAGGGCCGATAGGGAGGAAGGGGAGCAGAGGGACAGAGACCGCATGGTGGGCGAGAGGGTCCCACGGGTGCACGAGGAGGTAACGCGGGTCGAGAAGCGCTGGTTGAGCGAAGCGGAGGAAAGCGCGGGTACAATGACAGGGGTAGAAATCGCGACACGGGGTTTGGAAAAGCCGGCGACCGATGAGGTAGAGGGAATTTTATTAAAGCCAACGGTCGTCGAGGTGAGTAAAGAAAAAGCGGAAGTGGGCATTGAAATTGAAGAGACCGGGGACTTAGAAAACCACTCGCGGCAGGAGGAGGTGATGGAATATGTACAAGGTCGGTGCTCAACTCAAAATCATTTGCTCACTAAACAAATAAAGAGTTTGCAGGTTTTGGTGCAGGGAGGAAGAAGAACCCCGAAGGTGAGACGTGCTGTGTATTGTGCGGGGAGATTTTGTAAGAGGATGTTTAACGACAAGAGAATTGTCGCGCGATTGGGATCAAGGAAGCACCCGGGCGTCGGTGAAGGGTCGCGTGTGGAAAAAAAGTGTGCGTCAAAGAGTGAGCGTGTTACTGTTATAAAGTGTGGGAGTGAGACCGAGTGCGAGGGAGAATGCACGTCGGGGTGTACGGAGTGTGACACAGGGAGTGAGAGCAATACGGAGTGTACGGGCGAGAGTGAGAGTGACCCGGAGAGTGAGTTGGTGGTGGAGCGGGTGCGAGAAGGCATGCTTGGAATGGTTGAGGGTGTGCGAGGAAGCACACCTGAGTTGCTCATGGCGCGGGTGTGGGAGAGCCCATGTGAGCGCGTTAGTGGGTGGATGCAAGAGTGCACGCCCATGGTGAGTGTTACGGAGGACGTAACGGAGGAGAGGTGTGGACCGAGGTATGCGAACGGTGAGTGTGCGCGAGAGGTGTGGTGTGTAACAGGGAGAGCGTTGGTGGAATGTACGGACGGCGTTGGAACGCCGGGTTTTGGGAGTGTGAAAGGGGTAGCGTATGCGTGTGAGCATGCAGGTGAAGCATCGACGGTAACCGGGTTAGCGGTTAGGGCGACGGATAGCCGATGCGAGCACTCGGGGCGCGGTGCGCTTTGTTGGGTGCGAGGCCCGGCGCGGATCGAAGCTGCGTCGTTTCTCTTCGAAGCGTCGTTGCCGATTCGGGCTTGGCCCCGCCCCGTACGGTCGAGTCCGGGCCTTGTCGGGCGAGGCGACCGGCCCGGTTCAAGGGCGAGTGGGAGGAAGCGGAACGGTGCCCCCTCGCGGGGACGGGGTTCCGACCGGGGGAGATTGAGCCATCGGGCCCGGGACCGCAAGGTACCACGCCGAGATGGTGCGTGGAATCTCGGCCCGACCAAACCACCTCCCTTGAACCGAAAGCCGGACGGATTCAACCTGCAGGCGACCAAACCACCCGAATTCATTGCTCGGCTTTACGAAGCCGAGTTTAATGATGTCATGACGCACCGAGGCTAGGATATAGCGGACTGTGATGATGATAATAGTGATAGTGGTTTTGATCCGAAATTTAGAAAAGTGAATAGAATTTGCAGTAATTGGAAAATTTTGATTTGTGGAAATTGGACGAGCAAAAATTTATAGGAAGAGATGCCCCATGTGATGGGATGGCCAATCCACCATCCCTCACAGCTGGAGGGCAAAGGAGCACTAGTCTTATGGGGTTGATGGCAGTGAAAACTAGCCCGGGAGGGTTAGGATATATCGTGTGTAGGGATCTAGCGAAGATGACATTAGGTAACGTTAAGATTAGTTAGTGACAATGACACCTGTAGTGGGGACGCGGGCAGATTAGAGTGGATGATAATGACGAGGGAGCGCAATAGTTTAAAGGGACGACTGGGAAGCGCAAGTTTCAGAGGGGAGTAGTTAGATGAAATGATGCCATGTGAGTGTTGGAGGTGTATAGAAGTGTATTGTGAAAAGTGTGGGAGGAACAGGTGTGATTGCACAGGTGTGCAACTGGACAGGTGGATGGAGCAGTGTTTGAGTGATGGTGATGGTGATGAGTGTTGTATTGACCAAATGGTCCAGGAAGAGGAGGAGGGTGCAGGTGGCACCAGGTGTGAGTGCACAGGTGTGCACCAACAGGTGTATGAAAAGAATGGTTGTGTGGAATACGTGGAGTGTGGAATAAATGGCAGTGTGGAGTATATGGAGAATTGGAATGAATGGTCGTGGAGTGAGTATGTTGGAAACTATGGAGTGGAGTGGATGGTGCGAAGGTGTGAATGGGGGAAGGATGGACCCCCATCACGAATACCCGGGGCGGGTAGTGTAAGTGTTAGGTAGAGGGTATAGGTAAATTGTGGTTGGATATTGGCATCTGTGGTGCGGGTGACAGAATGGTGTTTGGATGGGTGCATTAGTGTTGTGGAAATGGCTGGGCGTGTAGCCTGTTAGTGTGTATAGTTGGTTTGGGCACTCCACCACTGTGAGGATGTCGGCCAGGTGAGGCCGCAGGTGGGCTCTGGGAGCCGGTAGAGTTGTTGTGGATGGGGCCCGAGGATCCGGAGGACGGACCCGGGTAGCCCAGTGCCAGAGGGCACCAAGGGGTGACAGAGCCAGGCGGGGCCTTCCCCAGTTAGTTAGGTTAGGGTGAGGAGCTAGGTAAGCTCAGAGGCAACTCAGTGGTGGAGGTGTGCAGGTGGGTAGACCTGCTGGGAAAGCTACACGTCACAGCCCAGAAATTGTGCAAGGGCACCGGGAGATGAATCGGGGGAGTGAGACCCCAAATTGAGAAGCACCACAGTTTGGTCAATGGGAATTGGTTTTTAGAACCCATAGTGTAAGTTGGCCAATGGATTGGCAGGGAGAGACCCCGGGTAGTGTAAAGTGTGTTAAAGTCATTTCGAGGATAGTTAGGATTGAAGTCTCCTCGCACCATCTACATCCACTCACCTGAGGTGACAGGTACTCCACACCATGCCATGTTTGATTATTTTTTATGTGCAAATGTTTTGGATGGTGAGACGCATCATGACGTGGGTGTGACATTGTGCTTGATGTTCCATCTCTTCCTCCTTATGAGGATTGATGACGAATTGGGTGATGGCAAATTTTGGCTAGAGGGATTGTGGTGACGAATTTGGAATAGAAGAAATATGGGGAAGACGTGACAGTAGCGGCGGATTTGTAAATGTGTAGATTTTGTAAATATGGGGTGAGGGCAAGGGTAGTGTAGGTGACGACGGGGGGTGACGTACGGTAGGGACGAGCTTTCTCACTTCGCCCTCCGTACACATTTCGCCTTGCATTGCCTTGTTTGATGTGTACCCTTGTGACCTTACCCCTCGCTCATTTGTTTTCCCCCTTATGTCTCCCACATGACCTGTGCGCCATTGGGCGCCGAGGGGAGCGTGTGTGAGGCCTCCATTGTGCGCCCGAAATTCCCAGAACCAGCTGTCTGCATCGATGCACCACATTATGGACCACATGCCTGAAGCCGAGCACCACGTATGGACCCCATGGGTTGGGGGCATGGCCCCTCTGCTGGAACCGGCCATGAAGGCCCGAAATCTTGCTGGCGGACCTTGGCCACAGGGCACCGATGCCCCACAGGTGAACCACACTAGTCGGCCTGGTGGGCCATAAATAAATAAAAGGGACACGTTGGGTGCAAGTTTTAATACAAATCGGCCGCCAGCAAAGGAAAAAGACAACAACTGGAAGAAATAATAATAACCAGCAGAGGGAGCTGAAGAGCAAGAGATCACCTGCAGGGTTAGGGGTTGTTTGGTTATTTTTATTCATTGAATATTCATGAACAATGGTGACTGCACCGATTGGTGCTTGAGGGTGTGTTGGTGCGTTATAGGTGCTTTCATGGTGCGTCGATGCAGAGCAGACTGTCTCCCCCCCAGAAAGAACAATCGCAGGTCCTGGGTTAGTCTTGTAAATAAAAGTAGCGTCAATTGTAAATAATGCTCCCCACCGTCAGTGTATAGTTTGAAGACCATTCCGCAATTCGGTTAACTGTGGGCGTAAGTCTGTTAGGCAGGGTGCAATGGAGCAGTGGGACACATTTATTTATGTTTTAAAACTGTCGCACTCAGGGTCAGGTTAAAAGTAGAGGGAACTACACCTACGTGTCACACTAAATTAAAGTTGTAGGCCCGGGTTGTGCCTAAGAGGAGGAGGGTGCAGTGTTGCGGATATGAGGATTGTGTTTTTTTTATTGTGTTGTATTGTATAGTAAATTGTTGTAAATATCACCCTCTGTAAAATGTAATAATTCCTTGTAAATACCTCCGTAGTGTGAAGGTCAAAGGGCGTCTCAGTAGTTATTCCATAAACACCACACGCAGGACACGATAAAACCCTTGTTCAGTAGCTTATATCTTATTATGTGTCTTAGGGTAAGGCTGTGTCTCCCATTAATTTAAATACTCCATTGCACCAAGTGAAATAAGAGTAGATCCCCTTTCATTTCATTTCAATGGCCAACTGCATTTTGGGCGGTTTTCTTCAACCACCATTGGCCACGAGGCAGGGTTGGGAAAGAAGGGCGTGTCTCCACCTCGTCATAGAGGGGAGGAGTGAGCCAGCCCCGAACAACCAACCGAGCACGAGGGGTTTGGTTTGAGAGGGCGGAGGAAGAGCGTTTGGGGGAGGTTCGCAAAGGTTGAGGGGCGGGGCCTATATAACCCACCGCGGGGGGTGTCCCCCAGGAGATGGGCTGGAGAGAAGTGAGAGAAAGGCTGAGCTGAGCTGCGTGGAGAGGTACACGAAAAGGAAGGGTCCAAGAGAAAGCCGAGGAGCTTTTACGAAGCAAGCTACACGAGAGATACAGCAGAGGAGTGCAGCCCCGTTTCAACCAGCCGCGTGAAGCCCTGACGGTGTGCGCTGTAAAGCAGAATACAAGGAGCCGCCGCCCCCCCCCCCCCCCCGCTTCCCGCCCGGAGTGGACCTGCTCGCTGTGCCCTGTGATCCCACCTGCTCATCCTTTCCAGCCATTCCTGCCTGCAAGTTCCCCATTTTGCCTACGTGAGTTTGTTTTGTTTGTTCTGTCCTGGGTAGTAAACTAAGTCAGTATAAGCTAGTAATTTGCACTGTGTCACCTGCGTCTCATGTCCCCTGTAAATAAACGTGACTGCTTTCTTTTTGCTTATGTGTGTAAATAATAATAAACCCAGTTACTCTTCTGTACGTCTTCTTCCTCTTTGCATTCGGTCGCTTTAGAGTTTTCCAGATTGAGTAGCTGTGGCGCGATACGGCCAGCATTTGGGTAAATCGGGTGAATCGGGGAAGAACAGTTCGGCCGCGGTTATACCTCCGCTCGGTAAAAATAACATCCTAATCCGCGGACCGCAACAATATATATTTTTACAAAATAATTCAAAATGAAATACAGACATATTTAATTTGCATAAGTATTCAACCCCCTAAGTCAATATTTCGTAGAAGCGCCTTTGGCAGCGATTACAGCTTCGAGTCTTCTTGTCTGTGTCTGTATCAGTTTTGCACATCTGGAATTGGGGAGTTTCTCCCATTCTTCCCTGCAGATTTGTTCAAGCTCTGTCAAGTTGGATGGGAAGCGTCGATGAACATCAACCTTCAAGTCTTTCACACATTATCAATGCAATTAAAGTCTGGGCTTTGGCTGGGCCACTCAAGGACTTTCATGTTCTTGTTCTGAAGCCATTCCAGTGTTGCTATGGCTGTGCAATTGAGATTCATGTGATTTCTACGTCATCTCATGTCGATTCTCAAAGAGATGAACTTATAAAATGGGTCGTGATGTCCGTCCGGATGTCTGCTCATCCGGATGTCCGGCCGTTAACTTTTTCCTATTTTTGCTACTCCTCCATTATCGCCTGGCTGATTGTTCTAAAACTTGACACATGAATACAAGACAATAGCCCCCACAATATCTTGGGTAACGATTTTTCGATTTCAGGTAATAAGGGCTGCCATGGGAGGTTAGCTCCCAAACTTTGGACCCCTACTCGTCTCTTATTTACTAATTGATAGCTCTGAAACCAAATGGTGCCCTTCTATTCGATGGTCCGTAGGATCGCTTGGACTTACATTTTCTGATTTCCTATTTTTCGAATTCCGATCATCAGCGCTCCCAGAGGGGGTTACCCAGTGCCGGATTAACCATTAGGCAGACAAGGCATGTGCCTTAGGGCCAGACAAAAATTCGGGCCACAAAAATGTGCATTTGTGCATTGAAAGTGATTTGCTCCGAGAACTGGACTTCAGTTCCGTAATTGAAGAGTTTGCAGTTGTAAACGCGCACAAGGTTACAATCTAAGGTCTAGTAAACTGTAAAGCAAAGTGCCA
>NC_136268.1:123322413-123474913 GCF_964187855.1 Myxine glutinosa
TCGTTTATATGGACAAACTGGACTTAATCCCCTGTCCGCTGACCGTTAATCCTTTCTCCGCTAATGCCCCGAGGTCATGCATGTACCAAGTCCTGGCATCAGCTCGCTCCCCTCCTGCTGTGAGTTCCGTTTACCAAACGATAGGGGGGTGTTCCAGCCAGGGGCTGTGACCAGGTGGACAAGAGATTATCATGTTCGGGCACATTCCTGACACTCATTTACGAACTCGTCTTTCACAGAGTTTGCAGGTAAAATGTATCTGCTTCGTTACCAGTGTTAATTAATAAGTTACCAGTGCCAATTAATAAGTTACACTGAGTTACACTTCCACAATTCCCTCATCTTTTTGTTTTTGTTTATATTAACCATTAATCTAAACATCAATATAAGTAAACAATCAATCACTACTAGTAAACATCATTACAAGTATAAGTAAATAATCAATCACTTTGGTAATCAAATTCCCTTGGGCATACACCGTCATCCTGCAAGAATCACAAAACATTTCGTTGGTCATTGACTCCTTCCATATCGTTCAATCTATTGCATTTGCATCACAAATATATTTTCAAAACAACACTTCACCATCACCAAGATACAACAATTTCACTTCATTTTCAAGTTTTGTAAAGCATCTGCACCATCTGGCAAAAAACGTTTGCCTCCACACAAATGTTGACTTTGTTTGAAAGGAAGGGCTGATCACTTGTGTTTGAATCCTGGTATGAAACATTTTCTCCTAATGTCTTCATAGCTCCTGCACTACTTCGTGTAGGATTTCGCTGTTGTGGTAACATTGCGGAGTCATAGACTGACCCTGCTCTCCTTGTAGCATTCTTGCCACTTTTTGCTGTAAACCATAGTAATTCCTGAACAAGGCCTTCACCCAGTTGTAGTCGACTTGCCTCCTCCCTCATTGTGAGTGGGCAGCAAGTATTGGTGTGACGTTGATTGGCCAGCAAGATGTGGAACAGGGATGCCGGATGCATCCACAATGATGTTGGGACCATGGTGTTCAGGTCATTCATGGTCCTTACCAGGAGCAACCAGCAGAATCGTGCACAGCTGTTGTGACAAGGGCACAGCCGTTTTTTGCAGCTCCATGCTGGTTCCCCGGACGTTGGTGAAGTAATAACATATGTCCCCGCATTTCACAGAGGTTGCAGGTAAAATGTCGTTGTCCTGCAACTTCTGATGTGGTGAATGTTCGAAGCCTTCGAACAAGAGTAAGTGATCGCCTTTCTTTCATATGTTGCAGTGTGATCCAGGCAAATGGTCACATAAATTTCCTTGGTGAAGGTAAGCATTCATCTCCAAGTTACACGGGAGAATGTCTTCATCATTCTTTGAGAAAGAGGGTGTATGCCACGATTAACTTCATTTTTTAGCCACAAATTTGCTTTGTCGAACTTCTTCCCAATTCCGTTAGCAATCCCTCCAAAATGTGATCTCGTCTTATCCTTATGCTCAGTCACATCTGAATCTGCTTTCCGCACACACTGAATCAGATAGGGTACATCTTACCATGAAATCAGCATAATCATGTATATCTTCCGACAGTTTCACATTCAACAATTTGTTGTTTTTCCTTAACACAAAAGTTATATTCATTTATATGCGTCACACAAATAATATTCAATCAGGTATGTATTTTATTACTAAACTAAGAATAGCATCCACAATTGCTTTCAGGTTAATATAGTTCAAAAATTAACTCATGCAGGTATTTTAGCACTACTCTAAGAAAATAAATTGTATATGATTACAATCACAAACGGGAATACCTAATTCCCAACAACAATTTTCCCAAACCAACAAATTAAACATAATGTATTATTACCATAATTCCTCTCCACTTTTTCTTTTCCCTTTTTTTTTTTTCTTTTTTTTTTTTTAACAGTGTGTCACTCGTGGTGATATGAGTTCACTGATATTGTAATTGGCACAACTCATAACATTGTCGTTATGCCATTATCTTAATTCTACTGTATTCATTTGCAACATCACTTGATTTAATCTTTTAATCTCAGTATTTATGTTGCCATAAAAGTCTTCCTTTTCTGGTTCCACATTTCTTTCCTCATTTGTCACTTCATGCGTTATCATCGTGTTGTTGGTTACCTTATTCAAACACACCGTCACTAAGGCTTTCAAGCAAGCCACCACTAAAACAATTGCCAATATAACTACTAAACCAACAAACAAATATTGGAGTATCTTAGCTACCACCCCTCCAAATGTGTTTCCCAACCATGCAAAGGCACCCCCTTTTATATAATCGTGGTATCTTGCTCCCTCTTGTCTGATTGTATCGGCTATGTTATAAATTTCTTCTGAATCATCAGGTATGTACGTACAGCAATCTGTACCAATGACTGCACATGTACCTCCTTTTTCTGCTAACAGCATATCTAATGCCATACGATTTTGTAATGCCATCGTTCTTGTTGCTGCCAGCTCTCTTGTAAGTTTTTCCAATCCACTAGCTGTTTTATTTGCCAACTTCTCCATAGCCAATGCCATGTGCCTGAGTTCTCGCCCTGCCTTCCAGGTTCCATAAAATGGAAATATTACCATTCCAATCCATTCCCCCATGCTAATAGTTCTTTTCTGCCTAGAATGCAGGATATGCGTTGGTGACTTTGTTAACAGGCGCATGTGTGGAAGCACAAACCCCAGAAAACATATTCCAAACCATCCCGAGGGAAGATACGGATATGCCTTGTGTCCACATATAAAATACGTATTATTATATGTCCATGTGTTGTCCATTCCCCACATGCCTTCCCAATATAAAGCTAAACCCTTCATGCCATTTGGTCCTAGTGGGACAGGTGTTCTCATCCAGCCTTCTTCGCGACCATAATTGTGGCATTTAGAGGTTCCCATAGACCTGTTATGCGTAGGTGTTTGGGGTCTGGTGATACACATTAATCCTGTCATTTGCTGTTGGACGGTCATGTAAGAGGGCATTTTGTTCTTATCATATGTAGGTCTATAACTGTCCTTAAATTGGTTACAATTATATCCCCCTTTTTGCCATCCCACTTCCCCGGACAGTTGGCCGTTAAAATCTGATGCTATCAGGGTGTGAGGGAAGCGGCTACATAACTCTGCCCAACCAAAAGGAACTGCCTCCAATGGTACTCCGATCTCACTAGAATGCGGCATTTGTGTACATATCCAACAATTACTTTCATTTGCTATAGCAGCCCTTGTATGGGCTAAATGTAAAAAAGTATTAATCCCGTGTAATCCATCGGGTTCTAAAAGTGTGTCTTTATCCTTCATCAAACTTCTCTTCTGCTTTTGTCGTTCCGCATGATCATATATCTGTATATCATTTGCTGGTGTTGCGTTTTGTTCCCTCATTACCCCAAAATAATCCATACAACACAGAGTCCCCACTACTAGAGAACCCATTCCTAGGATAAATATCACCATTTTCAAGGAGTATCTGAAGTAGAAGTCTCTGGTTTCCCTTGATTGGTCAGCTTGTCTTGATAAGGTGTTTCCCTTTGTCCCACCTGTATCCATCTGTAAAACATGTGAGCTACCCCTTGTATATGTCCGTACCTATAACATAATTACATGTCAATAAAATTCAACATCGTAACTAACAAACTTCCTAACAGGTTAATGAAAGAAAATCCCTAAAAATTCCTTATTATTTAACATAAATCTGATTATTTGCCTTTCCCTGATTCCCTTATATCCCGGGGTCCACCTAACTCCCTTGATCATGAGTGTAATTGTACTACATTATCACTGATGCTGTACTAATATCAGTAGGTAATTGTATGTCATGTAGGCAAATAAATGTCACTATCTCAAGTAGGACTACTACATGATGAAATAATCAATCACTACAAGGGGCGTTAAAATGTAATTCAAATGAATGTAAATCACGAGTATCATTTATCCGCCACTGAATGTTCTGCTGGGCTGCTAGGTGCAGCCTCATTTTCTGTGGGGCCATCCACTTTAGCACCATGTGCTCGCTTGCAATGAGAGGCATGAATCCAACTTGGTCTGCCTTGGCATTTTACTGCAGTATGCGTTGTCAACAGCACCTGATGTGGTCCTGACCATCGTGGTGTCAACGCAGTTTTTCGTTTGAAAATTTTGATGTACACATAATCTCCAGGTTGAAAAGAATGACACTCATTCTCTGCAGGTTCTGGTAAAGCTTCCTTCACCTGGGAATGAAACATCTTCACGATTTTGGTCAGTTCAATACAGAAAGAGTACATCAAATCATCCATCTGGTGAATATCCATCTCCTTGATCATCAGGGGAGGTGAATGAGGTACCCGCATTGGTCTCCCCATCAAGATTTCATGCGGGGATAATCCCGTTCTCCTATTGGGAGTAGCCCTCATTGCGAGGAGTGCAAGTGGAATGGCATCTGGCCATTTCAAGTTAGTGTCCGCACAGATTTTGGCCAGCTTGTTCTTTATTACTCCGTTATGTCGTTCCACTGCTCCCGCCGATTGGGGGTGATAAGGACAGTGAAGATGAAGGTTTATCTGCATTGTCTTACCCAATTCCTTAATAACATCTGCTGTGAAATGCGTACCCTGATCAGAAGAAATCCTGCAAGGAACTCCAAAGCGACATATGAAGTCCTTCAACAGAATCTTCACCACTGTTTTGGCATCTGCATGTCGACAAGGGTAAGCTTCTACCCATTTTGTAAACATGTCTACAATCACTAAGACAAACTGAAATCCAGCGCACTTTTCCATTTGGATAAAATCCATCTGTAAATGTACAAACGGACCTGACGGTGCGGGATGAGCTCCTGGTGTAGTCTTTTCACCTTTGCCTGGATTATACGTCTGACACACCTGACATGTAGCACAACATTGCTCTGCCACAAGTGTAAACCCAGGTGCATACCATTGTTTTAACACTGATGCACACATTCCTCCTTTACCTGTATGACTCACTCCATGAGCCAGACGAGCAATCCATGGCAACAATTGGCGAGGGGCGACAACACGTCCATCAGGAGTAGTCCATAATTTAGATTCTTTGTCAAATGTGCATCCAGTCTGTACCCACACCTCTTTTTCCCGGTCTTCCACCACTTCTTGCATAGCGCTGATGTCTTGCAGTGTCGGGGTATTTTCAGGAACCCTTACAGGTCCCTGTATGATCACCGGGTCTTGTTCCAAATGTGCCGCAAGCTTCGCTGCTTCATCCGCCCTTGCATTTCCCTGTGAGACCTCATCTCTTCCTTGTGTATGGGCCTCACATTTTACCACTGCAATGGCCGATGGTAGAAGGATTGCTTCCAAGAGGCTAGCAATCAACCTCCCGTTTTTTATTTGGCTTCCCGAAGATGTCAAAAATCCTCTCTGTTTCCAGAGAGCACCATAATCATGAACGACCCCATGCGCATACCTTGAGTCTGTATAAATGGTTACTCTCTGGCTTTCCGCTAAATGACAGGCTCTAGTTAATGCATACAGTTCTGCCTGTTGAGCCGAGTAAGTGTTTGGTAATTTCCCACTCTCCCATGTCTCAGCATCTGTGCATACTGCATATCCCGTCAGTAGTGTACCGTCCAATGCTCTTGATGATGATCCGTCAACATACAGTACCAGATCTGCGTCTGGGATGGGAATGTCCTTCAAGTCAATGCGAGGCACTAGTGCATGTGCCAATACCTCTGCACAATCATGGGGCTCACCATCTTCCTCTGTTGGCAACATAGATGCTGGGTTCAGCGTTGGGCAACGCTGAATGGTGAGGTTTGACGGTGCCAACAATCCTAGTTCATACGTTGTAGCCTTTGATGCTGAAAGGTGCTGTGTTCCTGCCTTCAGCAAAACCGTCGCCACGGCATGCTCAACAAGGAGAATTAAGGGGCACCCCAGGACTATTGTAGCTGTGGCTTCTACTGCATACGATGCTGCTGCCACTGCTCGCAAGCACTGTGGAAACCCTCGTGCTACTGGATCCAATCGAGTGCTGTGATACGCTATAGGGCGCAGTTTTCCCCCATGTTTTTGCGCCAACACTGATTGGGCAAATCCTCCTTTCTCATGTGAGTAGAGAAAGAAATTTTTTTCATAATCCGGCAGTCCTAAAGCAGGAGCTGATGCTAAGGTATCTTTCAATGTCGTAAAAGCTCGTTCAGCCTCCGGGGTCCATTTCAAAGGAATTGGACTGTTTGGTAAGCTGATGTCCAGCAGAGGGCGAGTCAGTGATGCATAATCAGCAATCCACTGATGGCAAAACCCTGTTGTCCCCAGGAAAGATTTCATCTGCTTGACAGTTGTAGGTTTTGGGAGTGCCCTGATCGCCTTTACACGTTCAGGGCAAAGTCGTCTCGTATCTCCTTTCAAAATATGTCCTAAGTATTTCACCTCTTCCTTACAGAATTGCAACTTATCTCTCGAGGCCTTGTGGCCTTTGTCTGCTAATGCTGTCAGTAGCACAACAGTGTCCTGTTTACATGCTTCCTTTGAAGTCGAGCATATGAGAAGGTCGTCAACATATTGTACCATCACTGAGCCTCCAGGAAACTCAATGTCGCTGAGGTCTTCATGTAGAGCACGTGAAAACAAAGTTGGGCTCTCTGTGTACCCTTGTGGTAGAACAGTCCAAGTGAATTGTGAGCCTTCGTACGTGAACGCGAACAAATAACGCGAATCCTCATGAATGGGTACACTAAAGAACGCCGAACATAAGTCCACCACGGAGTAGAACTTTGTATTGCTTGGAATACTTGACAGTACAGTGATGGGATTAGGGACCACCGGATAGGCTGGGATGACACAATCATTAATTGCTCGAAGATCCTGTACAAATCTCCAGGTAGTCTTGCCTGGCTTCTTCACAGGTAAAATAGGAGTATTGCACATGCTCACGGTGCGAACTATAACTCCCTGATCCGCCAATGATCGAATCACTGGTGCAATACCAGCTTTTGCCTCTGGTCTCAATGGATATTGGCGCTTTCTAGGCAGTGGCTTAGAATCATCTACTGTGATCCTTACCGGTGCCACGCTCTTGATCCGTCCCACATCATTCGGATGCGTTGTCCACAAGCATGTTGGTATTTGATCGAGTGGGTCCGGATCCCCGTTGGTGTCGGAGCTGAGTAGGTATAGCCCAACATTTTTAGTGTTAATTGGTTCATCAATCATGATGAAGGTTGAAGAAAGCGCCTGCTCTACAAGCTGCCAGCAAAATCCGTCTCCATCTAAGTCATAAAGTGGGGCTTGTTGAATTTCTCCCATGTATCTCATGTTTTTGCAATCTTTCAAAGTTGCAATCATTGTTCCAACATCTTTTGCTTCATATCCTTGTGCCACCGCTAAGGTGACGTGTGGGGTTGTTGTTTCTGGTTGATTCCACAGGAGTTGTTGATCTGGCGTCAAAGACACTGACATGCCAATTCCCTGTTCTCCTACCCACAGTGATGTTATATGTACATCATACCTTGTGTCCAGGTATCTAGAAACCTTCTCTGCATAGGACACCTCCTTCCCTATAGGGTCATGACATGTCGTACAGTGAAGATCAGTCTGCCATTTCAGAGAGTCCATCAAGTAGCTGTCTACCCACTCCTGTACTTTGGGCATTGCAACCTTCAATGTCATAAAACTATCGTACAAAAGTTCTGCCATTTGTGTATCATTGATTTCCCATCGATGTGTTCTTGGTTCTATTGCGCTTTGTAGCATATCAATGACGAAGTCGTGGGAATGTTCTGGCATTTCTAGATACACTCCGTTTTTCTTACATATGACAGTACAGTTCAATTTGCACAATAAATCTCTTCCCATCAAATTTACTGGAACGCCAGATGCCACAAGAAAGGCATGTTGTGCAGTCAACGGGCCAAGTTGGACACGTAATTCCTTTGTGACAGGCGTATGTATGGGAACCCCTGATACTCCTACCACCGTCGTATAGTGTTTTGACAATGGTATATTGGGAAAGTCTGCTCGTCGCAACGTGGAACGCGTGGCCCCCGTATCGACTAAGAAAGGAGCCTTGCATCCGCCTACTGTCAGATTAACATTTGGTTCCTGTGCAGCCGACCTTGAAATTAAAGGAAGTGCTGCCACTTGGTCATTCTGATCTAGTCAGAAGGGCGTTGCAGACCATTTATTCTGCTGAGGTCCTCCCTTAATTGGGGCGTTCCTCAATAGAGCCCTATCTGTTGGCTGAGGTGGTGGTAGTTGGTAGTATCCCTGTCCTTGGTTTCCCTGTCGAAATTGTCTTCTGTTGGGGTATGGGCATGCCCTTTTCCAATGTCCCCTCTTTCCACAATTGAAACACCGGTTCCTGTCGTTACCTGGTATGTCCACTTGTTGACTTGTCTTGCTGGGTTGCATGTCTGGGTCTCCGGGTTGCCATTTTGACCTCTGGTTTTCTCCTGACTCATAGTTGTTGTCTGTTGCATTGTTGCGTTGTTGCATAGAAAACCTATTGCGTTGGTTCGTAGTCATCAGGGCTTGTGTCTGTAGTTGCATCAATTTTTCGGCATTTATAGCACTGTTCCTGGCCTGAATTCGCTGATGATGCAAAGCATAATTCAATATTTCTTGCATCGGCTTGCCTTCCCAAGCAATGCACTGTCTTTCCACTTCACTCTTCAATTTCGGCAACAGACCATTAATAAAAAGGGGTTTTAGGGCATTGTCGATTTGTGCCCGGTCTATTCCCGAATATAGTCGAAAAACATCTCGCAATCTGTCTAAATAATCACTAGCATCCTCTCCTGTTTTCTGTTTGCACGTAACCACTTTATTCCAATCAGTCACGGGCGGAAATTTTTGTATGGCCTCTATTAATTTATTTATCTGTGCCATTTTAGCCTCCGCGGGTATGTCTAATTGTCCATTTATTGCATGTACCCAGTTTGCCTCACTCATTAATGTCTTCAAAGTGGTGGTATTAGGAATTACCCACGTTAATAGTATTTCCATGTCTCTTATAGTCGGCAATTGCGTCTCCACAATCAATCGTAGCTCTTCTGCGAATTGAAGTGGATCTGTTTTGATTGATGGCATACCGCTCTGTAATGCCTTCAATTGGTGTATTTGCCAAGGTCTATACATCAAATCTGGGCGTTCCTCATTTGCCCCTGGAAATTGCCGTTGCGGGAAATTCATAACGCCACATTGTTCAAAACCTCCCTGTGGGAGAGTCAAGTTTTGAATGTTCATTGGCAGATCATATTGATCGTTGGATAGATTGGCATTCATCACAGAACCCTTACTCCTTGTATGGTGGTATGGGACGTATGTTGAAGTTGTTGCAGCTGGTTGTATTGCTTGCCCACTTTGAGTCGGTTCCTGTCCTCCAGTTGCACCCTCTGGGGTAGTTACCTCAACTGGGGCACTGCTTTCACCTGTCTTCTGTCGGCTAGAGCCAATCGTTTCACTCTGTACTGGCCCTTCGGCAGGTAGAGGTACGGGTGCCTGTACTTCCTGTGGCTGATATACAATATGTCGCCGATAGGGTGGAGGAGTTTCCTCTTCTAGTTCATTTATCTCATATGACCTTGCGTCTGGGTACAATCTGGACTGGGATCGCTTTCCATTGCTAACTTCAAGAGGCATTTGAGTGGATACCTTTTCCAACCTATGTTGTATCTGCTTCATTTCTTTCTTCACACCCCCCATTTTCGTTTTGGTCTCCCTGTCTCTAGACTCGATGTCCCAGTAATAAAATGGTTTCCAATCCACCTTCAACTTCTGTCTGTCTCTTGCTTCTAATTCTTCTCTGAGTGTTTCCAATGTGTTCCTGTCAAACGTGCCATCCTTGGGGAATTCCTTCTTTCTCCCTTTTGTCCATTCATGCCAAGATTCCAAATCTTTAAGTGAATGTGGACCATATTGCTGATACATGTGGTTGACGCAAGCACCTCTTTGGGACAAGTCCAGCTGACCTTGTTTACCCTTGCAGACTCCATTTCCCATTTTGCCTGTATGTGAATAACACTCAATATTCACTCAATGTACCAGGTAGATTACTAGGATCTGCGCTTTTGAATGCACCTATACACACCTGTACTATATGTCCTATAAATAAAATCTACTGGAGTTTGTTCCACCTTTTATCAAAGTAGCGTTGGATGCGTTGTAGTTTGTTCCTCTAAAGCTTCACTCGTACCTCCAGGAAGGGTCTGTCCACCTGTTCACACGGTGATTTCCAGAGAATCTCCCTCAGCTGTGGCTTTTGCACAATCCAATCTCACAGATCAGTATTTGCAGATGAGCCGGAGGGTCAGTATGAAATGGGTGAATCCTCAGGTGTCCGCTCTGTTGATGGGGAAATCACACAATGGTAACCGCACATATATATCTGTATATAAACTCACCACCTTGCTCAATTTTCCCAGGTTGTCTCCACATTGATAATATCTCGCAAAGATATCAAAGCTTCTTTCTTGAGACCGCATTTTCATCAATCAAACAATCAATATATTCAATTCAATTTATTCAGTTCAATTTATTCAGTTAAATTTATTCAATTAAATTCAATCAATTAGATTCAATCAATTAACAATTCAATCAATTATTCAATTTCAATTAATTCATCAATATTCATCAATAAATCAAATTAATCATTTTGAATGACTCCTTGCATAAGCCCTTTCCCCAATGATGTCAGGACAGGTCCATCCATTGACTGAGATCGAATCTCATCGGTCGTCACCTCTGGTTCGTACCTCATGTCAATTGATGAATCACCGTCCTGTCCTAGGGTCATATCTGACATATTTCCCCATTTTGCCTGGTCTCCACAAATTTTCTTTGCAACCACTAAAGGTAACTCATCCTTCATTCGTGAGACAGCCAAAATGGATGGCAGATATTACAGTTCTTTGGGAAAAATATCTCATCATTTTTCTTTTAATAGTACCCAAATCTCTTGGTAATATAAATTTCGTAAAACTCCTGAAATAAGACTGTAAAATTCCTTCAATCATGCTAAATTTTGAAACTCCATCGCTTGTAACACCCAATTTATCCCATAGGGCTTGAAAGTTCTTTCCCAAGTTCATGCAATCATTCTGCATTTGAACCCTATGATATCATTCATAATAATCATCATGATTTTATCGTCATGGTCCTATCATAATCATCTATTTAAAACGAACATTTCCTTTATCACCACAGCTATGTGGTATAATCAACAATAGAATAAAACTGTACATAGCAACAGGCTACCTCATGGCCACTTAGTATACCTATTGACAATAAGTCATAACAATATCGAATAATCATTAAACAATTAAAAGAAAAATCGCTTCTACTGCTCCAGCTGCAGCATTCATCATTTTGTCTGCTCGTCCGCATGACCAAAACGAAATAAAGGGAGCTCAACCATTACACAGCGCTTTTAATGGCGCATGCCATAGAAACTCAACGCAATTTCGACTCGGCCAGCAAACGAGCAAATTTTTGCAGGATGTTAACTGGAATTAGTCGTGAAAATATATCCAAAATACACAAAAAATACACACCCACAAAAATAAACAACAAACCCAAACAAACCCAAGGTCGACCTTCTTACACAGTAAATTACATCATTTCAGCATCGCATTGATTGCTGAAATATTCCAGGGTTTATACACACCTTAAAAGAGGTATGCGTGGTGTTGCCCCCTCCCACGTTTATTCCAGGGTTTATACACACCTTAAAAGAGGTATGCGTGGTGTTGCCCCCTCCCACTTTTAATTCCTCATTAAATTCCTCATTAAATTCCTCATTAAATTACTTATTAAATTACTTATTAAATTACTCATTAAATTACTCATTAAATTACTCATTAAATTACTCATTAAATTACTTATTAAATTACTCATTAAATTACTCATTAAATTACTCATTAAATTACTCATTAAGTTACTCATTAACTTAACTTACATAGTTTCAGCATTGTATTGATTGCTGAAATATTCCAGGGTTTATACACACCTTAAAAGAGGTATGCGTGGTGTTGCCCCCTCCCACGTTTATTCCAGGGTTTATACACACCTTAAAAGAGGTATGCGTGGTGTTGCCCCCTCCCACTTTTAATTACTCATTACATCGTTTCCATTAAAAAAACATCGCTTCTACTGCTCCAGCCGCTGCATTCGTCACTTTGTCTGCTCATCCGCATGACCAAAACGAAATAAAGGGAGCTCAACCATTACACAGCGCTTGTAATGGCGCATGCCATAGAAACTCAACGCAATTTCGACTCGGCCAGCAAACGAGCAAATTTTTTTTCAGGATGTTAACTGGAATTAGTCGTGAAAATATATCCAAAATACACAAAAAATACACACCCACAAAAATAAACAACATTTATTCCGTTCAACAGAACAAACATTTCCTCTATCATGACATGCATGTCTTCAAAATTATATGACCAAGAGAAAAAGTAAAACTAATTAACACTGCGGGCAGTGATGATCCGGGGACCATACCGCTCCATCCTGATTGGACGAGTGCGTGCTAGAGTCGTTAACAACGACAGTCCAGATCCGATTGTTCAAAATTTCAACTCAATCGATCGAAAAATGAACGCAGGGATGCATTTTAAAGGTGCAGTGGCACTAACTGAGTTGCCACGAATATGGCCACGAAATTGCCAATATGGCCATCACAAAATATTTTCCTTAATCAATTGGCTCATAGCATAACCAATCTGCAAGTATTTCATCCGAAGATGTATCTCTGAGGACTTTTAATTAAATAAGTCATTTATAAATCAACGAGTTAATTTATTAAATGATTAATCAATAAATCAAAATTTTCCTTGACAGCCACATCACTTGGTCAGTGTCATGTCCAAATATCAGCTTCCTTACTCAAAAGGTGCCTGAGTTAATGTAATGTAATTACTGTAATAAGATTACTGCAATTACTGTAATGATTACTGTAATTACTGTAATTACCGGAACTGTAATTACTGTAATTACCTCGTGAATAACTCGTGAAATAACTCGTGAATTCTTATCCGATTTATTTAACATTTGAGTGTCCCCAAAAGGTTGGAGCAAAACGTTGCAACAACGAAAGTGAAACGTTGTAGTGACGTTGTGGAAACGTCAGCAAAACCCAACATTTAAATGTTCACAAAACGTTGGAGCAAAACGTTGCAACAACGAAAGTGAAACGTTGTGGCGACGTTGTAGAAACGTCAGCAAAACCCAACATTTAAATGTTCACAAAACGTTGGAGCAAAACGTTGCAACAACGAAAGTGAAACGTTGTGGCGACGTTGTGGAAACGTCAGCAAAACCCAACATTTAAATGTTCACAAAACGTTGGAGCAAAACGTTGCAACAACGAAAGTGAAACGTTGTGGCGACGTTGTGGAAAACGTCAGCAAAACCCAACATTTAAATGTTCACAAAACGTTGGAGCAAAACGTTGCAACAACGAAAGTGAAACGTTGTGGCGACGTTGTGGAAACGTCAGCAAAACCCAACATTTAAATGTTCACAAAACGTTGGAGCAAAACGTTGCAACAACGAAAGTGAAACGTTGTGGCGACGTTGTGGAAACGTCAGCAAAACCCAACATTTAAATGTTCACAAAACGTTGGAGCAAAACGTTGCAACAACGAAAGTGAAACGTTGTGGCGACGTTGTGGAAACGTCAGCAAAACCCAACATTTAAATGTTCACAAAACGTTGGAGCAAAACGTTGCAACAACGAAAGTGAAAGGTTGTGGCGACGTTGTGGAAACGTCAGCAAAACCCAACATTTAAATGTTCACAAAACGTTGGAGCAAAACGTTGCAACAACGAAAGTGAAACGTTGTGGATTATCACATTGCAATGACCTCTAAACATTCCTAAACCAATATCCCATTAAAATCCCATTAAAATCCCATTAAAATCCCATATCTTGTCACCCTTTGCATTGTTGAAAGCAATTAATTCCATAACTCAATATTACCTCTATTTATATATACTAGGGCGTGCCCGCACGTACGTGCTTGCCCGTACGTGCTTGCAAAAAAAACATGCGTGCAAACAACAACAAAAACTTTGAAACCACGTGGCAGTAACGACCACAGAACCCCCCCTCTATTTACATGAAATGGTTTGGTCCATTCGCAAAGCCAAAGCGAACGACCACAGAACCCCCCCCCCCCCCCCCTCTATTTACATGAAATGGTTTGGTCCATTCGCAAAGCCAAAGTGAACGACCACAGAACCCACCCCCCCCCTTCTATTTACATGAAATGGTTTGGTCCATTCGCAAAGCCAAAGCGAACGACCACAGAACCCCCCCCCCCCCCTCTATTTACATGAAATGGTTTGGTCCATTCCCAAAGCCAAAACGAACGGCTTGCGAGTACGGTGACCATACCTTGGGAACCACTTGTCCGATTAATTTCAAACCTTGAAAAGGCACATCCTCGGGTCCCCAGCAATATACCTGGCAAGTTTCAAGTATATCGGACCGGTAGTTGTCGAGAAACAGCGGTCGCATACAGACAGACCGACACACACCCAACTAGAACGACGCTCAGTAGAGAGCATATCTCCGCCTTGGTGAACAGTTTATGTTTTGTATCCCACTGATAGGCCGGATCTGGATTCGGACCTGAACCAAAATGGAATCGGCGTGTTTTTGTCACCTCCCCAACTCATCCACCAGGTTCATTCACTCATCCATAACTTTTTTTAATATATGAATAATATTAAAATAATAACATTAATAAGTATATTATGTTAAATATAATGTATATTGCTTTTCACCCGATCTCTTGATGGTGAAGAATCACTTTAAACAATTCTCGTAGCCGGATTCGCACCTGGGTCTTCACCAAAATCCAATCATTTCGTCCGTGTCACCCATGCTATCTGTCTGGCAAATTTCGTCAAAAAAAAACAACAGCACTGGTTTTGTTTCCTGGAAGCTTCCTGCAAAACGCTTTGCTTCTCGCAAAACGTCCGCCAATGGGAAGTAAAGGGAGGGAGAAGGAGCGGGAGCAAGAGACAGGGTGCCGGAATGGACATGAGGGACAATGAGGGACAGTGAGGGAGTGTTGGTATGCAATTTTTATCCAATCGCCATCTTTCACAGTAATTCTGGACCGGCATGAGGTGGGATTGTCTGTCATGAATTTATTTGTTGATCGAACGAGTTTTAATTTGTCTAAATCCGACCAGTCGTTCCAAAGATATAAGCCGTTTTGTCACAATACCATAAATTGGAATGAGGTAAAAATATATATATATAAATATAATTTCCTTTCCCGGTTCCCTGTCGCACGCCGAGCAAGTCGAGTGCTTTGAACAAGTGCAAAAAACAAAAAAAAAAAAAAAAACTACTTTACCGGCCTTACACGTCCTGGAAGCAAATGGTCGCATGGTGCACGCATGCTCCGTTTGCTCCCAGGTCACAGTAAGGCCTTTAATGACCAGCGCCGACCTTGTGCATTTTATTTAGACAGCGCAAAAATACGTATTTACAGAAATCATTTAGGAAAACACGAATAATAGCTACATTCGTTTATCGAAGTACCATTCGTGATGGGTCACGCCACCTATCGCGGCATCGGTGTGCACGGAACCCCCAGAACCACCTCCTTCCCCATGTATGTACAAAACTATTTCCAAATTCGTAAATCATATTGGACAAAAACAAGCCACACTCACCTTTTTTAAAGACTTGTTTGTACAATTGATGTCAGCGGTGCCTCCAAATTGTAGGGGAATTTGTAGCTGAGAGACTCAAGACTCCAATGACCGGACACAGGTTTTACAAAAGGTCTGGTTTATTAACTGGTTATTCACTTCATTCCAATTACCAAATGATACCGCTTAATTCAATGGACCAGGTTAACTCTTTTCGCATGGTCCTTCTCGTTCGGCCGATGTTCCTCCGCCACTCCCGTCCGGCAGAGGTCCTGGTGACAAGTCCTCTCGACTCCACGTTTGCTCTCGTTTATATGGACAAACTGGACTTAATCCCCTGTCCGCTGACCGTTAATCCTTTCTCCGCTAATGCCCCGAGGTCATGCATGTACCAAGTCCTGGCATCAGCTCGCTCCCCTCCTGCTGTGAGTTCCGTTTACCAAACGATAGGGGGGTGTTCCAGCCAGGGGCTGTGACCAGGTGGACAAGAGATTATCATGTTCGGGCACATTCCTGACACTCATTTACGAACTCGTCTTTCACAGAGTTTGCAGGTAAAATGTATCTGCTTTGTTACCAGTGTTAATTAATAAGTTACCAGTGCCAATTAATAAGTTACACTGAGTTACACTTCCACAATACTTACCTGTGTATTATTGTTTTTATTTCAGTGTGAACTACTAAAAATGGCTCAAGTCAGAACAAGGATGAAATCAAGTTCTCATTTAAGTAATCTTGTTGGCACTGGGCAGGAGCTGTTGGTGTCTGAACTGCCAACTGTGAGGGATATCCTGAGGTATGGCATCTACTTGAGGGAGCAAAGTGAAGATGACAGGAGGAACTACCCAGTGGACCAGCTCGTGTCTGACATCTACCCTGGTCTGATTTGTCAGTGGAGCAAAGCTAATGCTCTTTTCAAGCCTCCTGTTATCAATGAAAAGGTGACCATCATGTCCAAGCTCAAGGAGGTCTGGAATCAGGCAGTGAAGTTTTCTCTTGGGAAGGGCAAACTTGATGCCAAAGAGAGGTTCATTGTCAAGTTAGACAAGTTATTTGATATTTTGACTTGCAAGTGTCAGATTACCAGTTGTGAGGGGGAAGGCTGTGAGGCCGGTGAGGGCTGTGTGATCCAAGCCCACATTAACTGTTCCTGCAGCAGAGAGAAAATGATTCCTGTGAAAGATCTTGCCTACATTAAGGGACAGCAAGAGAAGGTTGGAAGTAAAGGACCCCACCAAATGGGGAGCCCTGATCTGCCAGAGCACAAGAGACAGGTGAGGACATTGGAAAGGCAGGAAAATAAAAAGAATGCAGAGAAAAGGAGAAGGAGCAAGGAGGAAAATGCTGCAGCAGCAGAGAAGGCAGCCAGGAAGGATGTTGAGAGATTTTTGTCAGATGGTGATGAGGATCTGGAATTGGAGAGAAGTGGTGCTGAAGATGAGTTTGTCACTGAAGTTGAGCTCTTCCCTGAAACTGACACTGAGCCTGCAGCTTCAGCAAAGGTCCAGAAAAACTATGATGAGATTCCAAACATTGCCCTTGCTAGTGTAAGGTATGGCATAGGGCTGAGGCCAACTGCAGCGATAGCAACTGCAGCTCTGATTGATGCAGGAATCATCACAGAAGACAATACAAGTAAAGTGATTGATAAGAACAAGGTCAATAGAACACAGGAGAAGTTGATGACAGAGCTGGGGGAAGAGTTTGATGAGAAGTGCAGGGAGTAGGGGGGGATCTCCTGCATCCTCTTTGATGGGTGGATTGACCTGACCAATGTGATGATGGAAGCTGAGGGCAATGACCAATCTTTTCCTGCAAAGATCAAGGAAGAACACTATACTGTTGTTAGTGAGCCTGGTAGCTACTATCTGTTCCACTTTACCCCAGAGAAAGCAACTAAAGAGGAGTCACATGTGGAGCAGATTGCTAAGGTCCTGTTTGCCTGGCTGAAAGAGAGGGGTTTTGATAAGACCTTGTGGGCCATTGGAGGAGACTCAACAAATGTCAACACTGGTGTGAAAGCTGGAGTAATGCGGAAGCTGGAGCTGCACCTGGGGAGAAAGCTGGTCTGGTTCGTGTGCAACCTGCACACTGGTGAACTTCCCCTGCGCCATCTCATTGTTCACCTTGATGGCCCTACTCTGTCAGACAACACATTTTCCGGGCCAATAGGAAAGCTCCTTGCTTCTGCTACAGACTTGGATATCAATCCAAACTTCACCCGGATCTTTGTTGGCCCTCCACTGATGAAGCTGTCTGACAAGGCCATTGAAGATCTCTCAACTGATCAACACTATGGCTATAAAATTGTCTGTGCAATCAGGGATGGAGTGCTTCCTGCAAGGCTGGCTCTAGTGGAGATTGGACCAGTAAACCACAGCCGCTGGCTCACCACAGCGAACAGACTTCTCAGGCTCTGGGTGTCAAAGCATGGACTGACAGGAAAGAACCAGAAGAATCTGCAATTCATTGTGGAATTCATCATTGGAGTGTATTATCCATGTTGGTTCAACGTGAAAGTCAAGCACTCCTGGATCGAAGGGCCTAGGCACATCTTGTTTCAGCTGGACTGCCTCAAGTCCCAGAGGAAGGAGGTGCTGGACCTTGTGATGCCGACTGTGAGAAGATCTGCTTGGTATGCCCACAGTGAAGCCATCCTCCAAACACTGCTGTGCTCTGAGGATCAGAAGGAGAGGACTGAGGGGGTGGAGAGAATCCTGGCCATCAGGGGAGAGGGGGACCCAGACACTCAGCTGGGGGACTCCTCTGTCAGGACCAGAAAGACACCTGACATCAACTGTGATGCTTCAGCATTGGTAACTTGATCAGCTGGTCAGAAGGTGTGTCAGAGCCACCTCTCACCTGCTCCCTAAGCACCTCGGAGGTGAAGAACTTCATCAACACCCCCATGGAGGTGCTCAACTGGCTTTGCCACACACAAAGCATTGAGAGGGTTGTTAAAATGGTGACTGAGGCTTCTGCTAAGTACTTCTCACAGGAAAAGAGGGATGGAGGCATCAGGGCTCAGGAGACCAGCAGGAGGCTGATGTCCAAGAATGAGTCAAAGCAGGACTTGTGCAACCTGGTAAAGTTCAAGAAGTAAGGAGATTGATCTTTGTAATTGTAACCAGTGATATACATACAGTTCACCTGTTAATAAATATGTACATTTGATTTGGCTGTGTCAATATGAATGATTTCCCTTATATCTTTTAATATCTTATAAAGGGGTTCAAAAGGGTAAAATTGGCAATTTAGAAATACAAATTGATGTAGATTAGAGTTATCCTATCCAAAAAATAAACTCATATTTGAATTCCCCATTAAAAAACACATAATATAGACACCCCTCATGTTAGGATTTCCTTCAGATTGATTTTGGCACCTGAGTATGACCTGCCCTACCGGTCCATGCTCCGGTTCCGATCCACGCTCCAGCTTCGCGGCGAAACCCTCCAGGTAGCGCTGCCTGTATATTGTTGCACGTGAGCGGACCTTACTTAGCAGAGTTCATATATCGGGGAAGGTATTCGGCTTTCTCTCTCTCAACGTTCATAACGTGCAGCAGTTCAACAGAAATCTCTGGCGCAGTCCGATACAGTTGGTCGCTCCCGGCACAGCTCGTACTCTTGGCGGATCTCTCCGTATATCTCTCGTATCTCTTATCTCGAGCTCTCCCTGCGCAGTCCTAGGTAATCGAGCTCTCTGTAACGTGACAATCAACCGTCCCCTGCGCAGTCCGTAATGATGCAATCGACGGTCCCCTGTGCAGTCCGTAATAGGGCTTCGTGCTCGCGCTTATATCTCGCGCGTTGAAATCAAGCCACCTTCATAGGGCTTCACCCACTAGCGAGCTTACCTCAGCCCTGGTTGGTCGGCGAGGGCTCGCTGGCTCCACCTTTGATGATGAGTTGACGGGGGGGGGCCGCCTCCTCCCCACGCTCCGCCCTTCTTCGCCAGCCTGACCGCGTGCGCAATGATGCAGTTTGCTTGCTAGCAAGCAAGCGCTAAAGCGCGTAATAGCAAGAAAGAGACAACCCCCACCTGTAGGGGAGCATGATGGAGTAGCTTGGAGAGGGAGAGAGAGACAAACTCCGCCTGTAGGTGCGCATGATGGAGTAGCTTGGAGAGAGAGAGAGATCAAAATGCACGGGGTTGAAGGACCTATCTTATTTAATTAATGCAACACAGAGTCAAACTATTGGAAACAGAGCCTTACCTGAAACACATACTAATGAAATAACTAGAGTTCCTATGGTGCCCTACGTGTTGTATATGGACTAATTAGGGTGCAACCTTTAACCTTTGGAAGATGGGAATATTTACAGGGAATTATTTACAATGGATTATTATTTACAAGTGTTCTAAAAACCGTAACAGTATGTATAAATATGTATATGTATATATATGTATGTATATATATGTATATGTATATATATGTATATAGTGTTTATATATGTATATATTTGTATGTATATATACAGACTTGGCATTTAATATGGAATATTTTTTTTGTGGGGGTGAACTTACTTTTCAAGATGTCTTAGAACCAAAAGTTCATTGGAATTATGTTGAAATTATTCCAGATTTTGTTAATGTGACCTTAAAAGAAACAAAAACCACATTTGACATTTCGAAACAAATAAATTGATCCTTGAAAGTGATGTAAACTGATATCGAACTCAATTCATGGACAGTACTGTGTTAAACTTCTGTACATTTTCCAGAAGTATCTCTTTATTTTGCACATTAGCCAAAAATTTTTTTAACAAAAACAAAAGTTAACTTACGACTGGGATTACGGACAGTAAAATTACAGTTCAGTACTTCGTGTAACCCCCACGAGCATTCAGGAGAGCACGTACACATTGAGGCATGCTGTTCACAAGATTTGCCAAGGTTTGGACAGGAATCGCTTGCCATGCAGTGACAATAGCCTGCTGCAATTCATGCACAGAGGCAGGCTGCTGGTCCAAGTGGTCGATTTGACGCGTTAATTCTGCCCACAAGTTCTCTATCAGATTCATATCCGGGGACATGGCAGGCCACTCCATATGCTCTACACCACGGTCAGCAAGAAAGTTTTGGATCATGCGAGCACGATGAGGCCATGCATTGTCATCTTGGAAGACAAAGTTTCCTCGAAAGGCTGCACGAGCAAATGGAAGCAATGTTTCTTCCAGAATGGCCCTGTACTTGAACTGGTTCAGGTTTCCATTCAGAACAACCAGGTCAGTTTTGCCCCCTGCATGAAAAGCAGCCCAAACGGTCACCCCACCACCTCCAGCTTGGACTCTTGGCATTATACAATCTTTGTTGTAGGCTTCATGCACTTGTCTGCGCACTCGGACGCGGCCATCTTGACGATAGACCAGAAATATAGACTCGTCACTGAAGATCACGTGATTCCAGTGTCCTGGCTGCCATTGATGGTGCTCTCTGGCCCACTGAAATCGGCGCTGGCAGTGTTGTCTGGTCAGGCATGGCTTTCTCAGGGGATGCCTGGCAGGATAGCCTGCTTGAACCAGTCGTTGGTTGACTAGCCTTCTGGATACAGGCACATTTGTCAGTTGCTGCCACTCAGCCCTAAGCCGATTAGCTGACTTGGTACGGCCATTGCGGACTAACCAGTGCAGCTGGCGATCATCCCTCCTTGTGGTTCTGTGGGGACATCCTGGCCTCGGTATTGGAGTAGGGACACCCCTCTGAGCATTTCGTTTCAGGATCTTTGACACCTGACCTTGAGTGATGCCATACTGCCTAGCAATAGCACGCTGTGTCATGCCGTAATTTCGTAAAGCCACTACTCCATGACAAACAGCATTGTCGAGTTGACGGACCATCTCCAGAGGAAGCGGCAATAACTTTTGGAGACGTGCAGCAGTTGTTTTCCACTAATCCAGAACACAACAACCCTTGTATACCCGACTGTGAAGCCAATCATCAAATGCACCTGTCTGTACATTTTGCCAAGCCACCTGTGATATCATCCTGTTGTTGACTTCTTGCTGCAACAGACAATCAGTGACATGATTCTTTTAACAAATAAATCACCAAAGTGTAAAAGAAACTCACCAGATTGATATACTGAGTTAAGAAAGTAAACCCAAGTCAAGAAAAAAAAATATTCCACATTAAATGCCAAGTCTGTATGTATATAGTGGTTTTGAGAGTGTACATATAACATCATTAAAGGTTAAAGGTTTGCCCCCTAGTTAGTCCACAAGCAACACGTAGGCCCATTTAAGACATTAGTTATGTCATAGTCTGTGTGAGTATAAGGCCATTTCCCTAGTATCATCTGTGTTGTGTAAAAGAAATAAGTTTGGGTCCTTTTTCATTTTGCCTCAGCCCTCAAATTCCACCTCTATGGGCGGAATCGATCCCGCGCCCTATTTTGGCTATTGCACCTTGCATTAGGATGCTCACTAGTCAAGGGACACAAGGTAGGCCTGAAGCGAAGGTGGGGGCGGCGTCGAGGTTGAAGCGGGCGAGACAGCAGCGGTAAGGGCCACCAGCCAATCAGGGCTCGGGTGACATGGCGTGACAGGGCGTGGTAAGGGCGTGCCTATAAAAAGCCCACGCACAAAGCCCTTGAGGAGGACTTCTGCGGGAGAGGCGCTTTGTAAAGGGACTCACATGTTTGGACTTGCGTAAAAGGACTGGCCAGGAGAACTTCATTGTGAGAGGACTCGTGGGGAGAGGACTGTATTGATGGACTGGTTGAAGCGGAGGGCTGAGCGAAGAACTGGAAGCAATTGCGCCTTGCATATGAACTTGTATTGGGAGCGCATACGAATTCGTATTGGGAGCGCATATAGCGCCGGTCCAGTTATTACGTACGCGACCGTGGCCGCAAGTGTAACCGCCCAGCCAGCCTTACCGTTCGCCTGGCATATAATTTCCATGCGCCAACGACATGCGGAGAGCTCCTGCCGTCTGTTCCATCTTCTTCGCGGCATGCGTTGGGGACCGGAGAACGAGCTGTTCAGACGCCATCATCCCTGGACCATCAACCTGACCATCTGCAATCCCCGTGTGAGTGTGTCTAAGTGTGGCGGGCCCATTTGTCCAGGGGATAGGTTAAGACTGTAATTAAGCTGCACTGTGTCTTCTCCTGATCATTGTACATAGTGTAATAAACCATCTGTTCTTCCTGTCTTTCCTGATTCGACCGTGTCAGTGATTTCCGCCATTGGGTAAGCGTGGCACGATAGGAACCACTCGGATCGGGATCTAGTCCTTGATAACAGCTCGGGTCACGGTTCGCTACCGGTCGGCGTTTCCACCTATAACCGTGATTAGGGCGGGGCTTATTTCCTTGCTTCCTAGGCGGCGTTGGCACTTAGGTAATAGGAATTCGGCCTACAACCCTATTTAACGCCGTCCGGAAGGAACGTCATAGCCCCGGATCCTGTCGGCTAGTCAAAGACAAGGGGACTAATCCCCCCTTGGTAAAGGGGAGAAGGCCGACGAGGAGATCCGCAACAATATATATGTATATGTATATATATGTATGTATTATTTGAATGTAATTATCCCAGCAGATCTGCTCTTGCCAAACACGGCCTTAAGGAAGGCCACACACCTTTATGGAATAGGGTTAATATTTTGGGTTCCACACCCAACAGAAACAGAAGACGTGTTTTGGAGGCTTGGCACACAGAAGAAACTGTTACCTCAATCACACAAGAGGTAGTTGACTTACCAGCAGCGTTTGACCCACTCTTATATAAACGAAGCAGGCATTCCATACTTTGAACAACGAGTCCACATAATATGTCACACAAGGTTTTTATTCGGGCAATTTGCCCCCTCCCCTCCCCCCCCTAAACCACCCCTCTCACAGAACCCCCCCCTTCCGCTTCCGCCCCCCCTCCGGCTCCCCCCCCCATTTGTATCCCCTCCAATTACCCCCCCCCCCCCGTCTTCCCGCATTCCCCTTTACCGCATAGGGCCACGTGTGATGATCTTGATATTATGGCAATTTTATTTTATCTTAACATTTTTTTGCTTTCATATATTTACAGTTTTAATTTAATTTACAATTTTATTATTTACAAGTTTAACTTTTAATTGAATGTAATGATTGTTCATGATTTTCTAAACACGAGTGATAATCCAGCATTGCTTACAGGATTGTTTTGAGCCGTTAATATGCGGTTGATTTTTGAATTTGGTCAGTAACGTCTCCGTTCACGAGAGCGGTGTGATACGGTTTAATTGGCTGTCCAGCTTTGCCCACCCCACTTTGCATATACCCCGCCCACTTTGCATATACCCCGCCCACTTTGCATATACGGGGATGTTGAGATTATTTTCACTCTTGAGGAAGATTACCCCACTTTGCATATACCCCGCCCACTTTGCATATACGGGGATGTTGAGATTATTTTATCACTCTTGAGGAAGATTAACGGAGGCGTGTGGCTTCACATGTTGTTAATCGAAACGTTGAGTCATTGTTTGCTCAATTAAAGGTTGGAGATCTTACCATGGAGTCATTTGGATTTACTCCAAACCGCAAATCTTTGCTTATATATATAATCACTTTTCTTAGTGCAGTGGACTGTTGATGCGTAATCAATGGAGGTCCGTGGTTCGAGCCCCGCATTGTCAGGATTTTTCCACACTTCGCCCCTCGCAGGAATTTGATTCCTGTTTCTAAAAAAATTAATATATATATATATATATATATATATATATATATATATATACATACAGTCATGTGAAAAAGTAAGTACACCCCATGTAAAGTTTTGACTTTTTCAACAAATTTCAACATACAGCTATTTGATCTTCATTTCAACAATATTGATAGACAAAGGTGATACAATATAACAAATATCATGAAACATTTACATTTTGTAGTCCATTGTATAATTTAAATAAACATAAATGCAAATTTCGCATGTGGAAAAAGTAAGTATACCCTTGGCTCTAATAGGTGGTATTGCCCCCTTTGGCAGAAACAACCTCAAGTAGGCGTTTCTTATAACAAAAAAATAATTTTTTGCCCACTCCACCATGCAGAATTCTTTCAGCTGTGCCATGTTTGAGGGGTTTATTGCATGCACAGCTCGTTTCAAATCCCCCCACAACATCTCGATAGGATTTAGATCCAGGCTTTGACTTGGCCATTCCAGAACCCTCCATTTCTTTCTTTACAGCCATTCCTTGGTGGATTTACTGGTATGTTTAGGGTCATTATCATGTTGCAAAGTCCACCTTCGGTTGAGCTTCAACTCTCCGACAGATGGCCTCACATTATCCTCAAGCACCCTCTGGTACGATGAAGAATTCATCGTGGAATCTATGATGGTGAGCTGCCGAGGCCCTGATGCAGCCAAGCTGCCCCAAACCATAATATTTCCACCACCATGCTTTACAGTTGGTATCATGTTCTTGTGGTCAATTGCTGTCTTTGGTTTTCGCCAAACATGTCTTCTGGTACTGTGGCCAAATAGCTATACCTTTGACTCACCTGTCCAGAGCACATTGTTTCTGAAGTGCTGGTCTTTGCCGAGGTGTTCATTGGCAAACTTTAGTCTTGCCCTGATGTTCTTTCTGGACAGCAAAGTTTTCCTCCTGGCACACCTCCCATGTAGATCAAATTTGTGCAGCCTCTTTCTAATGGTAGACTCGTGCACTTTGACATCAACAGTGGCAATAGCCACCTGTAGGTCCCATGATGACATTCTGGGGTTCTTCGAGACTTCTTTCAGCATCTTGCGGTCTGCTCTCCGGCTGAACTTGCTGTGGCGGCCTGGCCTGAACAAGTTGGCAGTTCTTTGGAATCTTCTCCACTTGTAGATGATCTTCCGGACAGTCGAATGATTGATTTCAAATTGTTTGGAGATCTTTTTAAATCCCTTCCCAGACTCGTAGGCATCTATAACCTTCCTTCTGAAGGCCTCAGAGAGCTCTTTTGATCTAGGCATGGTGACGCTGCACACTTCAACAACAAAGAGAAAACCAAACTAAATGTCTGAGGTTCAAATAAGACAGGTTCCTCCAAGATCCTCTCTAACGATGTTCTAATCATTTGCATCTGAGATGGTGCACCTGATTCTAATTTTAAGTATTGAAGTAGTGATAAATATAGGGGTGTACTTACTTTTTCCACATGCGAAATTTGCATTTATGTTTATTTAAATTATACAATGAACTACAAAAGGTAAATGTTTCATGATATGTGTTATATTATATCACCTTTATCTCTCAATATTGTTGAAATGAAGATCAAATAGCTCTATGTTGAAAAAGTCAAAACTTTACATGGGGTGTACTTACTTTTTCACGTGACTGTATATATATATATATGTATGTATATATATATATGTCAAGTAGTAGATTTGTTATTGCCTAAAGTTCAGTTATAGACGTTGGTTGCTAATGTGTTATGATTTAAATGTTGTCTAAAAATGCTATTTTCATAAAGTTAATAAAGGGTTTTTGCTTCGTTTTAGTTTTGGATGAGGAAAGGCTTAAAATGAGGTCATGCTGGACAATTGTATACGTGTGCTTTTTTCGAGGCTGGTCGTAAAACCACGCCCACATGCGCGTGTTTTTGCGTAAACCTATCGTTGACCATATATATTTTGTATTAATCACAGCAACGCATGACTCTGTATAAACATGCTTTGAATTACTCATGTGAACCCATATATTTGCTCTGGGCTTATCTGGCCAAGCATGCACTCTTTGTGAGTTACATTTCTGTTTTCTCGGAGCCCAGAGAAACATTTGGTCCGAATGATAAGGAAGGGCTGACTCCCCCGAATGACAGAGCGGATGACGGTGGGGGCTTGGCCCACCGGGGAGGAACCTCTCCCAGTTTTGTTTGTTCCCTCGGAGATTTCCTGATAAAACGTGTCCCTATATAAATGGACTGGGAATCAATTTGTTTTCAGGAAGGCTTGACGTGGCATGAGACTGGCTCTTGCTGTAGATGTCTGTCTCCTCCGGATCTGTATAAGTTGGTTTTTAATAAAGCTGCGTCATTTTTCAGGCTATTTGTGGACTTCTTTTCCAAACGAAGAGCTGATTCTTCACAGATGGTACCAGGAGTGGGGTCAGCACCGGACGACGGGAAACGGAGCCCGAGGGACAGGAGGAAGGCTGCCTGAGGCGCGCCGGCACGCGGATTTGATTAAAGGTGGGAGTTGTTTTATATCAGAGGGCTATTATTCCAAATTCGTACCTTCCTCCCTCAAGCGGGTTCAGTCTCCTTGTCTTCCGCGATGCCTGCACTCGAACAGAAATTGTAAGTAAAGGCTCATTTTAGGCCTCAGAATGACGTGGCTTTGTTAAAGCCAGGATAAACAAGTAAGGATACCAGGAAGGACTTAACAGTAAGCTTAAAGTTACAGTTAGCACCAGGAGGGGAAAATGAGGTCGGACAGCCATATAGGTTGAAACCAGGTGGCCAAGATTTTTCCAGGAAGGAACAGCCCAGAGACAAGATGGGGTATGCCATTGCATGCCAGGGAACGAAGGACTGTGGCTAACTTAGATAGAAGGCCAAAGCAACAGAGGTCCAGATAGAAACAGGCCAGGACCTGGTGGACAAGAGAAAATAAATAAGCTCACAGGAAATGGGCCAGGTGGCCACAGGGTGAGAAGGACAGGAATGGTTTTTGAAATATTGAAATTTTAAGCATTGCAGCTATAGTTATTGAAGCTACAGGACAGAGGACAATTAAGTAAGCAGTTAAACAAGTAAATCAGCGAGTGATGCCGCTGGACCAGATACCAGACCAAGACCCCCCAACCCCCCCAAGACCTGAGCTCAGTCCCGGGGCTCTAGGCAACACCCCCCACCCCCCCAAGACCTGAGCTCAGTCCCGGGGCTCTAGGCAACACCCCAACACCCCGCCCTGCCTTCCCTTTTTCACCTCAACCCACCCCCGTCCAAACCCGTCCCAAAAAAAAATCCTTTTCCTTGAATGAGAGACGTAACATGAATGAGCAAAGATTGTTTGGGAGTGGCTGGAGAAAGGCATGATTTGAGTCGATCTGAGTTTCGCGCGAAGTCTGGGAGATTCTATGAGTATATGAATGAGGAATGAATGTATATTGGGATGTTAATTGACGTGTGTATCTAGCCAATGTATTTGTCTGTATGACATATGCAAAGCAGAGGGTTTCGGTGTGAAGCTTTGTAAGTGATCTGCTCGACATGGGGGAAATTCAGGCCGGGAATGTCCATTTTAGCGTCTATCCGAGAGAACAGGCGAGGTCCTGAACTGAGTCCGGATTTTCATCTGTTTGGGAGTTGTTTGGGAAGCGAATTGATATAAATCGGGTCAGGAAAGCACTCGGAGTGCCCTTGTCGACCTACTGTTGATATGAAACGGTTTCTTGGAGATGGTTGCAGGATGGGCTGCTTTGTCTTTCGAGCGGCAGTCGGACGGAGGTTTGGAGTTTGTGGAACTGGAGGTTCAGAGTTTGGGTCGAAGTGTGTGTTTTACTTGAATCGAAGAGTTCATTCAATGGCAGATATTGTGGATTGTATGTGTGGGATGTATCGCTGAGGCAGCTCACCTTTGGAATTGGTGTCATATAGTGCATTTTGGGTCAGAGAGGTCAAGCGTCGGAGATCCTGTTTTTTTGCGATGTTTACGAGCTCGGGATGAGTTCTGACAGCTCAATGTTCTGACAGCTCACTACATGTCAGGTCGCAGATTTGTTATGACAGCTTTTCGCACTTTGTTATGACAGCCGACTGCATGTCCCAACGTGAGGTAAACCCCGCCGCGAACGCGAATAGAGCGGCGTGCAGGGAGTGTTGGGATTCGTGTGGAGGCACGAGGGTGCGCGCCAAGACGGGGGGCGGCGTGGCGTCGTCGCGTTGAGATGGTTGTGCCAGGTCGATCGGCGATCTCTGAATTTAAATCGGATTTTTGTCATGTGTGTTGTGAAATTTACGTCTATCCGAGAATCCTGGCGATGTTCGTTTAATTAAAGTGTGGTACAAACCTGTGTTTCCGCCGTGCGGCTCCGTGGAAGTTAGAGTAGAGTTATTGTGTGTTCAGACAGGAGCCGAGCGAGCCGCGAGTCACGGGTGTGCTGTATGAGATTTGCTCAGAGTGCCGGCGATAACTCGCCCACTCTCAGAGGAGGATGTGTGCCCAAATGCATTGTGGGTCATTTCGACTTTGCTGGATGTCGGACGTTCATGTCAGACGAGCCATGTCGGAATAGTGGCCGGCTGCGACATATATGCCAGGCAATGTCACAGGACGAATACGTTATTTATAAGATGGATAGATGGATGGATTTATTTAAGATGGCTAAAATAAACGATTTCAAGACAGAGTAATTAATTTCCGGAGCCAAGTTCCAACAGGAAGTCTTGTTCATACAGTAAGGTACAGTGCGGAGTGGCGGCTGGAAGATGCATCGATGCATTTGTGTTGATCGATGCGGACACAGATTTAGTATGCTGGTAAGGTTAAGTTATTAAAATTGGAAATTCAATAATTTGAGCAGAAATGTCACGTTTCAACAGAACGCTGATCCGAGGAAGGAGGACGGTTGAGGTTTCAACTGTCGGTATGTGGTGTGGCTTGTGCCAAGGTGTGGGCGCGAGGAGGTGTGTTGATGAAGCGTTGTGCGAACGAGGAAGGATGTGCGAAAGGTGTGCACCAGGTAGAGAGGTGCTGCATTGTAGAGCACGTACGGAAGTTCCTGGACGGATTGTGACGGTCGTTGGATTCGTAGAAGTTAGCATTTTGCAATGTGGAGCCACAATAATGGTCATCTGTCTGTCTGGATGTGGAGTTCTTGCAGGGAATGACGCCGGACTTGTATTATTTGCGGAAAAATAAAGCGCTGGTTACCCCAATTCGAAGTTTGACCTTTTAAAGTTTAGTTGACCTTTGTTCGAGATATGCAAGGGAAAGGTCAGAGGTAATTCACTAACCTTGGAAGAACGACAGGCAGTCAGTCTACGAGGTGTTGCTTTAACGACAGGATATAGAACCTAAATCTGGAAGGAAAGGACATTATATTGTTGGTTAAACTGAAGTCATGTACATAATTAGTGGACAGAGAATATCGAGTTTTTTGTTGTTGTGGAAGCGTCAGGTACAGTACGCTTGGAATTTAATTTAACCGGGCCGAGTACAGTAACGTGTTCGATCGAGCTGTGGGGATTTGAGATGGATTTGAGTCACGTTAAATGGAGGACATTTGGGAGGATGAAGAGATGCAAGTAACGTGGATTAAATTGTGGTATCACGAGTTGGGTGCCAGAGATATTGTGGTTATTATAACTCACTGATTATAGGGGGCGCCGGGCGCACCGAGTACAGATCGGGTTGCATGATGGAGCACGCATGCATGGATTTTGGCTTTGCGAGGCTCCGGATAGAAATTGGCATTTCGATGCTGTGGATTATATTGTGCCTGCCCGGAAAGGTGATGTCCTGTGCTGGGGCTGGCGACAGGCCTCTGTTATTTGTTTGTCTGTCGGTCTGATTGTAAGTCTTTGGTACTGGGAGGGCTAATTGAGTGCTTAGGCGTCATTGTTCCATGGAGGCAGGAGCTGTGAGTCACAAAATGTAAACGGGAACTTTGTGTAACTTTGCACCGGATCCACAAACAGAGAGATGGACAGGACAACAATGGAGTTTATATGAACTGGGTGATGGGCAATAGTGTATGAGTGAGTAATTATGATCTGTTTAAGTGTAAGAGGCGGTGGAGAAGAAAGGGGTGATGAAAAGTTATTTGTTTAGTGTGAAGTAGGTTGGTTGCTTACTTGTCACAGTAAGATGAGAGTTGTGTTTTTAAGCTTGGTCTTTGAATGAATTGTTGATTGGAAAAGTGATTTTTGATCGCTGATCCGATCTGGTTTTGAATTGTTTGATTTAATTTTGAATTGATTGGAGGTAATAAGGATTTGTGTTGATTTCCTGATTTGAGTTCATCTGGAAACAAAGACAGATGGGATTAATGTGTATATCAGGAACAATTTGGAAAAGAAATATGGATATATGACATTACTAAAATATAACCAAGCAATTGAGAGTTCTTGGGTTAATGGGATATAAATAAATGCATCTACAAGTTGATGGTTTATAAAAATTTAGTTCTGGATGATACTTAAACGATGAACAATGTTGGCAATATACAAAGAATGTGACTTGTTTTTTGGGGGGAAAACATGTGGTTTAAAATTGGTTGGCTAAGTTTTAAAGATGGAGATGTTTTGCAGAACTCTTATGATTATTTATATGAATGGTGGACTATTCCATGGCGAAGCAATTTTCAGTTTATTGAAAGTTGGATTTATATATATATATATATATATATATATATATATATATATATATTGTAACGGTTTTTGAGAAGTGTAACAATTTTGGAGGGAGTGTAACGAATGTAAAATAATGGTTTAATATAACCACAGTAGGAAATAATATACAGATTTGGGACATTTTGTAAACTTTCAAATAATGAGAAGATTCAAAAAATTCATTTTATTTATTTCATGGAAAATATTTGGGTTGCAAGTGGAGAAGCATGGTATGGTATAAAAATAAAGAGGGAGTATCCAGGAAAAAGATGTTCAAGTGAACTTTGTGCTGTGAAAAGAATGTCGAGTTAATGGAAGTGTTTTGTTCGATTAATTTTGTTCAATTTGTGTTCAAATGACCATCGATGTTGGGGGCAAAGTTATGGGTGAATTTGGTGAGTGGTTGTGGGCAAACGAAGATTAATTTAGATTTATCATAGTTAAGTTCGAGGAAGTTGATTTGAAGCCAGAATTTCATTTGGATGCCAGAAAGGAGAAAGGAGATGCTGAAAGCCAGAAAGGAGATGCTGTTGTCTACTCTGAATGACAGGTGGCGGTATCCAGGGCGCTGAGGAGTTTGTTCACGTTGTAAAGTTTGTTTATTTAGTTTGTTTATTGTAGAGAAGAGTGCTTTTGGGATTCCGGAGCCAGAGTGGATAATTTGAGAGTAGTAGGTGGTCCATGTGAAGCTTGGGAGTGAACTGATTTGGGTTTAATAGGCACAAGCTGGTCTAAACAGGGTGAGGAGGATGGTGTGATTGATGATGTCAAAGGAGGCGTTGAGGTGAGGAGGATGAAAATGTTGAGGTTGCCGGCATCAGAGGAGAGAAAAGGTCGCTGGTGATTTTGAGGAGAGCAGTTTCAGTACTGTGGCTGGAGCAGAATCCGGATTGGGATGTTTCATACAGGTTATTGGCAGAGTGGTGATGTTTGAGTTGAGTGGCCACAGCACGTTCCAAAACTTTTGACAGAAAGGGTAGATTGGAGATGGGTCTGAAGTTATTTAGGGTGTCAGGGTTTAGTCCAGGGTTTTTCCAAAATGGGGGTGAAGTTTCACGAGTTTTTGGGGAAATCGGTATGTGAAGCTGGATTAAGTTGGAACTGCTTGATGAGCCATGGAGATGGATTGGGTTTTGTTGTTGGTTGTCTGGGAGTTCGGTTGTTGCATTGCCAAAGGTTTCTGTGTGGTGGACACACTGGTTGGCTGTTGTCTTGTGTGACGTGGATGGAGATGTATGTGGCTGTGTGTGGCTGCCTGGAGGGGAAGGCGGCTACAGTGGTTGATATTGGTTGTGGATCGTCCGGGGTGCTTCGATTTGCATAGGGGGTGAAGATTGGGATATTACATTATTTTAAGTAAGTATTGGTATGAGTAATTACATAAGTAATTATGAGTTATTATGAGTATTAGTTATGAGTAAGTGATTATTTTAGTAAAGTTACATGTTTCGCTGTGTTGTGGATCTGGGGATAAGCTAGTTTGATGGGTACCCTGGGGTCTTCGGCGTGTCTATGTGTTTGGCTATCTGTTACACCGGACTCTTGAATGGGTTTTCATGAGACGAATTTCAGACATAACAGTGAGAATCTATTTTGAGCGAATCACAGTGGGTGAGGAAAACATTGTGTGTGACCAGACACCAGAACTGACCAGAATTGAAATTGGAAGTAGACCAGGTTATTTCTATTATTTGTTTATTCGTGAAAATAAATAAATAATAGGGGGAGGTTAATGGAGGTTAATGGTGGTTTGTTTGTGTTAATGGAGGTTAATGGTGGTTTGTTTGTGTTAATGGAGGTTAATGGTGGTTTGTTTGTGTTAATTCTAGTTGAAACTCTCGCTGAAGTAATTTTCGTTTATTTTTATTTTTTGATTCGATTTGAGAGTTGAGATGATTGATTTTTTATTAATTTTATAATTTTATTTTTATTGATGTTGGAAACAGGTAATGGGATGCTGAGAGAAGGATTGAATTTAATTTGAATTGGACTGGATTAAATGGGATTGAATTTAAAAATTGAATATTGGATAAAATTGGATCCACTTGAAAAAAAGTGGATTAGGAAATTGGAGAAAAGGTGTTCTATGAAACTATGAATTGAATGAATTGAATCTATGAATTGGAGACCTGTAGACCAGGCGCTCCCAGGAGACTTGTGGACCAGGTGTTCCACCAGAGGAAAAAGACCAGGTGTTCGTAAAACACTTCACCCGCAAGAACGCCTTGGAACCAAGGTGGAAGGGACCAGTCCAGGTGTTGCTGACTACACCAACGGCAGTCTTTTGCGAGGGCAAGACCTCGTGGATCCACGCCACGCACTGTAAGTTGGCCATACAAGCACCAGACACTACACCACAGCAACCACAGTAAGGATGGGCCTAATCATAGGTACAATACTATTGATAGCGACAGCAGCTAGGGGAAACTCCGATTCCAATAGATGCGAAAACGAAACCCGACACCTCACCGTAACATGGGGACAAAGAGTATCACTACCATGTTTCGAACAGAAAGCCCTGCACACAAATTGGGTGAACATAAATTGGCTAGCACTGTCGGCAGGGCCTGGACGCGTTGGCATGATACTACAAAAGCAACGAGAGTTCCGGGAAGACGGGCAAGCTAGCATTAAGACCTTGGCCCAACCAGGATACCAATGGGGAACCCCTGATTTTAAGCTACAAACACGCACGCGCCTAGGGAAAGACATGACCATGCAGGTCCGGTGCAGCGTCTGGACCCCTGGAGCGGCCGGTGGCGAAAAGAACTACATACCATGCATCGAATACATACTCACGCCACAACCCCAGAATAAGGCCCCAAAGAAGGGTGAAAACACATATTGGAAAGTGGCCAGGGAAGTGGCAACAATTCAAAATAGGACACACTGCTGGTCGTGCATGCGCTTTCCCCAAGCAGGCACCACAGGAATACACATGATAGTGCTACCTCTGTCCCTCAATGACCTCTGCTCACAACCTATCGATTCCCCATGTTTAGTCACCACGCTGGAAAGAGAAGGGGTTGACAACGGCAAGAGTTGCAATCGACAATTTAATTATCGCCCGTCAATGATTGCCCATGTGGCCGAGAGGCCTGCCCCCGTCTGGGTCAAACCACAGAAAGGGAGGGTCTGCCTCCAGGGTTCCGGCCACTTGCGTATGGGAGAATCAGAATGCGCCTACACTCTCCCCGGGAAGCTGGGACAAGGGAGCTCGGGGATTACATTACGAATAGTACTGCAAGATAAACACAACCACAACATAACGGCTATAACATTCTCTAGGGGGGTTAGTAGGATTAATGGGGTGGTAAAGGGACTCCAGTGCTTATCCACCCACCTGGTCCCACCCCATGGGACAATGTTTATATGCGGCGACAAGGCTTACCCCTATTTACCAAATAATTGGGGGGGCACATGTTATCTGGGTTCAGTCCTTCCTGACGTTGAGATACTGGATGAGCTAGACCCAAAGTCCTTGGACAGGCGTTATAAGAGGTCAGTCATGAACGAAGATGGAACCACTAAACTACACGGGAGTCTATGGGAAAAGGTGTTTGGTTTCTTCTTCCCAGGAGCGGGCACAGTCATGGATAGTTTCCGGATAGATAAATTGGCTTTGGCCCTAGAAAAGGTGGCAAACGACACCGCTACGGCTCATGACATACTATTGGATCGATCGGATCGCGCGCGAAAATTCTTATACATTTAGCTGGCTCACTGACTGGTTCCAGGGATGGACGGGCACCATAGTGAAGTGGTTATTGACCGCACTGGCTGTGATAATCGGGGTAGTAATTTGGGGGGCACTAATGAAATCTCTAGTCCTCCTCTGTATGAGAAAGTATTTTACAGGATGGAAAGTGAAGAAGCCGCCGACAACGACTATGGCTCTGACCACAGAGGCCGTCGACCTGAACGGGTCCTTCAACAAGGCAGTTGCGACCGGCGCTCCAGAAAATTGCATTGAATTTTGTAATGACTGTGATACTTGTGCGGATCCCATGTGGGAACTGGCTGCTGCCTGTAACGGTGTATGTGATGACTGTGATACTTGTGCTATAAACCCCTTGCGTGTACTGGCTAACGCTGCTTATGTATTACAAGCTGACAGCTGCACGCCCCCTTTCAACCCAACTATGGATCTGATTGCGACGCTGGGTCTGGCGGTCGAGGAACCCGACGTGGATATCCTAGACCCGCAAGCCGACCAGGCGCCCAAGGGAGACTTTGACATAAAGGAAGTTCCTCTCTTTGCTTCATATGTATTAAGTTCAAATGCTTCAAGTGAATCGGATTTTTACGCTCTGTACCCTGACCAGGAAATTGAGACACAAGATACTGACAATACTATGTATTCCCCAGAACAGCAGCACGTGAGGGACCTCATGGGCATGATCGTTGATTAACTTCGAAGATCTGCAAGGACTGGGTCTGCAAAGGGTGGGGGGAGCAAGTTCCGCAGGGGAGGTGGTGGCCCTCTGGCGGAGCAGAACCTCATCTGGACCAGACACCTTCGTTGTGGATCCGAAACGTTAATGGACTTTCATGTTCTGAGCCCTCAGGCTCCGAGCACGCACCACACGACACGTTCGCCAAATGCACGGGCGAGGCGCTTTGGGCGCACGATATGCCCTTGGGAGATACCCGCATTACACAATTATTTTTTCAATACCCGCATTACACAATTATTTTTCAATAAAGCCCGATGTGGCACGTTGTCTCTTAAGATACTTTGTCTCGACGAGACAAGAGGAAGGAATGTCAAGTAGTAGATTTGTTATTGCCTAAAGTTCAGTTATAGACGTTGGTTGCTAATGTGTTATGATTTAAATGTTGTCTAAAAATGCTATTTTCATAAAGTTAATAAAGGGTTTTTGCTTCGTTTTAGTTTTGGATGAGGAAAGGCTTAAAATGAGGTCATGCTGGACAATTGTATACGTGTGCTTTTTTCGAGGCTGGTCGTAAAACCACGCCCACATGCGCGTGTTTTTGCGTAAACCTATCGTTGACCATATATATTTTGTATTAATCACAGCAACGCATGACTCTGTATAAACATGCTTTGAATTACTCATGTGAACCCATATATTTGCTCTGGGCTTATCTGGCCAAGCATGCACTCTTTGTGAGTTACATTTCTGTTTTCTCGGAGCCCAGAGAAACATTTGGTCCGAATGATAAGGAAGGGCTGACTCCCCCGAATGACAGAGCGGATGACGGTGGGGGCTTGGCCCACCGGGGAGGAACCTCTCCCAGTTTTGTTTGTTCCCTCGGAGATTTCCTGATAAAACGTGTCCCTATATAAATGGACTGGGAATCAATTTGTTTTCAGGAAGGCTTGACGTGGCATGAGACTGGCTCTTGCTGTAGATGTCTGTCTCCTCCGGATCTGTATAAGTTGGTTTTTAATAAAGCTGCGTCATTTTTCAGGCTATTTGTGGACTTCTTTTCCAAACGAAGAGCTGATTCTTCACATATATATATATGTATATATATATATATATGTATATGTATGTATATATATATATATATATATATATATATATATATATATATATATATATGTATATATATATATATATATATATATATTGTTACGGTCCACGGATAAGATGTTGTTTGCCGAGCGGAGGCGCCGCGGCCGAACAGTTTTTCCCCGACTAAACCCGATTCACCCAGACGTTGGCCGGATCGCGCCACAGCTATTCAATATGGAAAAGACTAAGATGACACGGATGTGAAGAAGAAGCAGACAAAAAGAAAGGTTTGAAATACAATTACTATTTATTACTATTTACAGGCTCAAAGTAACCAAGGAGAAGGAAAGATAATAAAATAATATACAGAAGCTTTTAGAGACACAGGGAAAATACTAGCTTATACAGACTTAATTGACTACCCAGGACAGCACAAACAGAACAAACTCACATACGCAAATGGGGAACTTGCAGGCAGGAATGGCTGGAAGGAGAGGAAAGTCCAATGGGTCCAGCAGCATGATCCGCGCGTTGGGCAACCGCCGTTTCTTCGCGGCCCTGCTCCAAACTGCCGTCCAGGCCCCAAACGGCTGTCGAGTCTTGTTGCTGCTGTAGACGCTGCTGCTGGCGAGCAAGGTGACGAATCGCAGGCTTTGTGCTTCCCTGGATGATCTCTGCTTTTGGACCTCACAACTCAGCTCTTGTCATAGCTCATCTCTCTTCTCAGCTCATCTGCCTGACGACCCAGCTCTTTGCTTTGCACCTCACCACGCAGCTCAGCTCAGCCTTGGACCTTTTTGCAACTCTCTCTCGTCACTCTTGCGCGCGCGCTTTTATCACGCCTCCGGCGATTAAGCCACCGGCCTTCAGGACACGCCCATCGGTGTGCTCACCTCGGCCATGGTTGGTCGCGCGACCCTCTGGCTCCGCCCTTGATGACGACGGGCGGGCATACCTTTCTTCCCCGACCCTGCCTCGTGGCCAATGGCGGCTTTGGAGGGGATGTAATTGCCAAATTGAGGCTTGGCCATTACGAAAGGGGAAATGGAGGTTTTTGGGAATGGGAATGAAGGGAATCTATCTCTTTTACTTGGTGCAATGGAGTGTCATGTTACTGGAAGAAAAGGCCTTACTCTAAAACACATAATAAAGATATAAGCTACTGAACAAGGGTTTTATCGTGTCCTTCAATGTGGTGTTTCATGGAATTAACTACCGGGACGCCCTTTTTACCTTTACACAACTCTGGAAGCAGGAGGGGCCATAATCAACAATAATAATAATAAAGCACACAATAAAAAAACATACAATCCTCATTTCCGCAACAATATATATATATATATATATATATATATATATATATATATATATATATATATATATATATATATATATATATATATATGTATATATATGAATATGTATATATATGTATGTGTGTATATATATATATATATAAAAGTATATTTATATATATATATAAGTATATGTATATGTATGTGTATATATATATATATTGTTACAGTTTTTAGAACCTTCACTAGTAAATTTTAGAAAATGTTTCCCTTATAAATGATCCACTGTAAATATCCCCATCAATTGGCTTTATTAAAGATCGCACCCTAGTTAGTCCATGTACAACATGTAGAGAACCCATTCCATCCATTTTTGCTCTCTCTCCAAATTGTGGTACTTTGCTTGCCAGCAGCATTCGCTGCCGTTGCCTTGGGCTGTTTGCTGGCACCAAGCCGCCATTACGTACATGGTCAAGCCGGAAAAGAAGGGGGCGGAGCGCCGAGACCGAGGCGTGGCCCTTTCGGCGAGCCAACCCGGGCTGAGATGAGCTCGGTGGCGGCCGTGGTTTCGGAGGAGCGCGTAGTAATCTTGGCTCGCGTTATAAAAGAGCGGGAGGAAAGCCCTTTGATGGACTTCTTTCGACAGGCTCCTTTTGGAAGAACTGCGCGGAGACGTCTCTGGCGAAAGAACTATACGGCGGCGCTCTTGAACAGGACTCGCGTGCACACGGCAGTGGCGAAAGAACTACACGGCGGCGCTCATTGCAAAGGCGTTATAAGAGAACCTTGGAGAGGGTGCGTTTGGCAAAGCCATTCATTTATTACATACGGAGTATCCCAGTCCCCCCGCTAAACGTAAGGGTCCGCTCGCGGTTGAACGCAACGCGCGAAGCTGCCTGCCGGGTTTTCGCCCGCGGGAACGGAGCCTGGACCCCATCGCCTGGACCATCCACCTGGACCTTCCACCCTATCAGCTACAATTCCTGTGTAAGTGCGTATGTTTGTCTGGGGTCGTAATATAAGACTGTTTTAAGGTTGCCCTGTGTATCTGCTTCTTCCTATCCTTGTAAATGCCCTTCTTTCGTTTCCTCTTGTAGATAGTAAATAAACCTGTGTTCTTTCTTTACCCTTTTTGGTTCTTTGGCTTCCTCTCATCCGGTCGCTTTAGTCTGTTCCCCATTGAGTACCTGTGGCGCGATTTGGCCAACTGCTTTATAGACGGGTTTAGTCTTTTGTTAACGGCCTGAGTCGTGGCTCGCTTCGCTCGGCGTGCCCATTACAGCCGCGGCTCGGGCAGGGCTCATTTCCTTGCTTACCGGAAGGCGCTGGTAATTAGGTCATAGGAATAATTGGCCTACTACCCTATTCAGTGCTGACGGGAAGTGACGTAATAGCTCCAGGACCGGCGGAGACGGCCAGCTTAACAGGACAAGGGGATTAACCCCCCCCCCCCCCCGTTGCTAACGGGAGTGCCGTCCCCCAGATCCGTAACAATATATATATATATAGTTTGGTTGAAAAGAATCATGAAATAGGCTCAGATGGCATCAAAATGTGAAAACGTTGGAGGGAGGTGAATACTTTTGCAGGCCACTGCACTTGCAGGGTGAGAAACAGCATTATATGTTCGGCCTAGATAGTGTTGCAAGGAATATAATTAATTATATTGGAAAATGAAACTGGTTACAATGTCCCTGGTTTGTTAAATGTGTATTGTAAGAAAAGCAGGCAGATACAGCCAGTTTTGAACGCAAGACGCACAAATCTGTGCATCTGGAGAGAAAATGGCGTGAGACGATAAGTGAGTCGACAGAGGGTTAGTCGGCAGATAAGCATCACGTTAGGCCTTTTGCACCTGTGAATGTTAAATGTGCAGTGTCAGTGGATGGAGGACTTGAGCTCATACACAGTGGCGGCCGTGATGTATTGGATCCTTATTTAAACGGCGGGTGACCTGCAGCACTCAATAGCAGAAAATTGAGGTCAAGGGTCAGATGCTTTGGAAATGGAATAGTCTGTCTCTCCTTTCATCTTGTGGCTTCTTTTACTGAACTTTTTAATTCCCTTACTTCTGCCTGTCTTCACTTCTTTCCTTTTCCTCACCATGCATCCACAATTAACTGGCAAAATTATTGTTCCTATAATCAGCTTCTCTTTTATTTTAATTATGATCATCAGCTCATGGTGTGTGCCATTCATGGGGGTGTATAAAAAAATGCAGGTTGAACGGTTAATGTTAATGTTCCTATAAAATTACAAAACCGACAGAAGCCATTGGTGTGGAGATGTGCACACGGTGTGACATCAGTTTATTTATGAAGTTGAAATTTCATTTTCTTGCACCATAAACCCTGTTGTGATCAACATAAAAGTAGGTAAAGCAACATTTCATGGATAATGGGTGCCACATGAGGGATGGATGTATTTGTAAATTTCCATCACTTTGAACCTTCCAAAGTAAACTATCACTAACATCCTAAGGGATATGTAAAGACGTGTTGGAATCTGGTATCTGAGGCCAGAATGAACCAACAAAAATTCACCAATAAATTAGCTCTGAAAGAGGAATGACACAATGTTTTGCATGATGACATTCTGAAATCTGGTACATTGTATTTGTTGCAGATCTGAGATGTGCTTTTAGGCAAATCTGGTCAACACGTGACTTTCAAAATGACGTAATCCAACCCAGAATGTTTGGTGAGCATGCGCAGCAACTCCTGGCAACAGTGTCCATTGGAATGAAGGTGTCAGCCAAACGTTTATCAGGTGTGTATCAGATAAAGATTGTAACATTAAAATGACTCATGAAGCTTCTGAACGAAGCAAAAATACTTGGTAAAGTAACTGAGAGAAAGGCGTGTGCCTCTGCACAGCGACATATTTCGAGAACTTTCTGATCAACTTGCCAGAAAGGTCTGCAAAACTCCAGAAAGGTCTTTTTTCAGCCTGTACTACAAAAACTCCCGATGATGTGGGCCCTAGCAAGATCTATGGACGGCGCATTCTTCCCTACTTCTCTAGTCACTCCTATTAGTGAACTTTGAACCTTGTGTGGTGGCCACATGTGAACATGGCTGGCTTGGTGTTTTACTTAATGGACGTCTTCAATCGGAAAGCCAATACTGTCATTCCTAACATTCAGGTAGACTTCCCAGAGGGAGACACCTTACCTGGTTTGGGTGCTTCTTAAAACAGATGAGAAGAACATATTTGGGGCTGTGAATGCACAGGGTAAGTTTAAAATTATGATATTTCCAATTCATCATGTTTGGGAGGAGGGGGTTGGAGTGGGAGCTGTATGGGCTTAAACTGCTGTTAGAAATATATATTGTTTTGTTTGATTCTGGGGCCAGAGGAGAAATTATGATTGATTTTTGCATCTATTGGTAAAAGGAGAAGAATCCGTGTGTGTGTGTGTGTGTGTGTGTGTGTGTGTGTGTGTTTGTTGTATCCTCTGACTCTGCTATCTTGAATAACAGGAATTGTTACTAAACCGACACCTTTCATCCACGGATATTTCTCATATTTCATTACACTAGTACACCCGCAGACTCTGGGAGGGGCAGGAAGGGTCATTCCTCTTTGTGGTATATAGATTACAGTCGATCTATGGACGCTGGACGGGTCTCAAGAACATTGGGTATGTGTTCATTTACCATGTTTCTTGTGAAGAGATCGTCAAGTGGTTTAAGCATTTGAGCAAGCACTCCATTCAAAACCGTTAAGGAACGGCTGGCTTGGCAAGCACTAGCTAGCTGCTTGGTAAAAGAGCACATCCCGAGCTTCTCCCTTTCAGTTTTCTATGAAGCAGCAGGAGCGAGTTTCAAATGTTCCCTATGAAAAATGCCACAGTAGCGGCAGAAAGGGCCATGTTATTAACCCAACATTTGTGGGTTATATAGAGTACCGTAGATCTTCGCTCAGTTCTGTAAGTAAACCTTACTTCACGGATGTCGGGATTCCTCCAAATTTCTTCATTTAGTGTTATAAAGAGCATTAGCGACTCTTTAAAAAGCTAAGCATACGTGTTTGTGATTTATAATATTTTTACTTCCTGTAGAAGCCGTTGATCCCACGGAAACGCCATTATAACTATAAGCTATTTATACACTTTATCACTGCAGGAAAATGCCTTGGGGGAAGTGGGACATTATTAGTATTCATATTGTTTTGTCATAACATGAACAATATGCGATTATCATTCATTGTGTTATTAAAAGCGTCTTTGGAAAAACGCCACGATAAATCTTCTTTGGAAATACACCATGATAAAGCTAATTTAACATTTATATGCACCTCAACGTGCAACCCCAATGACGGCAATGGCAGGCAAACTCGCTCGGGGGTTGAAAACCCCCTTGGGGAGGGGGGCAAATGAATGCGCTACAACCTTCATTGTGTAACCCTTCGTCACCCTGTGAAGTTTGGTTGAGATTGGATAAGTAACGATGGAATGTATTGGGGTCAAACATTAATCAGACAGACACAAATGGCGTATTTTAGTATGATTTTAATTTCCCTATTTGCTTTACAGATTTTGTTAGTAATGGTGGGTTAAGCAGAACCGAGTCAGTGTAAACACGCACGCAGCGCATGCGCAAAAGGCCTCGTTTTCATTCATACATCATTTCCAAAGTCGTGTATTAGAAAGCTAATAAAAGTTGCAAATTAATCACCCTGCAAACTTCACTATTGTCACAATAAACTTGGCAAAATTGTACTTATAATTAAAAGGTACACTTCATAATACCTTGAAATGAAACAATGATTAGTTGAAGGATGCTTCGATTTGGACAAATGATTTATGGCAATGCTCGGAGAAACTGACTGACTGGGAAACTGACCTCTGTAATATGAACAAGTGTCAAAAGAAACAAACTCAGTGGTGATGGGGAAAAAAAGCATTCGCATGAGTGAACAGTGCCTACAGGGTTTAATATACACCTTGGAACAGTCTCACTCAATGAAAGGCTTGCAGTACAACAATAAAATGATTAAACCTTCCATCTTGCTTCCATGATGTTCCTTTTTCCATCACTTCAATGTACTCCTACCTCTTCCCAAACTCCGTTCCCTTCTTGTTTATATTTGTAGTGGTGATATGCACTGTAAGTGGTTGGGGGGTGATGTTGGTCCGTTGACATCTTCGATTCTGGAGTTATACCTGCCAGCGTTCTTCTAACGCCTCACTGGGTGTTGATTTCTCAAGCCAAGCTGTCATGCTGTCTGCCATTCCCATTTCAATGCGAATGGGTTGCTCTGTCCCTGGCAAAGTCAGCATTCATAAACCTTCAATTAACAAATTAGGCAAGGCTATATTTGCCAAGGGCTGGCAGGATGGTCTAGACTGGGAGGTATGTACTGTCGCACGGCTGCCTTTGATTAATATCAGGCGGTCACGAATGCCGATCGCGAAGGCCTTAACCCCTGAGGCGAAAACTCAACAGCGGACTCCGGAACCAAAAAGCTACACCAAAGCGCGCGGGATGGAGGGGGGCGGCGAGACCCTTGCAGTCTTACCTGTTCATGGGGCGTCTCCAAGGCTGCTGCAAATTAAATAAATCACACGGAAAACTGTGTTCAGGAATATATACAGAAAATAATACAAGGGTTTATTGCAAAGAAAATCGGGACAGGGAAAAGCACGCGCTGGTAATAAATATCCTAATCGGGACGTCCCCACACGACTGATTTCAGAAACGTGATGAGGGAATCTGAATTAAGGAAAAGAACACGTCATGTAATTGTGAACGCGCAACTCGGTCTTATCTGTCTCTGGTCGTCTTCCGTGTAACACGGCCCCGCTCGGCCACCACCAGGCCTCGCTCCAAGCTCCGATCCTCTAGCCGCTCACGAGGTCCGTGCACCAAGCACCACACGTCCAACGCAGGCCCGCGAGCTCCACACAAGGTCGACCCTCGACTCGAGCACGAACACAGAACGACGAAGAACGGCAAAGGGGGGAAGAGAGCGCGAGTCCACTGCACGCCAAGTGCCGCTTCGAGCTAATTTCAAGCCAACGAAGCAACTCTCACAATTCTCTCCCTGTCCGAACTCCACTGCTGGCCAACTCCTCTGCTTGCCAACTCACTCTCTCTACTGCATCTCAAGACTCACTGCCAGAAGCAACTCTCTCAAGACTCACTCGGTGCAAGACCCACTGCCAGATTCTACAATCGCGTTCGGCGCTCACTTATCTCGGCTTGCCAAATCCCTCACTCACGAAAAGTCCTGCCGCCCCCCGTATCACTCCGCGGCGGTGACGTCAGCCTTGGCGCGCCACCCAATCAGTGGCCTCCGCCGAATCACAGGCCTGTGGTGTGGTCATAGCACGTGGCACTCGTTCTGGTTAGGCCAGTCGGAGGTGCAAATGGCGGCGGGCATGCGGCGGTGTCCTGGCCTGGTTTCCTTCCTAAGTCATGTCAGGGGAGGGCATTATTTAGTGTTGCAATAAGGATCCTAACTAAGTGTCTAAGTGGTGTGCAGTGCCAAAAGGAACAAAGGTTTGGCTGACCAGGTGAGACATACAAGGGCGCCTCTCTTTAATCCCTAACTCTATTTAACACACGAACCTCCTGGTAGGTTCACAGGTATACTCCTTACCCGACAAAACGCCTACATATGAAGAACTTATTACAGGTAGTTTTCCTTACCGCGACACACGAAGCATGTTACCTACTCAGATCTATCTGCTCTACATATTACTACCACATCGACATAACAGTACACTCACCTATAAACAATTTAGCCTTGGTTTGAATCCCAACCCAGCCAGCTATAAAAGTCATCTTGATGGTTCACCTGGCAGGGTGATTCACCATGGTGTCCTTCGCGAAGAGTGGGCAAGCAATCGCCACTCCATGATGGCCCTAATTACAGCTCGGAAGGCAATGGCAAACTACCCATTACTAGCAACGGTACCCGCCCTAAGAGCGGGGCTTCAATTGGGAGGCGCAAATGATTATTTTAACGATTTATATAAACATCCGTTAAATATCACACGCAAATCATCAAAATCTAAACAGTATTTTTAGAATTTCAATAAAAAAACCACATCACTCTTCATATCGGTAAATATTTTTCCATCGTGTTTCAAATCGTGATATCAACTGTACGCGTTTCTTTAGGAAAAAAAATTGAATGATTTTGTACCTCTTCTTCAGCTCGAACTTCAGGATAGACGACATTACTGATAAAAGTTCCTTTTCTCCCTTTGAAGTTCTTGGCAAACATTATTACATTGTCACTGTTGCCAACGCGACGCCATGGCATTATTCATAACATTCATTCATTCATTTAATGATCATTACGCTCATTATTACATGTTCATTAAACATTAAACGTTCATTAAACGATTACGAAAATAAAAACGAAAAACGTTAGGAAATTACGTTCACACCGTCACATCAAACTCTACCGTGAACACAAACATCGTCACATCGTCACAATGAAAACATCGTCACGGGAGATTCCATTTGATCAGATCCCTCTATACATCTGCACCTTTTTTGTCATATTTTGCACTTCTGCCTCGCCATTTCTACCTCATTGTGTTCCTCTCAGTTGGAAGTGCTGTAGCCATTATGGAGTGATAATTATAATATTTTATCATGTCCAGCAAATCTTCCCATCACTTGGTTGGATTTGCAGTTCTCTACTCTACTTTCTCATTCTGGTTGCTGTTCCAGTTTCAGGTCTGGCATCGGGTGCAAACTGATTATATATTTTATTAGCCCCCGTTGGACTTGGTCCGAAACAGGGGCTAATGAATAGAGTCTCATCCGTTCGCAACCATATCTCGGAGATGTATGGACCGATTTTGTTCAATCTTGGCACAAAGATAATACATGACGGTGTATACATGCATGCACTTTATTTTGCGATCTGATCAAAGATGGCTGACTGGTAGACTGGCGGCCATTTTAGTTGAAAATAATGCCTCCAGCCACCTTCGGGGAGACCTACGGAGACGACTATTCCATAAACACCATACACAGTATTCAAAATGAGGTCTGACCAACCTTGTGGTTTAAACATGTTTCCCCTCTCTGTATCTTGGCATATCTTGCTCTATTTCTGGTGCCTTGGATTGTGGTGATAGTTAGGCCTTTTCTGTACAGTCATTCCTTAATCCTCCTGAGTAATACAAGGTGTTTCAAAAAGAGTGATACAACTTTAAACGTTTACTTACAAAGAAACAGAAACCTCAGGAACGTGAACCAAAGATTTTTTGAAAGCTTATGACAAGGTATTTTCTATCACTGATCGCTATTGCAGTAAATCACTGCTAGATTTGGTGAGAGCCCAAGGTCTGAAATTGGCATTTACGCAAAATCGTTGTAATTGACGTTCTCGATGTGTGCCCCTCCGCGGTTTAGACAGGCATTGACCCTGACTCCAAAGTTCTGTCCAACTTTCCTGCAGGTCTCAGGTGGTTCTGCCCCCCAGAAAATGTTGTTGTGGTTGTTTATGGCACAGTTCAAGTGGAAATGGGCTTCGTCACTGAACCACATCAGGTTGATCCAGTTTAGGTACCGCTCCATCCTGTGCCTGAGCCAGTTGCACATATCAAGACTCCTTCTCATGTCATCTTGACTCAGTTTATGCCTAATAGAGATGATGTATGGGAAAAGCTTCAGTTCCTTCGTGAGGATACGCCAGACTGATGTTGGTTTGATACCCAGTTCCTGGGAGCACCGGCGGTGGGACTTCTTCGGAGTGTCCACTGCAGAATCATGCACAGCGTAGATGTTGGCTTGGCTCTTGGTTACTGATGCTCGCCTGCCACCTTGCTCTAGTTGTGCACTGTACCCTGGTGCTAAAAATGTTTCACAATACGTTGAATGGCACAATTTGTGTGTCCATCACGTGTTCTGAAGTCGTATTCCTGGCAGACCTTCCGGCGGGTCTCTACATATGATTTAGTCTCATACCAAAGAGCCACCACTTTTGTCTTCTGCTTCACTGTCAATGGCATAGTTGAGCTACGGAGCTAGAAATCGCAGGAAACAAATACCATGATAACCTCACCAAACCCTGAAAAGGAAAATGGTATAGGTCAAAAAAACAAAGAAATGGCAGGAAGTCAAAGTTGTATCAATGTTTTTGAAACACACTGTACATTGCAATACTGTATACTGTATGTCTATTCAGTAAGTAATCCACATCACAGTTACTTTTGTCAATCCACCAAGCATCATTTTTCGCAAATATGAAATCTAATGACATTTTCTGCAAAGCGATATTAATAATTATTTTTTTCCTTCATTCACATCTTAGGGGTCACTCGTAAACAGAGTATTGGTCATTTTAGCTTCAACAAAGAAAAGCAACAGTCATTTCACTTTCAGAGCATCATCTTCTTGAAGAAGTTTATTTGAGTTCAAGCGAGGAATGACTATCAGCTCAATAAACTGTCAGAGAGTGGGAAACTTCATTGGCATGTCGGAGAGGGGGCATCATCACCATCGCCAAATCAACGAGGAAGTGGCAACACGATCCTGATGGTAGATCTTGAAGCCCATCAAGAATAATCTCACGAGGCAAGACAGCCTTGTGAAAGTTTGTTAAATATAAGAAAAATCATTCTTTCATCACATGGAAGGAAACCTTTGTGATGCTGTGAAAGTCTTTGCTGTGAAATGCACTACCCAGCAGAGGAAACTGACAAGAACAGCTGATTTTATTCTGAAACAATCAGAATCACTACAATTTAACAAAGGTGGAGGCCAATTAACTTGATGTGTGGTTTTGAAGCTGATTGCTTACACCTGAGCTAATTTACAATTGCTATTATAAGGGGGGTGGATACTTATCCAACAAAGATATTGTCGTTTTGTATTTTTAGTTAATTTTACGAAATTTGTTGAATAATTTTTTCACTTGGAAGAAGTGGGTTACGATGTGTAAATAAAGGTGAAAAGTCTGATTTTATGTAATTTAATTTCAGGCTATAAGGCAACAAAAGGTGAAAATTTTGAAAGGGGGTGTTGACCTTTATAGGCACTGTATATGACATCTATCGGTGTGATTCCTCCAATAATCTCATGTTCAACAATTATTTCCCTCTCCCTCAAATAATTACCTTTGTTAGTTTTCTTTTGTTTTGTTTCTCTTCCGTTTCATCCCCACTTTCCCGTTCCCCCTCTTCCTGTGTTTCATTCAGCCTGTGTGCAGCTTGCTCACCTCAATTTGCCCTTCTCACCCTCACTTCGACTTTGCTGTTGGTATTTCCCCATTTCCATTTTGTTCCCTTTCATACTGCTCGTACTCTTCCACGAGCCTCGATCATGTAGGCAAAAAAACATGGCCAAAAAAAAAAAAAAAATCGAGCATATTGTACAGAAAACAGCCTCTCCCTACATGTACACTGCACAATATAACAGCTTATTATATTTGGAAGTAAGGTCATCTTCCATTACAGATCGACCAGATCTTACCCGAAACGCCAGAATACTGAGAAAGACTAAAACCCAAAGTGATGATGTGTCTGCATCCTCAGATATACTGAATAAATTAGTTTGCCATCAATGCCCTGAAAATGCATGTATTTCAACATTGCAATGTACTGCACAGCCAATGCACAATGAGAGAGTGCAGCTTGTGCTTGTAATGCCACCTTCTCTTCATTTGATGATCCCGAAAGCTGATGCCCCAATACTTTCACTTTTGAAGCAGTAATGCCAGAATATGATAATGATAAATGGTCTGAGTATATATTTGGAGGGTTTGGGGGAATATTGGCTCACGTGATCCAACCCCCTCAAATTTTTTATAGTTCTATCGTTTTACAAAGTCCCCTATAAATGTCAGCCACATTTGTCAATAAGTTTTATCGTTATCATTTGGACAAAATATATTTTAAGATGAACCCCAGGCAGACAGTAAATCTTTTTGGTGAGTGCACAATTTCAAAATTGCTTTATGGATATCCTGAATTCTGAGATAGATTTTCTGAATCCAAAATTTCATCATGACTTTCCTGGATCCAATTTTAGAGAGGATTTTTGTTGTTAAAATTCCGGTTTACGTTTCTTGAAAAATCCTGCCTTTTTGGGTGATGAACCAACCGAATCATCTTCAATTTGTGTTTGCCTCTGAAATGTCTGGTTCTGTTGTTGATCAGTAGATTCCAATCTGAAAAATGCTGTCTTGCAGTGGGGATGCTTATCGATATGTCTTGGGTGATTGAGTTACCCCATATATGGATAATGGACTTGACATTCAAGGGTTTCCTTCACAAGGATAGGCCTTTAAGCTGTTATCACGGAGACAATTCCATTAAGTCGATGAAATGCAAACTCGACGGACTATGTGCTGAATAAACAAGCAACTTAATACCTGGTATGAACTTAATGAGAAAAAAAAAAGAAATAAGATGTGCATTTGACACAGCAGTATACCCACTCCCTCTGGGAGTGACAGGAAGGGTCATGTTATTACCCTCGCTGGTGTGTGTATATATATATATAATGTGTGTATATATATTATATATATATATATATATATATATATATATATTGTTGCGGATTTGAGAACCCTGTAATTGTTGGAAATATCACCCTCTGTAAGTAATGTCATGATCTTTGTAAATACCTCCGTTAAGTGTAAAGATCTAAGGTCGTCCCGTTAGTTAATCCATCGCATGCACGTAGAAAATCATATACCCTCCTAATTAGTTATTTCCTTATTATGTGTATTAGCTTAAGGCTCTGGTTCCCATTAATTGACACTGCATTGCACCGAATCAGATAAGATAGAATCCCCTTTCAATTGCCACAATAAAACGCAATTGCCGGCAGCGTTCGCTGCCCTTTGGGTGGGGTTATTGGCATCACCTTCACCCCAAGACTCCATTGAACACGACGTCATCTCGGAGCAGAAGGTGGGAGGAGTCAGCAGAGCGCCAGGAACAAGGCGTGGCTTTGCCAACGCCTCCTCAAGCGACGGGATCGGTGAGCCCTCGCGACCAATCAAGGCCGAGGCGAGCTCACCGATGGGCGTTTCCAACAGGCCGGCGGCTTGATCGCCACGCACCTCATAAAAGGGGGTGGGGAAGGACTGCGGAGTCAGATGCGGAGATGCAGGAGATGCGGCAGATGAACCACAGATAAGCGAGAGACCTCCGATGAGCTTTGAGTCCACCGCAGCTTTGAATCCACCGCAGCTTTGACCACCGCAGCTTTGAGCTTTGACGGCAGTTGCGGCCGCGAAGCAACGCCACCGTGCGAACACGATTGAGGAGGGACGGCAGCTGCTCACCTCGAGCCGCGCCATCACACCAACCGGACCCGCATCCTTCCCGCCCTGTGATCCCACCTTCACGTCCGTCCAGCCATCCACCTCCTGCCATTCATTTCTGCTTCATTCCCCGTGTAAGTCTGACTGTCGTCTGTCATTTGTGTTGTCCCTGGGAATAAGTAAGACTACCCGGGTACCCGAATACCCGGGGAGGGTCGTTTAAGAGTTCGGTCGAGGGAGTAGGTAAATTGTGGTTGGATATTGGCATCTGTGGTGCGTGGTGGAAGATTGGTGTTTGGATGGGTGCATTAGTGACGTGGAAATGGCTGGGTGTGTGGCCTGTTAGTGTGTGTAGTTAAATGGGCACTCCGCCACTGTTAGGATGTCGGCCAGGTGAGGCCGCAGGTGGGCTCTGGGAGCCGTTAGAGTTGTGGATGGGGCCCGAGGATCCAAAGGACGGACCCGGGTAGCCCAGTGCCAGAGAGGGGACTGAGTGGGGTAAGCGCCAAGGAGGGCCTTCCCCAGGTAGATAGGTTAGGGTAAGGAGCAGGTAAGCTCGGAGGCAACTGCAGTGGTGGAGGTGTGCAGGTGGGTAGACCTGCTGGGAGAGCCACACGACCCAGTCCTGAAATTGTGCAAAGGCACAGGGAGTCGAATCGGGGGAGTGAGACCCCAAATTGATGAAGCACAACAGTTTGGTCAATGGGAATTTGGTTCTTAAAACCGCATAGAGTGTAAGGTGGCCAATGGATTGGCAGGGAAAGACCCCGGGTAGTGTAAAGTGTGTTAATGTCATTTAGAAGGTAGATAGGATGGAAATCTCCTTGCACCATCTACATCCACTCACCTGTGGTGACGACGGTGCTCCACACCATGCCATGTTTTTATTATTTTTGTGCAAATGTTTGGAATGTGAGACGCATCATGACGTGGGTGTGACATTGTGCTGATGTTCCATCTCTCCCTCCTTATGAGGATTGATGATGAATTGGTGATGGCAAATTTTGGATTAATGGGATTGTGATGAATTTGGTATAGGGGAAATATGGGGAAGATATGACGGTAGAGACGAATTGTAAATTGTTGTAAATATGGGTAAGGGCAAGGGTAGAGTAGGTAACAGGGGGGGGGGGGGTGACGTACGGTAGGGACGAGTTTTTCTCCGCTCAGTCTCCAGACGCACCTCACCCTGCATTGCCTTCATTGATGTGTACCCTTGTGACCTTACCCCTCACTCACCTGTCTTCTCTGTCTTCCTTCCCCAACCCGAGGATCGTGCTCCCTGGGCACTGAGGGGAGCGTGCGGGGGGTCTGCGTCGGTGTGCCTGAATCCTCGCAACCAGCTGCCTGCATCCACGCACCACTTATGGACCACATGTCTGTGGCTGAGCACCACTCATGGACCCCACGGGTTGGGGCATGGCCCCTCTGCTGGGACCGGCCACGATGGCTCAAGATCTTGCTTGCGGACCCGGTGAGGTGGCACCAAGCCCACAGGTGAACCACCCATAGTCGGCTCCTGTGGGCCATAAATAAAAATGGACACATTCTGTGCTTTTTATATCCACCAAATAGGCCGCCAGTAAGAAGAAGAAGTTGACAACATCTGGAAGAACAACGGCCAGCAGAGGGAGCCGAAGAGGAAGACCACCGACAGGGTTTTTTTTTTTATTTGAACTGTGGTGACTGTGCACTGACTGGTGCTTTATGGTGCTTTATGGTGCTCTTTATTGGTGCTGTTGCATCGATGCAGTGCAGGCTCTCCCCCCCCCCCCCCCAAAAGAAAAATCACAGGTCCTAGGTTGCGTTTTGTAAATAGTCCAATCAGCGTCACTTGTAAATAATGCTCCCCACCGTACATGTGTAGTTTAAGAACAATTCCGCAATTCGGTTATCCTGTGGGTGTGAATCTGTTAGGTAGGGTGCAATGCAGCAGAGGGACATACTTATTTGTGTTTTAAAACTGTCGCACTCAGGGTCAGGTTAATTGTAGAGGGAATTACACCTACGTGCCACACTAGGTTAAAGTTTTATAGGCCCAGGACGTGCCTGCAGGATGAGGGTGCCGTGTGGCGGATTTGAGAATCCTGTAATTGTTGTAAATATCCCCCTCTGTAAGTAATGTCATGATCTTTGTAAATACCTCCGTTAAGTGTAAAGATCAAAGGTCGTCCCCTTAGTTAATCCATCGCATGCACGTAGAAAATCATATACCCTTCTAAATAGTTATTTCCTTATTATGTGTATTAGCTTAAGGCTCTGGTTCCCATTAATTACCTTCGCAAAAGCGGAAGGTTATGTTTTGATCGCTGTGTATTTATTTGTATGTCTGTGTGTGTGTGTGTGTGTATGTTATTCGCATAACTCAAAAAGTATTCAACCGAATTGCATGAAATTTGGTGGGATGATTGGTTATTATACGGGACACATTTGATTAGATTTTGGGAGCAATCGGGTCAAAGGTCAGGGGGGTCACGACCTTGCAAAATGTGCGTTTTTTGTCATAACTCGGTCAATTCTTATCCGATTTGCATGAAATCAGCACCAAACTGTTCACTGTTCTGTTCCCTACACTCCCATGCCAAGTACAGAACAGTAGCTGCGGCGAAGGTATGCGCTCTACCGAGTGCCCGTTCTAGTTGACACTGCATTGCACCAAATCAGATAAGATAGAATCCCCTTTCAATTGCCACAATAAAACACAATTGCCGGCAGCTGCCCTTTGGGTGGGGTTATTGGCATCACCTTCACCCCAAGACTCCATTGAACACGAGGTCATCTCGGAGCAGAAGGTGGGAGGGGTCAGCAAAGCGCCAGGAACAAGGCGTGGCTTTGCCAATGCCTCCTCAAGGGCCGGCATCGGTGAGCCCTCGCAACCAATCAAGGCCGAGGTGAGCTCACCGATGGGCGTTTCCAACAGGCCGGCGGCTTGATCGCCACGCGCCTCATAAAAGGGGGTGGGGAAGGACTGCGGAGTCAGATGCGGAGATGCGGGAGATGCGGCAGATGAACCACAGATAAGCGAGAGACCTCCGATGAGCTTTGAGTCCACCGCAGCTTTGAATCCACCGCAGCTTTGACCACCGCAGCTTTGAGCTTTGACGGCAGTTGCGGCCGCGAAGCAACGCCACCGTGCGAACACGATTGAGGAGGGTCGGCGGCTGCTCACCTCGAGCCGCGCCATCACACCAACTGGACCGCATCCTTCCCGCCCTGTGATCCCACCTTCTTGTCCGTCCAGCCATCCACCTCCTGCCATTCATTTCTGCTTCATTCCCCTTGTAAGTCTGATTGTCGTCTGTCCTTTGTGTTGTCCCTGGGAATAAGTAAGACTGTATAGGTAAGCTAGTATTGCACTGTGGCTCCTTCTGCTTCTGTCATTATTTTCGTATTCTTACTTCTTCCTTGGTTTCTTTGGTCTTGTAAATATTAGTAATAAATCCCTGTTCTTCCTACCTTGCCTTCTTTCCTTTACATCCGTTTCACTTTCGTGATGTCTCGATTGAGTACCTGTGGCGCGATTTTTGCCAACGTTTCGGAATCGGGTTAGTGAATGCTAATGACTCGAACTTCGGGTTGCTAAAAACCGCTCGGCAACTAGACCATCTAAAACCGTGGTTCGAGCGGGAGTCCCTCCCCTGTTTCGCGGTCAGGAGTGGCACTCAGGTCCTTGGGACTTTTCGTAGATCAAATACCCTGGCTGCTCCTGACCGGAAGGAGCGTTGGGACCCCCAGGACTCACGTCGGTCAGTCGCGGACAAGGGGATTAATCCCCCCTTGGTAAGGGGAAAAGGGGCCGACGTTGAGATCCATAACAATATATATATATATATTTTTTTAATAAACAGGAATTAAATTTTTGTGTGGGGCTAGTGTGGAAAATTCTGACTCAACCCGGGATTCAAACAAGGGACCTCCATCACTTACGCGGTGACAGCCCACTGAGCTATTGAGCCAACCAAAATCTCCTTAGAAATTTTCCACACTCAACACTGTGAGCTTTATAATGGCCGATGTCTTACGTGCCTGCGTGGCAGACCCCAGATGTGAGCGTAAGTATATATGCGTATGTATGTGTATGCAAGTATATGTAGAAGTGCATTGGAGATTAACTCATCTACAATTTTTAATAAACAGGAATTAAATTCCTGCATGGGGCTGGTGTGGAAAATTCTGACTCAACCCGGCACTCGAACCAGGGACCTCCATCATTTACGCAGTAACAGCCCACTGTGCTATTGAGCATATACATATATACATACATACATACATATATACACATATATATGCATTACCGCAGTGCAGCTCATATAGACTGCATTGGGAGGGAGAGGTGTACAAAAATTGATTGATTATTTGTATAATTAAAATCAATAAAAGATTATCACAAAATATTTTCTTAATCAATTGGCTAATAGCATAACTAAACCACTAGTGCTTCATCCGAAGATGTATCTTTTAGAAATTTAATTAAATAGGTCATTAATAAAAAAATAAATAATTAATTGATTAATCAATAATTAATCAATCTACATTCGTATTAATATTGTTTTGTATGTGTATGTATGTATGTATATATATATATATATATATATATATATATATATATATATATATATATATATATATATATATTGTTGCGGAGATGAGGACTGTATTTTTTTGATTGTGTGCTGTATTATTATTATTATTGTTTATTCTGCGCCCCCCTACCTCCGGAGCTGTGTAAAGGTGAAAGGGCATCCCATAATTAGTCCACAAGCATACACATCAGCCAAATAATAGAATACCCCTGTTGATAGTTATCTCTTATTCTGTGTTTTAGAGTAAGGCTGTGTCTCCCATTAATTGAAGTACTCCATTGCACCAGTGAAAGAGAATAGATCCCCTTTCATTCCCATCCCCAAAATCTCCATTCCCTTTTACATCCCCTCTGGTGATTGCCAAGCCTCGATTCCCAATTACCTCCCCTCCAATAACCGCCATTGAACATGTGCTCGAATCGGAGAAGAAAGGCGTGCCCGCCCGTCGTCATCAAGGGCGGAGCCAGAGGGTCGCGCGACCAACCAGGGCCGAGGTGAGCACCCCGATGGGCGTGTCCAAAAGGCCGGCGGCTTAATCGCCGGAGGCGCTATAAAAGGCGCACGCAAGAAGCAAGAGAGAGAGTCGTGAGTTGGTCGTCAGTGGAGGAGTCAGTCAGTGGAGTCGGTGGTCAGTTGGTTGCATTGGTTGCGGTGAGGAGTCGGTGGTGGTGGTCAGTTGGTTGCGTTGGTTGTGGTGAGGAGTCGGTGGTAAAGAGTGAGTGGACCAAGAACGAGTTGAGGGTTTGGACCAGACGAGTCGGACAAGGCCTGGCAAAGCACGCGACGTCCACAGCAGCCACAACAGCAGCTTGGGGGCCTGAACGGCGGTTTGGAGCAGGGCCGTAAAGGAACGGGGCTGCTAAACGCGCCGGTTGTGCTGCAGGACCCCCTTGGACCTTCCTCTCCCTCCAGCCATCCACCTCCTGCTTTTTCCACCCTTCTTGTGTACGTGAGTTTGTTCTGTTTGTTCTGTCCGGGGTTAATTAAGTCTGTATAAGCTAGTATTTTCACTGTGTCACCTGCGTCTTATGTGCTTGTAAATAAACGTGACTGCTTTCTTTTTGCTTATGTGTGTAAATAGTCAATAAATTCAGTAGTATTTCCAACCTTTTTGTCTTCTTCTTCTTCTTCACATCCGTGTCGCCTTTGTCTTTTCCCTATTGAATAGCTGCGGTGCGATCCGGCCAACGTTTGGGTGGAATCGGGTGAGTCGGGGATCCTGTAACGGTCGCGGTTGGACCATCCGCTCGGCCCATCATAACATCTAAACCGCGATCAGTAACAATTGGTGTCTGGGAGTGAGATTCGGGGCCCGAACCAAATTTTTAAAACATCAAAAAAAAAAAAAAAAATTTGGTCAAAATTTGGAGCGGCCGAAATTTGTTTTGTTTTACAAAACCTGAACTTTGAAATCGCGCCATGGCTGGTCAAGGCGATCGGATGCAGGTGGGTGAGCTAGAGGAGAGGTTAGGAGTAACCCAGGATCAGAGGGACGAAGTAGAGGAGAACAATGAGGAGGTGGTTGAGGAGGTATCAGGCGCACAAAATGGCGCCCTCGCGCACATGGTTATTGTGGCGCCAAATCTAGCTGCGCCCGTGACCGTAGCAGCACCGATGAATTTGGACCTCTTTATGATACAAATAAGGGCGCTCATGGTCCAGACAAGTGAAGACCTGAGGAATGACTTGGGGAACCGGATGGATGCTCAGGGTGAGCGATTGGAGGGCCAAATGGGGGTAATGAGGGACGAAGTGAGGGGTACTGGTGAGGGGTTAGACAAGAAATTTGGGAAGTTAGACAATAATTTTGAGGGGTTAGACAACGGGATAAAAGAGGTGAAACAGGGGTTAATGGGGCTAGAAAATAGGATGGAGGACAAATTGCGGGAAATAGGGGAGCAATCCGCCCGAGAAATTAAACAAATGGGAGAGCAGATAGAGGAGGTAAAAATCGGGGTAGAAACCAAATTGGATGCTCAGAGGGATGAATTGGGACAGATGAGGGTGGCATCTACAAAGGAGATGGAGGAGATGAAGGAGGAGATACGACGAGGTGTGAGTGAGGAGGTCTCGGGGCTACGCGAGGAGGTAAAGCGAGGTGAGAAGCGTATGGAGAAAGAGGTGAGGAATAATACGGCTAGGTTACAAGGGGGAATAGAGGATCTGACGAAGGGAGTAGAACAGCTGACAGTCGGACAAAGGGAACTAGCGGACCAAGTGGAAAAGAACACTGCAATCATCGGGGGTTTAAAAGCGACACAAAAGGACATTAAAAACGAATTAATAGCAACACAAAAGGAATGTCAGATGGTACATGAGGGGTTGACGAAGAAGTTGGAGGAGGTGACAGAAGTAATGGAGACGAAGGACCGAGAGGTGAGGACGCACATAGAAACGGTTAAGGTGGCGTTAGAGGAAGAGATAGAGGGGGCGCACCGGGAGATGAAGGAGGTAAAGGAAAAATTAGAGGAGGTGGAAGAGGGGGTGAGTGAAATTAAGAAGAGACGGAGGGAAACTAAGAGGGAGATAAAGGAGGAAGTCATGGAATATGTACAAGGTCTGTGTTCAAATCATGATGAGGTGCTCACTAACCAAATAAAAAGTTTGCAGGTGGCAGAGGAGGTGCGACGACGAAGTACGGAGGTGAGTGGCAATGTATATGATGTGAGGGGAGAGTCAGTCGGCTTGGGGGGTGGTGTAGACCCGGGTGTTCGTGAGGGACCAATGGTAAGATGTATGACTGGTCCGGAGTGGATGGACAGGGGAGGTGTGCAAGGAGGGGTGGCTATGGGGAGTGAGGGGGTTGCTGGTGAGCAAGGATGTGGGGGTATGGCGTGGGTAGCGGGTTGCGGAGGGGCGACCCAGGCATCGACACCAGGAGGGGTAGTGTTTGGAGGGACGGGGGACGCGCGGGAGCCCCCCGGGAATAGCGTACTGTGGGAGCCCGAACGGGTTGGTCCCGCGTTGATCCCGCAAGGAGTGACGCGCGGGGTCCGACCTTCGGGCGCCCACAAGGTCCCACTCGCGCCGTATGACGGCAAGAGTGATTTGAGGGCGTACCTGGCGCAGTTTGAGTACGTGTGTAAAGGCAACGGTTGGAATCCGGACGAAGCTGGAGTACACCTGGTGGGGGCACTGCGCGGTGCGGCGGCGGAGGTGCTGACGGCTTTACCACCGGGTGCTCTCACCCTGCCAGCTCTCCGTGCGGCATTAATTAATCGGTTCGGCATTGAACAGCAAAGCGAGCTTGTTAAAGCCCAACTTGCGCAGCGAAAACGCAAGCCCCAGGAGACCATCGGGGAACTTGCTCACGATATTCGCCGCGCGGTCGGGATTGCACACGCGGACATGGCAGCGAGTTCCCAGGAAAGCCTGGCGCTGGATCACTTTATTCAGGCCCTTCCGGATCTGGAGCTCCGGCAACAGCTCGCCATGTGGCGCCCGCAAACCATGAGTCAGGCGGCCGACGCTGCAGCCCGTTGGGAAGCAGCGAGGCCCCTGGCTCGGGGAGGCGAGCGCCACGCAGTGGCGGTGCGTCAGATGGGGCCCGTGATGGGGGGCGGCCCCCCAAGGGGGCCCGCCCCCGACGGGGGCCCTGACCTGGAGAGCATGGTCCGGAGGTTAGTGGATCGGCGCCTGGCGGGACCTGGACCATGGCAGGCGGCCCCAGCGGTGGCACCCGGTAGTCCCCGACAGAGTACCCCAATTCGGACATACAGGGGGGGGAATTTGGAATACCGGAGGCAAGCACCTTACCAGGTGAGGTGCTATAATTGTGCTCGGATGGGTCACCGTGCATGGGAGTGTCGAGCTCCGCGCCGGGACGTTTCCCGCCATCCGATGCCCTCAACTCCGCCCCGTATCGATCGGCCTAGCCGACCTCAGACACCCCCCCGCCAGGGCCCGGGAAACTAGAACGTGCCGGGCATGCAGGGCGGTGTTCGGCAGTAGGGGATGGGGAGAAGCCCTCGTTGACACGACAGGTCATTCATTGTGGCCGAATTGGGACGGGTAGTTTGACAATTCGGTGCAAAATTGCCGGCGTGGGGGTAGACGCCGTGGTGGACACGGGAGCCAGCGCCACGATCATCAGCCCCGTGGTCCTTAATTCGAGTGCAGACGGCTGGGGTAAAATCCAGCGTCTGGAAAATCATAGTTTGCAGTTGGCTACCGGGGCAACGGCTCCGATCATAGGGCGTGGTTTTGTGATCCTCAAGTTGGGATCGGTAAAGCAAGAGATAGAGGTTTGGGTGGCGGAGGTGTGCGACCCATGCTTAATAGGGTTGGATTTGTTGACTGCCAGCGGTTGTAAAATCGACTTGAGTCGGGGGATCCTGCGATGGGGAGTGGAAGAGCTACCATTGGAGGGGGTGAGCACGGCCGAGAGGGTGGAGCTGGAGGCTCCTGAGGCCGTGACCATCCCTCCGGGGGCCGAGGCCATAGTGCCGGCCCGATGGTCAGCTCGCCCGACATGGCAGGAATCCTGCGGCCTGGTCGAACCGGTGGCAGCGCTATCCATACCTGGTTTAATCGTGGGCCGTACCCTTGTAAAAACGGACGGGCCGGTGGTGGCCGTCCGAGTAATTAATATTAGCACAGAACCACGCACTATAGTGAGGGGCACGAAGGTAGCTGGCTGCACCCCAGTTAGAGAAGTCGCGTCAGTGAGGGGCGAGAACGTCCAGCCGAGCCGGCCCCAGGGGGAGCCTTCAATAAGTTCTAGGAATTGGCCCGATCCCATTTGCGAGATGGTAAATCGTAGTAGTGTAGAGTTGGGAGGTACCCAGAGGGAGGCCTTACACAAACTGGTTGGGTCCCATTTGGACCTCTTCTCCTTGTCCACCGAGGATATTGGACGTACGGGCCTGGTGAAACATCAGATCCACACCGGTGAGGCCCGGCCTATTCGTCAGGCCGCCCGACGGCTCCCTTGGAGCAAGAGGGCGGAAGCTGACGAGCAGGTTGAAAAAATGCTCGACGCAGGTGTGATCGAGCCCTCGGGAAGTCCTTGGATGTCACCTGTTGTGCTGGTCAAAAAGAAGGATGGGACCACGCGGTTCTGCGTGGACTATCGCCAGCTAAACAACGTGACACTCAAGGACTCATATCCCCTGCCAAGGATTGATGACACCCTCGATGCCGTTGCGGGCTCAAATTGGTTCTCAACTTTGGACCTCAAGAGTGGGTATTGGCAGGTGGAGATGGATAGGGCAGGGAAGGAGAAAACGGCATTTTCCACAGGTAAGGGACTGTATCAGTTTACTGTGATGCCGTTTGGTTTGTGTAACGCCCCCGCCACCTTTGAAAGATTGATGGAACATGTACTAGGCGGCATGCCATGGCAATCATGCCTGGTGTACCTGGATGACGTCCTAGTACATGCCAAAACGTTCTCCCAGGCAGTAGCTAATTTGGACCAGGTGTTCGGGTGCCTCAGACAGGCAGGGTTGAAGCTGAACCCGAGTAAGTGCACTTTGTTTGCAAGAGAGGTGGCCTATCTAGGTCACGTGATCGGCCGCGAGGGGGTAAAAACGGACCCAGACAAAATTAAAGCGGTAGAAGAGTGGCCCGCACCACGTACCATCAAGGAGGTGCGGGGATTTTTGGGACTCTGCTCCTACTACCGGCGCTTTGTGGCGAAATTTGCGGAGTTGGCCCGTCCCCTCCACCGGCTTACGGAGAAGGGGACGCGATTTAATTGGACACGGGAGTGCCACGAGGCCTTCCAAAAATTGAAGGGGTGTCTAACATCCGCACCCCTTCTAGCTTACCCCACTAGTAACAGGGCATTTACCCTGGACACGGATGCGAGCCAGGAAGAATTGGGCGCAGTTTTGTCTCAGACACAGGAGGGCGTGGAGAGAGTGATTGGTTACTATAGTCGGGCCTTAAGTAGGCCCGAGCGAAATTATTGCGTCACTCGCAAAGAGTTATTGGCTATGCTGGCTGCCATGAACCATTTCCACCCGTACCTGTACGGGCGGAAATTTTTGGTTCGAACTGACCATTCCTCCTTGCAATGGCTCCTTCGGTTCAAGGAACCGGAGGGCCAAATTGCAAGGTGGTTGGAAAAGTTGCAGCAGTACGATTTTGATGTGGCCCATAGGGCCGGGAAGGCCCATGGTAATGCGGACGCACTCTCTCGGCGTCCTTGTCTGGGGGAAAACTGCCAATTTTGTGCGAGACACGAGGAGAGGGAGCAATTGGGCGATTCTGCCCCGATTCTCGTCGTCCGGGCAACCCGGGTGAGAGGGCCAATTTTGCCACTAACCGCGGACGAGGAATTTGGAGATTTGGCATGGAGCACGGCCCAGCAGGAGGATCCTGTCCTGGGGCCGGTGTTCAATTGGGTCAAATTGGGGCAAAGACCAAAGGGGGAAGAGGTCACCCCCCTCGGGGCACAAACAAAGGCATATTGGGCTCAGTGGCAGACCCTGGAATTGAAAGGCAACATCTTGTATCGCAAGTGGGTGGAGGTTCCCTCTGATAGAACTTCCTGGCTGGTGATAGTCCCTGACAAATTCAAGAACGTCATATTGCAACAGGTGCATGGTACCCGCTCCGGCGGCCATTTGGGCAGGACAAAGACAATATCTCGGGTCCGCCGGAGGTTCTATTGGGTGAATATGGGGCGCGACATACAGGACTGGTGTCGGAGATGCGACGCCTGTTCTGCCAAAAAGGGACCAGCACGGAGGATGAGGGCCCCCCTTCAATTACATCAGGTGGGGGCCCCCCTTGAGCGGGTGGCTATGGATATTCTAGGACCGCTGCCCCGCACCCGCCAAGGTAATAAGTATATCCTCGTTGTAATGGACTATTTCACCAAGTGGCCGGAGGCCTATGCCCTCCCCAACCAAGAAGCAGGGGTGGTAGCACAGGCCTTCGTAGAAGGATTTGTATGTCGGCACGGGATTCCACAGGAGCTGCACACCGATCAGGGTCGAAATTTTGAAAGTCAATTGCTAAAAGATGTGTGCAGACTCCTGTCAATTCGGAAAACCAGGACCACGCCCTTGCGGCCACAATCTGACGGGATGGTGGAAAGGTTCAATCGAACATTGATCCAACAACTGGCATTGTTCACCACCACCCGTCAGGATGACTGGGACGAACATCTCCCGTACCTGTTGATGGCCTACCGAACTAGCCAGCACGGGGCCACCGCATGCAGTCCAGCATTGCTTATGTATGGGCGGGAGTTACGGGCTCCCGCCGACTTGCTATGCGGTCCCGTGCCAGACACCACGGACACACCGCCGAGGGAGGGTTACGCACGTCACCTGGAGGAAGGCATGGAGCGGGTCCATGCCTTCGCCCGCCGCCAGCTCCATCTGGCGGGGGCCAAGATGAAGCGCAGGTACGACGACCGGAGCCAGGGGAGTCAATACGCTCCGGGGATGAAGATTTGGTTCTTTAATCCCCGGAGGCGGAAGGGAAGGTGCCCAAAACTCACCTCCCCCTGGCAAGGCCCAGGAGTCATCCTGTCGCAAATCTGTGACGTGGTCATTAAGATCAAAATGGGGCCACGGACCCCCCCTCGGATCGTCCATGCCGACCGGATAAGACCTTATGCCGGCGAGCAGGCACCCTCATGGATCGCCTCGGCTCTAGATGCCGAGGCAGGACCCAGTACCTCTTGCGACGGGGGCTCGTAGCGTCAGAGGACTGGGGGGGATGATAGTGGGAACGCCCCCCATGTGGTGGGATGGCAACTCTGTCATCCCTCACGGGTGGGGCAAATGCGCAATAGATTATGGGGTGTATGGCAGTGAAAACTAGCCCGGGTGGGTTAGGTTATATTGTGTGTAGGGACCTAGAAGGTGACATTAGGTGACGTTAAGGTTAGATAGTGACTGATACCTGTAGTGGGGACGCAGGTAGTTTAGTGTGGATGATAATGACGAGGGAACGCAATAGTTTAAAGGGACGACTGGGAAGCGCAAGTTTCAGAGGGGAGTAGTTAGATGAGATGATGCTGTGTGAGAACTGGACAGGTGTGTGGAGCAGTGTATGAGTAGTGAGTGTTGTGGATCAGCGCAAATGCGCTTAGGGGAGAGAAGGGTGCAGGCGGCACCAAGTATGAGAGCACAGGTGTGCAAGTACAGGTGTGTGGAATACATGGAGTAAGTGGTACGGAGTGGTGTGCATGGTGCGAAGGTGTGGATGAGAGAAGAGTGGACCCCTTTCACGAGTACCCGGGGCGGGTAGTGTAAGTGTTAGGTAGAGGGTATAGGTAAATTGTGGTTGGAGATTGGCATTTGTGGTGCGGTTGCAGAAAGGTATTGTGGATGGGTGCATTAGTGTTGTGGAAATGGCTGGGCGTGTAGCCTGTTAGTGTGTGTAGTTGGTTTGGGCACTCCACCACTGTGAGGATGTCGGCCAGGTGAGGCCGCAGGTGGGCTCTGGGAGCCGGTAGTTGTGGATGGGGCCCGAGGATCCGGAGGACGGACCCGGGTAGCCCAGTGCCAGAGGGCACCAAGGGGTGACAGAGCCAGGAGAGGGCCTTCCCCAGTTAGTTAGGTTAGGGTGAGGAGCTAGGTAAGCTCGGGTGGCAACTACAGTGGTGGAGGTGTGCAGGTGGGTAGACCTGCTGGGAGAGCTACACGTCGCAGCCCAGAAATTGTGCGAGGGCACCGGGAGATGAATCGGGGGAGTGAGACCCCAAATTGAGAAGCACCACAGTTTGGTCAATGGGAATTGGTTTTTAGAACCCATAGTGTAAGTTGGCCAATGGATTGGCAGGGAGAGACCCCGGGTAGTGTAAAGTGTGTTAAAATCATTTAGAGGATAGTTAGGATGAAGGATCTCCTCGCACCATCTGCATCCACTCACCTGAGGTGACAGGTACTCCACACCATGCCATGTTTTATTATTTTTCATTGATGCAAATGTTTGGATTGTGAGACGCATCATGACGTGGGTGTGACATTGTGCGTAATTCCATCTCTCCCTCCTTATGAGGATTGATGACGAATTGGGTGATGGCAAATTTTGGTTAGAGGGATTGTGGAGACGAATTTGGTATAGGAGAAATATGGGGAAGACGTGACAGTAGTGACGAATTTGTAAATGGGTAGATTTTGTAAATATGGGGTAAGGGCAAGGGTAGTGTAGGTGACAGGGGGGTGACGTACGGTAGGGACGAGCTTTCTCACTTCGCCCTCCGTACGCATTTCGCCTTGCATTGCCTTATTGATGTGTACCCTTGTGACCTTACCCCTCGCTCATTTGTCTTTCCCCTTTTGTCTCCCACATGACCTGTGCGCCATTGGGTGCCGAGGGGAGCGTGCGTGGGTCGGCCATTGTGCGCCCGAAATTCCCAGAACCAGCTGTCTGCATCGATGCACCACATTATGGACCACATGCCTGTGGCCGAGCACCACTTATGGACCCCATGGGTTGGGGCATGGCCCCTCTGCTGGAACCGGCCATGAGGGCCCGAAATCTTGCTGGCGGACCTTGGCCACAGGGCACCGATGCCCCACAGGTGAACCACACGTAGTCGGCCCTGTGGGCCATAAATAACAGAAAATAAAAGGGACACATTGGGCACACTTTATTACAAATAGGCCGCCAGTAAGCAAAGCAAAGGAATGACAACATCTGGAAGACAAATAATAATAACCAGCAGAGGGAGCCGAAGAGCAAGAGATCACCTGCAGGGTTAGGGGTTGTTGATTTATTTTTTATTGTTAAACAATGGTGACTGCACCGATTGGTGCTTGGGTGTGTATTGGTGCGTTTTTGGGTGCTTTCATGGTGCATTGATGCAGAGCAGACTGTCTCCCCCCTAGAAAGAACAATCACAGGTCCTGGGTTAGTTTTGTAAATAAAAATAGCATCATTGTAAATAATGCTTCCCACCGTCAGTGTATAGTTTGAAGACCATTCCGCAATTCGGTTAACTGTGGGCGTAAGTCTGTTAGGCAGGGTGCAATGGAGCAGCGGGACACATTTATTTATGTTTTAAAACTGTCGCACTCAGGGTCAGGTTAAAAGTAGAGGGAACTACACCTACGTGTCACACTAAATAAAAGTTGTAGGCCCGGGTCGTGCCTAAGAGGAGGAGGGTGCAGTGTTGCGGAGATGAGGACTGTATTTTTTTGATTGTGTGCTGTATTATTATTATTATTATTGTTTATTCTGCGCCCCCCTACCTCCGGAGCTGTGTAAAGCTGAAAGGGCATCCCATAATTAGTCCACAAGCATACACATCAGCCAAATAATAGAATACCCCTGTTGATAGTTATCTCTTATTCTGTGTTTTAGAGTAAGGCTGTGTCTCCCATTAATTGAAGTACTCCATTGCACCAGTGAAAGAGAATAGATCCCCTTTCATTCCCATCCCCAAAATCTCCATTCCCTTTTACATCCCCTCTGGTGATTGCCAAGCCTCGATTCCCAATTACCTCCCCTCCAATAACCGCCATTGAACATGTGCTCGAATCGGAGAAGAAAGGCGTGCCCGCCCGTCGTCATCAAGGGCGGAGCCAGAGGGTCGCGCGACCAACCAGGGCCGAGGTGAGCACCCCGATGGGCGTGTCCAAAAGGCCGGCGGCTTAATCGCCGGAGGCGCTATAAAAGGCGCACGCAAGAAGCAAGAGAGAGAGTCGTGAGTTGGTCGTCAGTGGAGGAGTCAGTCAGTGGAGTCGGTGGTCAGTTGGTTGCGTTGGTTGCGGTGAGGAGTCGGTGGTGGTGGTCAGTTGGTTGCGTTGGTTGCGGTGAGGAGTCGGTGGTAAAGAGTGAGTGGACCAAGAACGAGTTGAGGGTTTGGACCAGACGAGTCGGACAAGGCCTGGCAAAGCACGCGACGTCCACAGCAGCCACAACAGCAGCTTGGGGGCCTGAACGGCGGTTTGGAGCAGGGCCGTAAAGGAACGGGGCTGCTAAACGCGCCGGTTGTGCTGCAGGACCCCCTTGGACCTTCCTCTCCCTCCAGCCATCCACCTCCTGCTTTTTCCACCCTTCTTGTGTACGTGAGTTTGTTCTGTTTGTTCTGTCCGGGGTTAATTAAGTCTGTATAAGCTAGTATTTTCACTGTGTCACCTGCGTCTTATGTGCTTGTAAATAAACGTGACTGCTTTCTTTTTGCTTATGTGTGTAAATAGTCAATAAATTCAGTAGTATTTCCAACCTTTTTGTCTTCTTCTTCTTCTTCACATCCGTGTCGCCTTTGTCTTTTCCCTATTGAATAGCTGCGGTGCGATCCGGCCAACGTTTGGGTGGAATCGGGTGAGTCGGGGATCCTGTAACGGTCGCGGTTGGACCATCCGCTCGGCCCATCATAACATCTAAACCGCGACCAGTAACAATATATATATATATATATATATATATATATATATATATATATATATATATATATATATATATATATATATATATATATATATAATTGTAACGGTTTTGAGAAGTGTAACGAATTTGAGAAGTGTAACGGTTTTTGGAGAAGTGTAACAATTTTGGAGGAAGTGTAACGAATGTGAAAAGTATGGTTTTGTTGTGTGTAACACCCTCGTAATGTAAATAATGGTCGCAGCCGTCCTCCTAGTTAATTCCATGAAACTTACACACAGGCCACGATATATCTTTTTAAATAGTTTATTTCCTTATTCCATGTAGGCTAAATATGTGTTTCCCACTAGATTGACTCTGCATTGTATCAAACAAAATAAGCGTAGGCCCTTCCAATTTCCCCAAATCATCTCCGCTCTCCAAAGTTCCTTTCAAAAGCGGTGCGAGTGGTGTTCAATCCCGCAAGCCGCCATTGCCCATGTGCTCATCTCGGAGAAGAGGGGGGTAGGAGCCGCCAACTCACAGGCGTGGCACGTCGTCATGATCAAAGGAGGAATCGGACAGCCCTAACAGCCAACCAGCACCGCGGTTAGCGACCCGGTAGGCGTGCCCTCGCAGCCGGCGGCTTGATTCCGCCCGGAGTAATAAAAGCGACTGGAAGGGACTGCTTCGGGAGATGACATGGGAGATGACATGAGAGAGGACATGAGAGCTGTGAGCTGTGAGATGAGAGACGCTCCAAACCAAAAAGGAGAGATACTTGGAGAGGAAACCAGCTTTGAAGAGACGCGCTGAGAGGAGGGAGACGGCTCCACCAGAAGGAGAGGAGCAGGTGTGACCGAGCCAGCGCGTGACGTCTACAGCATCGGCAGCGTCGATGCGACCGAGGGTTTTCCCGCCAAAAACGGAATAATTGAGAGCTGCTACCTCCAGCCCTGCCGGTTGCAGGGACCTGACCCTGCCTCCCTCTCCAGCAACCCACCACCGCCAATCCTGCCTGCAATTTCCCCCATGTAAGTGTGAACGTCGTCTGTCTTGAATGTTGTCCTGGGGTTAAGTAAATTGAATAGTATAAGTTAACGATTCACTGTGTGACTGCTTCTTCCATCCATTGCTTGTAAATAATTTTGGTCGCTCCTTCTTTTTGCTTGTGTGTGTATAATAAATCTGTTCTTCCTCCGTACTCTGTCTTCTTCTCTTTTCCTTCTCTTTCGGTCGCTTTAGAGGTTTCCCGATTGAATATCTGTGGTGCGATCTGGTCAACGTTGGGGGAGTCGGGCCAATTGGGGATCCTGTAACGGTCGCGGTTGGACCATCCGCTCGGCCCATCATAACATCTAAACCGCGATCTGTAACAATATATATATATATATATATATATATATATATATTTGTGTGGCAAGGGTGCCTGGAGGGCGTGAATGGTGTTGGTGTCCTGTTTTCTGAGGAGTTTGTAGACAGTGTGGTGAGTGTGACTAGAGTGAGTGATAGGTTGATGATGGTGAAAATGATGATTGGAAAGCTCTTGGTGAACGTCATCTCGGGATATGCTCCGCAGGTTGGTCGGAGCGATGAAGAGAAGGACAAGTTCTGGTGTGCGATAGAGAAGCTGATGGAAAACGTGAAAGATGAGGAAGTTGTTGTGGTAGGAGGAGACCTAAATGGACATGTGGGAAGGAGTATGGATGGTTTTGAAGGAGTTCATGGGGGTTACGGATATGGTGTGAGAAATGGAGAAGGTGAAAAGATTTTGGAGTTTGCTGATGGAGCTGATTTGTTGATTTGTAATACTCAGTTCCAGAAAGAGGATAATAAGCTTGTTACATACACGTCAGGTGGGTCGACGACAACCGTTGACTACCTGATGGTGCGTAGGCGAGATAGGGGGCACCTCCGAGACACAAAGGTGATCCCGGGGGAGGAGGCTGTTTCACAGCACCACTTGGTTGTCTGCGACGTAAGGGTGAAAGGTGCGAGGAGAGCTCGGCGGGTGAAGTACCAACCGAGAATGAAGGTGTGGAGGTTGAAAGAGGTGACAGTAAGGGAGGCATTAAAAGAGAGGCTGAGTAGGGTCGAGGATGACGTGGTTGAGCTTGAAAGTGGTTGGATGTCAATGAAAGCTAGTCTGTTGGGAGCCGTTGGTGAGGTATGTGGATGGACAAAAGGACCACCAAGGCACTCGGAAACATGGTGGTGGGATGATGAAGTTGGAAAGACGATTGACGAGAAGAGGAAGAAGTTCAAGGAGTGGCAGAAGGCGAAGGGTACGGGAGCAGAAACAGCAGAGCATGAAAGTTATAAGGCAGCCAGGAAGGCTGCAAAGAAAGAGGTAGCAAAGGCGCAGGAGGCATGTAGGAAAATGTTCGGAGAACGCTTGGATTCGGAAGAGGGTCAGAGAGCGGTATTCAGGATTGCAAAGCAGATAGCGAAAGAGAGGTGTGATGTGATGGGGGTGAGCTGCTTGAAGGATGAAGTGGGACAAATCGTTGTCGACCCAGATGGAATTAAAGGAAGATGGAAAAGATATATGGAAATGCTGTTGAATACAGAGAATGAATGGGATGGCAACATAGAGAGTAACCCAGTTTTAGGACCGGCAGAGAAGATAACTGAGAAGGAAGTTGAGGAAGCGATAAAAGCAATGAAGGGTAGAAAAGCGGGAGGGCCGATGGGAGTTGTGGGAGATATGTTGAAGGCAGCAGGAAGTTGGGGTGTGAAGAGAATGACAGAGATCTGTAATCTGGTGGTGAAAGAAGGCCGCATTCCAGTGGATTGGGAACTGAGTACCCTCGTCCCTCTATACAAGGGGAAAGGTGACCCTCTGGAGTGTGGCTCGTACCGAGCGATAAAGTTATTGGAGCAGGGAATGAAGGTATTGGAAAGGGTGTTGGAGAGGAGGATAAGGAAGAAAGTGAAGATCGACGAAATGCAGTTTGGATTTATGCCAGGAAGAGGAACGACAGACGCGCTTTTCATTGTGAGGCAGTTGCAGGAGAAGTACATGGAGAAGAGGAAGAAGTTGTTTCTTGGGTTTGTTGATCTGGAGAAAGCATTCGATCGGGTTCCACGCAAAGTATTGACATGGGCATTGAGGAAGTTAGAAGTGGAGGAATGGTTGATCAGAGTAGTGATGGCAATGTACAAAAGAGCACGCACAGCTGTAAGGACGAAGGACGGGAACAGTGGTGAGTTTGAGGTGAAGGTGGGAGTGCATCAGGGGTCGGTACTAAGTCCACTACTATTTGTAGCTGTGATGGAGGTGCTGGCCCAGAACGTAAAGGAGGGTTTACCGTGGGAGTTGTTGTATGCAGATGATCTGGTGTTGATTGCGGAAAGTATGGATGGACTGAAGGAAAAGATGAACACGTGGAAGGAATGTATGGAGACAAAAGGTCTGAAGGTGAATATCGGAAAGACGAAGGTGATGGCAAGTGGTAAAGCATGTGGTGAGGTGGAAAGAACTGGGAAGTGGCCCTGTGCTGTGTGTAGGAAGGGTGTCGGAGTGAACTCCATTCAGTGTACAATGTGCGCTGAGTGGGTTCATCAAAAATGTAGTGGTCTGAGAGGGTCATTAACCAGTGTGGCAGCTACATTCAAATGTAAGGTGTGCACAGAGGGAGCTGCAGATGGAGGAAATGTTGAGTTGGATCTTGGAGATGGCGTGAAGCTGGAAGGTGTGAAAACATTTTGCTACCTCGGAGACATGCTGAATGGAGAAGGTGGATCAGACTCGGCAACGGTTGCTCGAGTGAGATGTGCATGGAAGAAGTTTCGGGAATTGAGTGGCGTGCTGATGATGAGGGGAGTGTCGTTGAAGCTGAAGGGAAAGGTGTATGCTGCATGTGTGAGAAGTGTTATGATTTATGGGAGCGAGACATGGGTAATGAACGTAGAGCAGCAACGAAGGTTGGAAAGGGTGGAAATGCGAATGGTTCGACGGATGTGCGGAGTATCGTTGAGAGAGAGAAAGACAAATGATAAATTGCGAAAGATGATGGGAATAGAGCCTGTGATTGATGCTGTGAAGAGGAACAGGTCGAGATGGTTTGGTCATGTGTTGAGGAAGGATGAAAGTGACTGGTTGAGAAGAGTGATGGAAATGAATGTAGAAGGAAGTAGAAGACGGGGAAGACCGAGAAAGACTTGGCTAAAGATGGTGGAAGAAGAAATGCGGGCAAGGGGGTTAACAAGGAGAGATGCAGAAAATAGGGCAAAATGGAGAAGATTGTCATGGGGACCGCAAGGCTAACCCCCGCTCTAGCAGGGAAAATGGCCTTTAAAATGCATGTTGTTGTGTTGTTGTATATATATGGTTTTGTATATATATGGTATATATATATATATATATATATTGTAACGGTTTTGAGAAGTGGGTAACGAATTTGAGAAGTGTAACGGTTTTTGAGAAGTGTAACAATTTTGAAGGAAGTGTAACGAATGTGAAAAGTATGGTTTTGTTATGTGTAACACCCTGTTAATGTAAATAATGGTCGCAGCCGTCCTCCTAGTTAATTCCATGAAACTTACACGCAGGCCACGATATATCTTTTTAAATAGTGTATTTCCTTATTCCATGTAGGCTAAATATGTGTTTCCCACTAGATTGACTTTGCATTGTATCAAACAAAATAAGCGTAGGCCCTTCCAATTTCCCCAAATCATCTCCGCTCTCCAAAGTTCCTTTCAAAAGGGTGCGAGTTGTGTTCAATCCCGCAAGCCGCCATTGCCCATGTGCTAATCTCGGAGAAGAAAGGCGTGTCTCCACCTCGTCATAGAGGGGAGGAGTGAGCCAGAGGGTCGCATGGCCAATCAGCACCGCGGTGAGCGACCCGGTAGGCGTGCCCTCGCAGCCGGCGGCTTGATTCCGCCCCAAGTTATAAAAGCGACTGTAAGGGACTGCTTCACCAGATGACCTGGGAGATGAGCGAAGAGGCGACACCAAGAGGAGCGGTGAGATGCGAAACGCTCCAAGCCAAAGAGGAGAGGTACTCGGAAAGGAAACCAGCTTTGGAGAGACGCGCTGAAAGGAGGGAGACGGCTCCACCAGAAGGAGAGGAGCAGGTGTGCCGAGCCAGCGCGTGACGTCTACAGCAGCGGATACGCGACGGAGGGTTTTCCCGCCAAAAGCGCGAGGAATTGAGAGCTGCTGCCTCCGACCCTGCCTCCCCCCTCCAGCAATCCACCTCAAGCCCTACCTGCCTGCAATATCCCCCGTGTAAGTGTGAACGTCGTCTGTCCTACTTGTTGTCTTGGGATTAAGTAAATTGAATAGAATAAGCTAACGATGCACTGTGTGACTGCTTTTTCCATCCATTGCTTGTAAATAATTTTGGTCGCTCTTTCTTTTTGCTTGTGTGTGTATAATAAATCTGTTCTTCCTCCGTACTCTGTCTTCTTCTCTTTTCCTTCTCTTTCGGTCGCTTTAGAGGTTTCCCGATTGAATATCTGCGGTGCGATCTGGTCAACTTCGGGTGGAATCGGGTTCTAATCGGGGAGTAACTGTTCGGACGCGGTAATACCAACCGCTCGGTAAAATAACATCTAAAACCGCGTCTGTAACAATTGGTGTCAGGAGTGGGATTCGGACCTGGGACTAAATTTGTTAGGCCCAAATTTTGGAACACCAATTGTGTTATATCTGTAACAATTGGTGTCGAGGAGTGAGACCGGACCCGAAGCGCGCTTAACGCGCTCAAAATTACAAGCTGCCGAAATTTATTTTGTTTTATAAAACCCAAATTTTGAGATCGCGCCATGGACAATCAAGGCGATCGGATGTCGGTGGGGGAGATAGACGGGTTAGGGGTAACCCAGGACTTAGGGGAAGAAAGGGAGGAGGAGAGCAATGAGGTGGTTGAGGGTGTATCAGACGCACAAAATGGCGTCCTCGCGCACGAGGTTGCGGGCGCGCAAAATGGCGCCTCGCACATGGCTGCGGCGGCCGCACCCGCTGCACAAGTGGGAGGGATGGCCCAAATGCAGGCCCTCATGGAGCAATTTATGGTGCAAATGCAGGCGTCCCTCAAACTGCAGAGTGAGCAATTGGGGGTAATGGGGAACCGGATGGATGCTCAGGGTGAGCGATTGGAGGGCCAAATGGGGGTAATGGGGAACCGGATGGATGCTCGGAGTGAGCAAATTGAAGCAACAATAAACGGAATGAGGGCCGATAGGAAGGAAAGGGAGCAGAGGGACAGAGACCGCAAGTTGGGCGAAAGGGTCCCAGGGGTGCACGAGGAGGTAAAGCGGGTCGAAAAGCGCTGGTTGAGCGAAGCGGAGGAAAGCGCGGGTACAATGATGGGGGTAGAAATTGCGACACGGGGTTTGGAAAAGCCGGCGACCGCTGAGGTAGAGGAGGGTGTTTTATTAAAGCCAACGGTCGTCGAGGTGAATAAGGAAAAAGCAGTGCTGGGAATTAAAATTGAAGAGATGACGGAGGTAGCCCGGGAATTGCAGGGAGAAATGGAAAATGTGCAAAGTCCCTGCTCACATCACGATGCTGTGCTTAACCCGAATGGAAGTTTGCAGGTTTTGGTGCAGGGAGGAAGAAGAACCCCGAAGGTGAGACGTGCTGTGTATTGTGCTGGGAGATTTTGTAAGAGGATGTTTGGCGACAAAAGAATTTTCGCGCGCTTGGGATCGAGGAAGCATCCGGGCGTTGGTGAAGGGTCCCGTGTGAGTGGAAATGGCACGCGTGTGGAAAAAAAGTGTGCGTCAAGGGGTGAGAGTGTTAGAAGCGCGAGTGTGATACCGAGTGCGAGCGAGAATGCACGTCGGGGTGTACGGAGTGTGACACGAATAGTGAGTTGGTGATGGCACAGGTGCGAGAGGGCACATCGAAGCGCGAGTGTGATACCGAGTGCGAGCGAGAATGCACGTCGGGGTGTACGGAGTGTGACACGAATAGTGAGTTGGTGATGGCGCAGGTGCGAGAGGGCACATCGAAGCGCGAGTGTGATACCGAGTGCGAGCGAGAATGCACGTCGGGGTGTACGGAGTGTGACACGAATAGTGAGTTGGTGATGGCGCAGGTGCGAGAGGGCACATCTGAGCGCGTTAGTGGGTGGATGCCAGAGTGCACGCCCATGGTGAGTGTTACGGAGGACGTAACGGAGGAGAGGTGTGCGCAAGAGTGTGCGCGAGAGGTGTGGTGTGTAACAGGGAGAGCGTTGGTGGAATGTACGGACGGCGTTGGAACGCCAGGTTTTGTGAGGGTGAAAGGGGTAGCGTATGCGTGTGAGCATGCAAGTAAAGCATCGACGGTAACCGGGTTAGCGGTTAGGGCGACGGATAGCCGATGCGAGCACTCGGTGCGAGGGGTGCTTTGTTGGGTGCGAGGCCTGGCGCGGGTCGATGCTGCGTCGCTTCTCTTCGAAGCGTCGTTGCCGATTCGGGCTTGGCCCCACCCCGCACGGTCGAGTCCGGGCCTTGGCGGGCGAGGCGACCGGTCCGGTTCAAGGGCGAGTGGGAGGAAGCGGAACGGTGCCCCCTCGTGGGGACAGGGTTCCGACCGGGGAGATTGAGCCACCGGGCCCGGGACCGCAAGGTGCCGCGCCGAGATGGTGCGTGGAATCTCGGCCCAACCAAACCACCTCCCTTGAACCGAAAGCCGGACGGATTCAACCTGCAGGCGACCAAACCACCCGAATTCATTGCTCGGCTGTACGAAGCCGGGCTGTAGACGTGAATTGGCGCACCGAGAGGATGTAATAAGTAGACGGGTGATGAGGATAGTGTTTTGGCCCCGAAATTAGAAAAAAAAAAGCAAAATTTGATGATGGTATGGTGATTAGCAGTAAATGGCAAATTGTTGATTTGTTGGATTTGGACGAGCGAAATTGATAGTAGGACCTCCCCATGTGGTGGGATGGCAACTCTGTCATCCCTCACAGCTAGGGGGGGCAAATACGCTATAGCTTATGGGGTTGATGGCAGTGAAAACTAGCCCAGGTGGGTTAGGATATATCGTGTGTAGGGATCTAGCGAAGATGATATTAGGTAACGTTAAGTTAGTTAGTGACTGATACCTGTAGTGGGGACGCAGGTAGTTTAGGGTGGATGATAATGACGTGGGAGCGCAATAGTTTAAAGGGACGACTGGGAAGCGCAAGTTTCAGAGGGGAGTAGTTAGCTGAGATGATGCCGTGTGTTTGAAGATTGAACAGGTGTGATTGAACAGGTGTGATTGCCCAGGTGTGCAACTGAACAGGTGTATGGAGCAGTGTATGAGGGAGTAGTGGTGATTGCGTGTTGTGTTGACCAAATGGTCCAGGAAGAAAGGAGGGTGCAGGTGGCACCAGGTATGATTGCACAGGTGTGCAACGACAGGTGAATGGAGGACAGGTGTATGGAATAAATGGTATGGAGTATTGGAATGGATGGTTGTGGAGTGAGTATGGTGGAAATTGTGGAGTGGAGTGGATGGTGCGAAGGTGTGAATGGGGGAAGAGTGGACCCCCATCACGGATACCCGGGGCGGGTAGTGTAAGTGTTAGGTAGAGGGTACAGGTAAATTGTGGTTGGATATTGGCATCTGTGGTGCGGGTGAAAGAATGGTCTTTGGATGGGTGCATTAGTGTTGTGGAAATGGCTGGGCGTGTAGCCTGTTAGTGTGTGTAGTTGGTTTGGGCACTCCACCACTGTGAGGATGTCGGCCAGGTGAGGCCGCAGGTGGGCTCTGGGAGCCGGTAGTTGTGGATGGGGCCCGAGGATCCGGAGGACGGACCCGGGTAGCCCAGTGCCAGAGGGCACCAAGGGGTGACAGAGCCAGGAGAGGGCCTTCCCCGGTTAGTTAGGTTAGGGTGAGGAGCTAGGTAAGCTCGGGTGGCAACTGCAGTGGTGGAGGTGTGCAGGTGGGTAGACCTGCTGGGAGAGCTACACGTCGCAGCCCAGAAATTGTGCGAAGGCACCGGGAGATGAATCGGGGGAGTGAGACCCCAAATTGAGAAGCACCACAGTTTGGTCAATGGGAATTGGTTTTTAGAACCCATAGTGTAAGTTGGCCAATGGATTGGCAGGGAGAGACCCCGGGTAGTGTAAAGTGTGTTAAAATCATTTAGAGGATAGTTAGGATTGGAGTCTCCTCGCACCATCTGCATCCACTCACTTGAGGTGACAGGTACTCCGCACCATGCCATGTTTAATTATTTTTGATGCAAATGTTTTGGATTGTGAGACGCATCATGACGTGGGTGTGACATTGTGCGTAATTCCATCTCTCCCTCCTTATGAGGATTGATGATGAATTGGTGATGGCAAATTTTGAAGTCGAGGGATTGTGGAGACGAATTTGGTATAGGGGAAATATGGGGAAGACGTGACAGTAGTGACGAATTGGTAATGTGTAGATTTTGTACATATGGGGTAAGGGCAAGGGTAGTGTAGGTGACAGGGGGGTGACGTACGGTAGGGACGAGCTTTCTCACTTCGCCCTCCGTATGCATTTCGCCTTGCATTACCTTATTGATGTGTACCCTTGTGACCTTACCCCTCGCTCAATTGTCTCTTTTGTCTCCCACATGACCTGTGCGCCATTGGGTGCCGAGGGGAGCATGCGTGAGGTGGCCATTGTGCGCACGAGATTCCCAGAACCAGCATGCATTGCGTTGATGTACCACTTTATGGACCGCTGTTCTGCGGCCAAGTACCACTTGATGGACCCCAGGTTCTGGGGCAGGGCACCTCTGTTGGAGACCGGCCATAGTGGCCAGGGAATCTTGCTTGCGGACCTCGGTAAGGTGGCACCTATGCCAAACAGGTGGACCACCCTTAGTTGGCCCCTGAGGCCCCAAATAAAAACGAACACAAGTTGTGCTTTTTATTATTTCCAACTAGGCCGCATGAAGCTAGAAGACGTCGGGAAGAACATCGGCCCAGCAGAGAAAGAGAAGACCACCACCAGTTGTTTTGTTGTGTTTATTATGAACCATGGTGACTGAGCACCGAGTGGTGCTTTTGGTGCGTTGTGGTGCTTTTGGTGCTTTGTGGTGCTTTTGGTGCTTTTGGGTGCTTTGGTGGTATTGGTACTGGTGCATCGATGCAATGCGTGCTGTCTCCTCCCTCCCAACAGGAATTTCTTTTTCTTGTTCCCTAAAAAGAAAAAAAAAGAAAAAAAACACAGGTCTTGGGTTGCGTTGTAAATAAGAAATCACGTCATTGTAAATAATGCTCCCCACCGTAAATGTATAGTTTGAGAATAATTCCGTAATCCGGTTAGCTGTGGGCTTGAGTCTGTTAGACAGGGTGCAATGCAATAGGGGGACATACTTATTTGTGTTTTAAAATTGTCACACTCAGGGTCAGGTTAATTGTAGAGGGAATTACACCTACGTGTCACACTAAGTTAAATTTTTGTAGGCCCGAACACGGCCCTGAAGAAAGGAGGGTGCAGTGTAACGGTTTTGAGAAGTGGGTAACGAATTTGAGAAGTGTAACGGTTTTTGAGAAGTGTAACAATTTTGAAGGAAGTGTAACGAATGTGAAAAGTATGGTTTTGTTATGTGTAACACCCTGTTAATGTAAATAATGGTCGCAGCCGTCCTCCTAGTTAATTCCATGAAACTTACACGCAGGCCACGATATATCTTTTTAAATAGTGTATTTCCTTATTCCATGTAGGCTAAATATGTGTTTCCCACTAGATTGACTTTGCATTGTATCAAACAAAATAAGCGTAGGCCCTTCCAATTTCCCCAAATCATCTCCGCTCTCCAAAGTTCCTTTCAAAAGGGTGCGAGTTGTGTTCAATCCCGCAAGCCGCCATTGCCCATGTGCTAATCTCGGAGAAGAAAGGCGTGTCTCCACCTCGTCATAGAGGGGAGGAGTGAGCCAGAGGGTCGCATGGCCAATCAGCACCGCGGTGAGCGACCCGGTAGGCGTGCCCTCGCAGCCGGCGGCTTGATTCCGCCCCGAGTTATAAAAGCGACTGTAAGGGACTGCTTCACCAGATGACCTGGGAGATGAGCGAAGAGGCAACACCAAGAGGAGCGGTGAGATGCGAAACGCTCCAAGCCAAAGAGGAGAGGTACTCGGAAAGGAAACCAGCTTTGGAGAGACGCGCTGAAAGGAGGGAGACGGCTCCACCAGAAGGAGAGGAGCAGGTGTGCCGAGCCAGCGCGTGACGTCTACAGCAGCGGATACGCGACGGAGGGTTTTCCCGCCAAAAGTGCGAGGAATTGAGAGCTGCTGCCTCCGACCCTGCCTCCCCCCTCCAGCAATCCACCTCAAGCCCTACCTGCCTGCAATATCCCCCGTGTAAGTGTGAACGTCGTCTGTCCTACTTGTTGTCTTGGGATTAAGTAAATTGAATAGAATAAGCTAACGATGCACTGTGTGACTGCTTTTTCCATCCATTGCTTGTAAATAATTTTGGTCGCTCTTTCTTTTTGCTTGTGTGTGTATAATAAATCTGTTCTTCCTCCGTACTCTGTCTTCTTCTCTTTTCCTTCTCTTTCGGTCGCTTTAGAGGTTTCCCGATTGAATATCTGCGGTGCGATCTGGTCAACGTCGGGTGGAATCGGGTTCTAATCGGGGAGTAACTGTTCGGACGCGGTAATACCAACCGCTCGGTAAAATAACATCTAAAACCGTGTCTGTAACAATTGGTGTCAGGAGTGGGATTCGGACCTGGGACTAAATTTGTTAGGCCCAAATTTTGGAACACCAATTGTGTTATATCTGTAACAATTGGTGTCGAGGAGTGAGATCGGACCCGAAGCGCGCTTAACGCGCTCAAAATTACAAGCTGCCGAAATTTATTTTGTTTTATAAAACCCAAATTTTGAGATCGCGCCATGGACAATCAAGGCGATCGGATGTCGGTGGGGGAGATAGACGGGTTAGGGGTAACCCAGGACTTAGGGGAAGAAAGGGAGGAGGAGAGCAATGAGGTGGTTGAGGGTGTATCAGATGCACAAAATGGCGTCCTCGCGCACGAGGTTGCGGGCGCGCAAAATGGCGCCTCGCACATGGCTGCGGCGGCCGCACCCGCTGCACAAGTGGGAGGGATGGCCCAAATGCAGGCCCTCATGGAGCAATTTATGGTGCAAATGCAGGTGTCCCTCAAACTGCAGAGTGAGCAATTGGGGGTAATGGGGAACCGGATGGATGCTCAGGGTGAGCGATTGGAGGGCCAAATGGGGGTAATGGGGAACCGGATGGATGCTCGGAGTGAGCAAATTGAAGCAACAATAAACGGAATGAGGGCCGATAGGAAGGAAAGGGAGCAGAGGGACAGAGACCGCAAGTTGGGCGAAAGGGTCCCAGGGGTGCACGAGGAGGTAAAGCGGGTCGAAAAGCGCTGGTTGAGCGAAGCGGAGGAAAGCGCGGGTACAATGACGGGGGTAGAAATCGCGACACGGGGTTTGGAAAAGCCGGCGACCGCTGAGGTAGAGGAGGGTGTTTTATTAAAGCCAACGGTCGTCGAGGTGAATAAGGAAAAAGCAGTGCTGGGAATTAAAATTGAAGAGATGACGGAGGTAGCCCGGGAATTGCAGGGAGAAATGGAAAATGTGCAAAGTCCCTGCTCACATCACGATGCTGTGCTTAACCCGAATGGAAGTTTGCAGGTTTTGGTGCAGGGAGGAAGAAGAACCCCGAAGGTGAGACGTGCTGTGTATTGTGCTGGGAGATTTTGTAAGAGGATGTTTGGCGACAAAAGAATTTTCGCGCGCTTGGGATCGAGGAAGCATCCGGGCGTTGGTGAAGGGTCCCGTGTGAGTGGAAATGGCACGCGTGTGGAAAAAAAGTGTGCGTCAAGGGGTGAGCGTGTTAGAAGCGCGAGTGTGATACCGAGTGCGAGCGAGAATGCACGTCGGGGTGTACGGAGTGTGACACGAATAGTGAGTTGGTGATGGCGCAGGTGCGAGAGGGCACATCGAAGCGCGAGTGTGATACCGAGTGCGAGCGAGAATGCACGTCGGGGTGTACGGAGTGTGACACGAATAGTGAGTTGGTGATGGCGCAGGTGCGAGAGGGCACATCGAAGCGCGAGTGTGATACCGAGTGCGAGCGAGAATGCACGTCGGGGTGTACGGAGTGTGACACGAATAGTGAGTTGGTGATGGCGCAGGTGCGAGAGGGCACATCGGAGCGCGAGTGTGAAACCGAGTGCGAGCGAGAATGCACGTCGGGGTGTACGAAGTGTGACACGGAGAGTAAGGTGGTGGTGGAACGTGTGCGAGGAAGCACACCTGAGCTGGTGGTAGCGCGGGTGTGGGAGAGCCCATCTGAGCGCGTTAGTGGGTGGATGCCAGAGTGCACGCCCATGGTGAGTGTTACGGAGGACATAACGGAGGAGAGGTGTGCGCAAGAGTGTGCGCGAGAGGTGTGGTGTGTAACAGGGAGAGCGTTGGTGGAATGTACGGACGGCGTTGGAACGCCAGGTTTTGTGAGGGTGAAAGGGGTAGCGTATGCGTGTGAGCATGCAAGTAAAGCATCGACGGTAACCGGGTTAGCGGCTAGGGCGACGGATAGCCGATGCGAGCACTCGGTGCGAGGGGTGCTTTGTTGGGTGCGAGGCCTGGCGCGGGTCGATGCTGCGTCGCTTCTCTTTGAAGCGTCGTTGCCGATTCGGGCTTGGCCCCGCCCCGCACGGTCGAGTCCGGGCCTTGGCGGGCGAGGCGACCGGTCCGGTTCAAGGGCGAGTGGGAGGAAGCGGAACGGTGCCCCCTCGTGGGGACAGGGTTCCGACCGGGGAGATTGAGCCATCGGGCCCGGGACCGCAAGGTGCCGCGCCGAGATGGTGCGTGGAATCTCGGCCCAACCAAACCACCTCCCTTGAACCGAAAGCCGGACGGATTCAACCTGCAGGCGACCAAACCACCCGAATTCATTGCTCGGCTGTACGAAGCCGGGCTGTAGACGTGAATTGGCGCACCGAGAGGATGTAATAAGTAGACGGGTGATGAGGATAGTGTTTTGGCCCCGAAATTAGAAAAAAAAAAAGCAAAATTTGATGATGGTATGGTGATTAGCAGTAAATGGCAAATTGTTGATTTGTTGGATTTGGACGAGCGAAATTGATAGTAGGACCTCCCCATGTGGTGGGATGGCAACTCTGTCATCCCTCACAGCTAGGGGGGGCAAATGCGCTATAGCTTATGGGGTTGATGGCAGTGAAAACTAGCCCGGGTGGGTTAGGATATATCGTGTGTAGGGATCTAGCGAAGATGACATAAGGTAACGTTAAGTTAGTTAGTGACTGATACCTGTAGTGGGGACGCAGGTAGTTTAGGGTGGATGATAATGACGTGGGAGCGCAATAGTTTAAAGGGACGACTGGGAAGCGCAAGTTTCAGAGGGGAGTAGTTAGCTGAGATGATGCCGTGTGTTTGAAGATTGAACAGGTGTGATTGAACAGGTGTGATTGCCCAGGTGTGCAACGGAACAGGTGTATGGAGCAGTGTATGAGGGAGTAGTGGTGATTGCGTGTTGTGTTGACCAAATGGTCCAGGAAGAAAGGAGGGTGCAGGTGGCACCAGGTATGATTGCACAGGTGTGCAACGACAGGTGAATGGAGGACAGGTGTATGGAATAAATGGTATGGAGTATTGGAATGGATGGTTGTGGAGTGAGTATGGTGGAAATTGTGGAGTGGAGTGGATGGTGCGAAAGTGTGAATGGGGGAAGAGTGGACCCCCATCACGGATACCCGGGGCGGGTAGTGTAAGTGTTAGGTAGAGGGTACAGGTAAATTGTGGTTGGATATTGGCATCTGTGGTGCGGGTGAAAGAATGGTCTTTGGATGGGTGCATTAGTGTTGTGGAAATGGCTGGGCGTGTAGCCTGTTAGTGTGTGTAGTTGGTTTGGGCACTCCACCACTGTGAGGATGTCGGCCAGGTGAGGCCGCAGGTGGGCTCTGGGAGCCGGTAGTTGTGGATGGGGCCCGAGGATCCGGAGGACGGACCCGGGTAGCCCAGTGCCAGAGGGCACCAAGGGGTGACAGAGCCAGGAGAGGGCCTTCCCCGGTTAGTTAGGTTAGGGTGAGGAGCTAGGTAAGCTCGGGTGGCAACTGCAGTGGTGGAGGTGTGCAGGTGGGTAGACCTGCTGGGAGAGCTACACGTCGCAGCCCAGAAATTGTGCGAAGGCACCGGGAGATGAATCGGGGGAGTGAGACCCCAAATTGAGAAGCACCACAGTTTGGTCAATGGGAATTGGTTTTTAGAACCCATAGTGTAAGTTGGCCAATGGATTGGCAGGGAGAGACCCCGGGTAGTGTAAAGTGTGTTAAAATCATTTAGAGGATAGTTAGGATTGGAGTCTCCTCGCACCATCTGCATCCACTCACTTGAGGTGACAGGTACTCCGCACCATGCCATGTTTAATTATTTTTGATGCAAATGTTTTGGATTGTGAGACGCATCATGACGTGGGTGTGACATTGTGCGTAATTCCATCTCTCCCTCCTTATGAGGATTGATGATGAATTGGTGATGGCAAATTTTGAAGTCGAGGGATTGTGGAGACGAATTTGGTATAGGGGAAATATGGGGAAGACGTGACAGTAGTGACGAATTGGTAATGTGTAGATTTTGTACATATGGGGTAAGGGCAAGGGTAGTGTAGGTGACAGGGGGGTGACGTACGGTAGGGACGAGCTTTCTCACTTCGCCCTCCGTACGCATTTCGCCTTGCATTACCTTATTGATGTGTACCCTTGTGACCTTACCCCTTGCTCAATTGTCTCTTTTGTCTCCCACATGACCTGTGCGCTATTGGGTGCCGAGGGGAGCGTGCGTGAGGTGGCCATTGTGCGCACGAGATTCCCAGAACCAGCATGCATTGCGTTGATGTACCACTTTATGGACCGCTGTTCTGCGGCCAAGTACCACTTGATGGACCCCAGGTTTGGGGCAGGGCACCTCTGTTGGAGACCGGCCATAGTGGCCAGGGAATCTTGCTTGCGGACCTCGGTAAGGTGGCACCTATGCCAAACAGGTGGACCACCCTTAGTTGGCCCCTGAGGCCCCAAATAAAAACGAACACAAGTTGTGCTTTTTATTATTTCCAACTAGGCCGCATGAAGCTAGAAGACGTCGGGAAGAACATCGGCCCAGCAGAGAAAGAGAAGACCACCACCAGTTGTTTTGTTGTGTTTATTATGAACCATGGTGACTGAGCACCGAGTGGTGCTTTTGGTGCGTTGTGGTGCTTTTGGTGCTTTGTGGTGCTTTTGGTGCTTTTGGGTGCTTTGGTGGTATTGGTACTGGTGCATCGATGCAATGCGTGCTGTCTCCTCCCTCCCAACAGGAATTTCTTTTTCTTGTTCCCTAAAAAGAAAAAAAAAGAAAAAAAACACAGGTCCTGGGTTGCGTTGTAAATAAGAAATCACGTCATTGTAAATAATGCTCCCCACCGTAAATGTATAGTTTGAGAATAATTCCGTAATCCGGTTAGCTGTGGGCTTGAGTCTGTTAGACAGGGTGCAATGCAATAGGGGGACATACTTATTTGTGTTTTAAAATTGTCACACTCAGGGTCAGGTTAATTGTAGAGGGAATTACACCTACGTGTCACACTAAGTTAAATTTTTGTAGGCCCGAACACGGCCCTGAAGAAAGGAGGGTGCAGTGTAACGGTTTTGAGAAGTGGGTAACGAATTTGAGAAGTGTAACGGTTTTTGAGAAGTGTAACAATTTTGAAGGAAGTGTAACGAATGTGAAAAGTATGGTTTTGTTATGTGTAACACCCTGTTAATGTAAATAATGGTCGCAGCCATCCTCCTAGTTAATTCCATGAAACTTACACGCAGGCCACGATATATCTTTTTTAATAGTGTATTTCCTTATTCCATGTAGGCTAAATATGTGTTTCCCACTAGATTGACTTTGCATTGTATCAAACAAAATAAGCGTAGGCCCTTCCAATTTCCCCAAATCATCTCCGCTCTCCAAAGTTCCTTTCAAAAGGGTGCGAGTTGTGTTCAATCCCGCAAGCCGCCATTGCCCATGTGCTAATCTCGGAGAAGAAAGGCGTGTCTCCACCTCGTCATAGAGGGGAGGAGTGAGCCAGAGGGTCGCATGGCCAATCAGCACCGCGGTGAGCGACCCGGTAGGCGTGCCCTCGCAGCCGGCGGTTTGATTCCGCCCCGAGTTATAAAAGCGACTGTAAGGGACTGCTTCACCAGATGACCTGGGAGATGAGCGAAGAGGCGACACCAAGAGGAGCGGTGAGATGCGAAACGCTCCAAGCCAAAGAGGAGAGGTACTCGGAAAGGAAACCAGCTTTGGAGAGACGCGCTGAAAGGAGGGAGACGGCTCCACCAGAAGGAGAGGAGCAGGTGTGCCGAGCCAGCGCGTGACGTCTACAGCAGCGGATACGCGACGGAGGGTTTTCCCGCCAAAAGCGCGAGGAATTGAGAGCTGCTGCCTCCGACCCTGCCTCCCCCCTCCAGCAATCCACCTCAAGCCCTACCTGCCTGCAATATCCCCCGTGTAAGTGTGAACGTCGTCTGTCCTACTTGTTGTCTTGGGATTAAGTAAATTGAATAGAATAAGCTAACGATGCACTGTGTGACTGCTTTTTCCATCCATTGCTTGTAAATAATTTTGGTCGCTCTTTCTTTTTGCTTGTGTGTGTATAATAAATCTGTTCTTCCTCCGTACTCTGTCTTCTTCTCTTTTCCTTCTCTTTCGGTCGCTTTAGAGGTTTCCCGATTGAATATCTGCGGTGCGATCTGGTCAACGTCGGGTGGAATCGGGTTCTAATCGGGGAGTAACTGTTCGGACGCGGTAATACCAACCGCTCGGTAAAATAACATCTAAAACCGCGTCTGTAACAATTGGTGTCAGGAGTGGGATTCGGACCTGGGACTAAATTTGTTAGGCCCAAATTTTGGAACACCAATTGTGTTATATCTGTAACAATTGGTGTCGAGGAGTGAGATCGGACCCGAAGCGCGCTTAACGCGCTCAAAATTACAAGCTGCCGAAATTTATTTTGTTTTATAAAACCCAAATTTTGAGATCGCGCCATGGACAATCAAGGCGATCGGATGTCGGTGGGGGAGATAGACGGGTTAGGGGTAACCCAGGACTTAGGGGAAGAAAGGGAGGAGGAGAGCAATGAGGTGGTTGAGGGTGTATCAGACGCACAAAATGGCGTCCTCGCGCACGAGGTTGCGGGCGCGCAAAATGGCGCCTCGCACATGGCTGCGGCGGCCGCACCCGCTGCACAAGTGGGAGGGATGGCCCAAATGCAGGCCCTCATGGAGCAATTTATGGTGCAAATGCAGGCGTCCCTCAAACTGCAGAGTGAGCAATTGGGGGTAATGGGGAACCGGATGGATGCTCAGGGTGAGCGATTGGAGGGCCAAATGGGGGTAATGGGGAACCGGATGGATGCTCGGAGTGAGCAAATTGAAGCAACAATAAACGGAATGAGGGCCGATAGGAAGGAAAGGGAGCAGAGGGACAGAGACCGCAAGTTGGGCGAAAGGGTCCCAGGGGTGCACGAGGAGGTAAAGCGGGTCGAAAAGCGCTGGTTGAGCGAAGCGGAGGAAAGCGCGGGTACAATGACGGGGGTAGAAATCGCGACACGGGGTTTGGAAAAGCCGGCGACCGCTGAGGTAGAGGAGGGTGTTTTATTAAAGCCAACGGTCGTCGAGGTGAATAAGGAAAAAGCAGTGCTGGGAATTAAAATTGAAGAGATGACGGAGGTAGCCCGGGAATTGCAGGGAGAAATGGAAAATGTGCAAAGTCCCTGCTCACATCACGATGCTGTGCTTAACCCGAATGGAAGTTTGCAGGTTTTGGTGCAGGGAGGAAGAAGAACCCCGAAGGTGAGACGTGCTGTGTATTGTGCTGGGAGATTTTGTAAGAGGATGTTTGGCGACAAAAGAATTTTCGCGCGCTTGGGATCGAGGAAGCATCCGGGCGTTGGTGAAGGGTCCCGTGTGAGTGGAAATGGCACGCGTGTGGAAAAAAAGTGTGCGTCAAGGGGTGAGCGTGTTAGAAGCGCGAGTGTGATACCGAGTGCGAGCGAGAATGCACGTCGGGGTGTACGGAGTGTGACACGAATAGTGAGTTGGTGATGGCGCAGGTGCGAGGGGGCACATCGAAGCGCGAGTGTGATACCGAGTGCGAGCGAGAATGCACGTCGGGGTGTACGGAGTGTGACACGAATAGTGAGTTGGTGATGGCGCAGGTGCGAGAGGGCACATCGAAGCGCGAGTGTGATACCGAGTGCGAGCGAGAATGCACGTCGGGGTGTACGGAGTGTGACACGAATAGTGAGTTGGTGATGGCGCAGGTGCGAGAGGGCACATCGGAGCGCGAGTGTGAAACCGAGTGCGAGCGAGAATGCACGTCGGGGTGTACGAAGTGTGACACGGAGAGTAAGGTGGTGGTGGAACGTGTGCGAGGAAGCACACCTGAGCTGGTGGTAGCGCGGGTGTGGGAGAGCCCATCTGAGCGCGTTAGTGGGTGGATGCCAGAGTGCACGCCCATGGTGAGTGTTACGGAGGACGTAACGGAGGAGAGGTGTGCGCAAGAGTGTGCGCGAGAGGTGTGGTGTGTAACAGGGAGAGCGTTGGTGGAATGTACGGACGGCGTTGGAACGCCAGGTTTTGTGAGGGTGAAAGGGGTAGCGTATGCGTGTGAGCATGCAAGTAAAGCATCGACGGTAACCGGGTTAGCGGTTAGGGCGACGTATAGCCGATGCGAGCACTCGGTGCGAGGGGTGCTTTGTTGGGTGCGAGGCCTGGCGCGGGTCGATGCTGCGTCGCTTCTCTTCGAAGCGTCGTTGCCGATTCGGGCTTGGCCCCGCCCCGCACGGTCGAGTCCGGGCCTTGGCGGGCGAGGCGACCGGTCCGGTTCAAGGGCGAGTGTGAGGAAGCGGAACGGTGCCCCCTCGTGGGGACGGGGTTCCGACCGGGGAGATTGAGCCATCGGGCCCGGGACCGCAAGGTGCCGCGCCGAGATGGTGCGTGGAATCTCGGCCCAACCAAACCACCTCCCTTGAACCGAAAGCCGGACGGATTCAACCTGCAGGCGACCAAACCACCCGAATTCATTGCTCGGCTGTACGAAGCCGGGCTGTAGACGTGAATTGGCGCACCGAGAGGATGTAATAAGTAGACGGGTGATGAGGATAGTGTTTTGGCCCCGAAATTAGAAAAAAAAAAGCAAAATTTGATGATGGTATGGTGATTAGCAGTAAATGGCAAATTGTTGATTTGTTGGATTTGGACGAGCGAAATTGATAGTAGGACCTCCCCATGTGGTGGGATGGCAACTCTGTCATCCCTCACAGCTAGGGGGGGCAAATGCGCTATAGCTTATGGGGTTGATGGCAGTGAAAACTAGCCCGGGTGGGTTAGGAAATATCGTGTGTAGGGATCTAGCGAAGATGACATTAGGTAACGTTAAGTTAGTTAGTGACTGATACCTGTAGTGGGGACGCAGGTAGTTTAGGGTGGATGATAATGACGTGGGAGCGCAATAGTTTAAAGGGACGACTGGGAAGCGCAAGTTTCAGAGGGGAGTAGTTAGCTGAGATGATGCCGTGTGTTTGAAGATTGAACAGGTGTGATTGAACAGGTGTGATTGCCCAGGTGTGCAACTGAACAGGTGTATGGAGCAGTGTATGAGGGAGTAGTGGTGATTGCGTGTTGTGTTGACCAAATGGTCCAGGAAGAAAGGAGGGTGCAGGTGGCACCAGGTATGATTGCACAGGTGTGCAACGACAGGTGAATGGAGGACAGGTGTATGGAATAAATGGTATGGAGTATTGGAATGGATGGTTGTGGAGTGAGTATGGTGGAAATTGTGGAGTGGAGTGGATGGTGCGAAGGTGTGAATGGGGGAAGAGTGGACCCCCATCACGGATACCCGGGGCGGGTAGTGTAAGTGTTAGGTAGAGGGTACAGGTAAATTGTGGTTGGATATTGGCATCTGTGGTGCGGTTGAAAGAATGGACTTTGGATGGGTGCATTAGTGTTGTGGAAATGGCTGGGCGTGTAGCCTGTTAGTGTGTGTAGTTGGTTTGGGCACTCCACCACTGTGAGGATGTCGGCCAGGTGAGGCCACAGGTGGGCTCTGGGAGCCGGTAGTTGTGGATGGGGCCCGAGGATCCGGAGGACGGACCCGGGTAGCCCAGTGCCAGAGGGCACCAAGGGGTGACAGAGCCAGGAGAGGGCCTTCCCCGGTTAGTTAGGTTAGGGTGAGGAGCTAGGTAAGCTCGGGTGGCAACTGCAGTGGTGGAGGTGTGCAGGGGGGTAGACCTGCTGGGAGAGCTACACGTCGCAGCCCAGAAATTGTGCGAACGCACCGGGAGATGAATCGGGGGAGTGAGACCCCAAATTGAGAAGCACCACAGTTTGGTCAATGGGAATTGGTTTTTAGAACCCATAGTGTAAGTTGGCCAATGGATTGGCAGGGAGAGACCCCGGGTAGTGTAAAGTGTGTTAAAATCATTTAGAGGATAGTTAGGATTGGAGTCTCCTCGCACCATCTGCATCCACTCACTTGAGGTGACAGGTACTCCGCACCATGCCATGTTTAATTATTTTTGATGCAAATGTTTTGGCTTGTGAGACGCATCATGACGTGGGTGTGACATTGTGCTTGATGTTCCATCTCTCCCTCCTTATGAGGATTGATGATGAATTGGTGATGGCAAATTTTGAAGTCGAGGGATTGTGGAGACGAATTTGGTATAGGGGAAATATGGGGAAGACGTGACAGTAGTGACGAATTGGTAATGTGTAGATTTTGTACATATGGGGTAAGGGCAAGGGTAGTGTAGGTGACAGGGGGGTGACGTACGGTAGGGACGAGCTTTCTCACTTCGCCCTCCGTACGCATTTCGCCTTGCATTACCTTATTGATGTGTACCCTTGTGACCTTACCCCTCGCTCAATTGTCTCTTTTGTCTCCCACATGACCTGTGCGCCATTGGGTGCCGAGGGGAGCGTGCGTGAGGTGGCCATTGTGCGCACGAGATTCCCAGAACCAGCATGCATTGCGTTGATGTACCACTTTATGGACCGCTGTTCTGCGGCCAAGTACCACTTGATGGACCCCAGGTTCTGGGGCAGGGCACCTCTGTTGGAGACCGGCCATAGTGGCCAGGGAATCTTGCTTGCGGACCTCGGTAAGGTGGCACCTATGCCAAACTAGGCCGCATGAAGCTAGAAGACGTCGGGAAGAACATCGGCCCAGCAGAGAAAGAGAAGACCACCACCAGTTGTTTTGTTGTGTTTATTATGAACCATGGTGACTGAGCACCGAGTGGTGCTTTTGGTGCGTTGTAGTGCTTTTGGTGCTTTGTGGTGCTTTTGGTGCTTTTGGGTGCTTTGGTGGTATTGGTACTGGTGCATCGATGCAATGCGTGCTGTCTCCTCCCTCCCAACAGGAATTTCTTTTTCTTGTTCCCAAAAAAAAAAACAAAAAAAAAAAACACAGGTCCTGGGTTGCGTTGTAAATAAGAAATCACGTCATTGTAAATAATGCTCCCCACCGTAAATGTATAGTTTGAGAATAATTCCGTAATCCGGTTAGCTGTGGGCTTGAGTCTGTTAGACAGGGTGCAATGCAATAGGGGGACATACTTATTTGTGTTTTAAAATTGTCACACTCAGGGTCAGGTTAATTGTAGAGGGAATTACACCTACGTGTCACACTAAGTTAAATTTTTGTAGGCCCGAGGACGGCCCTGAAGAAAGGAGGGTGCAGTGTAACGGTTTTGAGAAGTGGGTAACGAATTTGAGAAGTGTAACGGTTTTTGAGAAGTGTAACAATTTTGAAGGAAGTGTAACGAATGTGAAAAGTATGGTTTTGTTATGTGTAACACCCTGTTAATGTAAATAATGGTCGCAGCCGTCCTCCTAGTTAATTCCATGAAACTTACACACAGGCCACGATATATCTTTTTAAATAGTGTATTTCCTTATTCCATGTAGGCTAAATATGTGTTTCCCACTAGATTGACTTTGCATTGTATCAAACAAAATAAGCGTAGGCCCTTCCAATTTCCCCAAATCATCTCCGCTCTCCAAAGTTCCTTTCAAAAGGGTGCGAGTTGTGTTCAATCCCGCAAGCCGCCATTGCCCATGTGCTAATCTCGGAGAAGAAAGGCGTGTCTCCACCTCGTCATAGAGGGGAGGAGTGAGCCAGAGGGTCGCATGGCCAATCAGCACCGCGGTGAGCGACCCGGTAGGCGTGCCCTCGCAGCCGGCGGCTTGATTCCGCCCCGAGTTATAAAAGCGACTGTAAGGGACTGCTTCACCAGATGACCTGGGAGATGAGCGAAGAGGCGACACCAAGAGGAGCGGTGAGATGCGAAACGCTCCAAGCCAAAGAGGAGAGGTACTCGGAAAGGAAACCAGCTTTGGAGAGACGCGCTGAAAGGAGGGAGACGGCTCCACCAGAAGAAGAGGAGCAGGTGTGCCGAGCCAGCGCGTGACGTCTACAGCAGCGGATACGCGACGGAGGGTTTTCCCGCCAAAAGCGCGAGGAATTGAGAGCTGCTGCCTCCGACCCTGCCTCCCCCCTCCAGCAATCCACCTCAAGCCCTTCCTGCCTGCAATATCCCCCGTGTAAGTGTGAACGTCGTCTGTCCTACTCGTTGTCTTGGGATTAAGTAAATTGAATAGAATAAGCTAACGATGCACTGTGTGACTGCTTTTTCCATCCATTGCTTGTAAATAATTTTGGTCGCTCTTTCTTTTTGCTTGTGTGTGTATAATAAATCTGTTCTTCCTCCGTACTCTGTCTTCTTCTCTTTTCCTTCTCTTTCGGTCGCTTTAGAGGTTTCCCGATTGAATATCTGCGGTGCGATCTGGTCAACGTCGGGTGGAATCAGGTTCTAATCGGGGAGTAACTGTTCGGACGCGGTAATACCAACCGCTCGGTAAAATAACATCTAAAACCACGTCTGTAACAATATATATATATATATATTTATATATATATATATATATATATATATATATATATATATATATATATATATATAATATGTATGTATGTATGTATATATATATATATATATATATATATATATATATATATATATATATATATATATATTACAGTTACAATAGGGTCGGGTCCGTTAGTCTGTGGGGTAAAAGATAAGCATATAATGCCTCAAGAACAACGTCCGGTTTCCTCCCCTTCAGTTTAGTGTTAAACAGCACTTAGTGACTGTTAAAAAAGGTAATCATACGTGTCTATGGTTTATAAAAAAATTTTTACTTCTTGTAGGGGTGCACCCACAAAGCTCCACAATAAGCTATTTATGCATGTTAACACGGCATTTGTCCAAGGGGTAAAAACCCTCTTGGGGAGAGGGGATATTGTTCGTATTAATATTATGTTAAAACATTAATATTATGCTATTATCATTTGTGTTGTTATTGCTTTTGTAATTAGAAGCAGCCTTGGAAAAATACCCTAATTAGCTATCTTAACATGGATATAAACTTTAACACGGATTTCACACAAGGGACAAATAAAGTCGCTACGTCCTCCAGCGTGTAACCCTTAGTCTTCCTGTGAAGTTTGGTTGAGATTGGACAAGTAACGACTGAATGTATTGCGGTCAAACAGTGACACCAAATTGCATATTTTAGTATTATTATGCGACGTAGGCCAAATGGCAACAATTAAACAAGCAATTACAAGGAACCCTTTGCCCTACAACAAAATCCAAATTATAATCTCAGCTTTCTCATTGTTCCATTACCTCTGCTGTTAAGGACGGTATTTTTGTCTTCCGTCTGACAGGACAGGATAGGTAATGGGATGTGTAGATATCAATGAGTTTCCTAATTTGAGTTCAACTCTTGACCCAATATAATTCAACTACAAATCTCAACTATCCCTTTCCCTTTTGTCCTTGTCTCTTCTCTCTCTCTCTAACTCGGTCGTTGCCGTAACTTTGTGAAAGTGGGGGTACAACATCCTGGATGTGGAGGGGATCTCCGGATCACTCGGCGAGATTGATCGGCTGTCTCCATGTTGCAGGCTTGTTTGAGAGAACTGTCCAGGGTCTACAACAACAACAACAACTCCAAATCATCCGACTTGTGCTCTTCAATAAGGGTGTTGAATCATGACACGGACACGAAGCTGCCATATGCGTTGGGTGGGCCGACATTGGTTCTCCGGCCCAGAGGGCGAGGGTGCCAGCTAATAATTTAAACTGAAAGATTAACTTAAACTTTTCCGGTCAATGGGGACTGGTACTTTTGCTCATCATATATTTAACGATGGAAATATGATTTTGGAGTTTAACTCCAAAATAAGCAACACTATTTAGACAGAAAAAAAGAAAAACAAGCACAGATACATTCAAAGTACACCGCCCCCATGCTAAATAATTAAATATCCTACAGCGAGGCATTGCCGGGGCGCCTCCGGCGCCCGGCAATACCGCAGTGCAGCTCATATAGACTGCATTGGGAGAGAGAGGTGTACAAATAATTGATTGATTATTTGTATAATTAAAATCAATAAAAGATTATCACAAAATATTTTCTTAATCAATTGGCTAATAGCATAACTTAACAACTAGTGCTTCATCCGAAGATGTATCTTTCAGAAATTTAATTAAATAGGTCATTAATAAAAAATTAAATAATTAATTGATTAATCAATAAATAATTAATCGATTAATTGATTAATCAATAAATCAAAAATATCCTTGATAGCCACATCACTTGGTCACTGTCATGTCCAAATATTAGCTTCCTAGCTCAAAAGGTGCCTGAGATATTGGCCAAATGAGAAAGAAAATAAATAAATGATTAATAATGAAAATAAATAAATAATAATCATTAAAAAATTAAATTATTAATCAATTCGGTCATAGAACACATAAACCACCACCATTTCATCAGAATCTGTAACTTAAAAAAAAATTTTTTAGTCATTAATGGAATAATTAAATAATTAATCGATTAATTGATTAATTAATAAATCGAAAATAGCCTTTGCAGCCAAATCATCTGGTCATTGACATGTCCAAATATCAGCTTCCTAACTCAAAAGGTGCCTGAGTTAATGGCCAGAAGAGAAAGGAAATTTAATTAATTAAATAAGTACTTAATTAATCGCTAATAATTAAATAACTCCTCAATTAATTGATTAATCAAAAAACAAAAAAATACCGTTTTTGACAAAGGACTTGCTCACTATTGTGCCAAAATTTCAGCTTCCTAGCTCAAAGGATGGCTGAGATATAGCCCGGACAAACAAGAAAGCAAGAAAACAAACAAGTAAGAAGAAAGGTGCGGTGTACAACAAACAAGTAAGATGATGTTACATGTAAGGTGATGCAATGAGAAAGAAGAGATATTTTGTGAAAGGCAATTGCAAATCCAGGACTCCAATTTCCCAAGATGCCATTTCCTCTCATCGTTAAATGACATTTCCCAATTATGGAACTTTTCACCCGAATTAAAATTTCATAACAAAACACGCAATGCAACATATTAAAATTATGTTACAACAAGATGAGCCATCAGACGCATCACCATAGAGGATGAAGCAACGGTTTGCGAGCACAAACACATTTTCATCATATCCCTCTACATGACCAATAGAGCAAATTAGGCCGAGATTGCACATTGTTACAGTCATTTACCTGTGCGTTATGAAGATGGGTTTTATTGAATCAAAGGTTGACATTTTAAACGTGTCCAGGCTTTAACTCGTTTGAACTATGAGACAGAAGCAATGAATCAATACGTATTGTAGTCTGACTAATACAAATACATGTGGAAAGAGCATTACAATCCCATTTATTTGTACCTCTTTACACCCCTGGTCGTTCGCGTAGATTCAGGCACCGGCTTGACCTGTATAGGTGTGAGATTTTGGTTTTATTCATCTTTGTCATTCTGGGTGTTTGGTGTGATGAAGACACATGTCATGTGGTTGTACTAAAAATGCACATAAATCCATTAAAGGCAAACATAAGATAAACCATTTCTCATTGGAGAAAATCATCCTTGAAAGCAGTGACCACCTTGGGTTGATATTATGATACTTTTGGAAAAGGTATAAAACCAAAATATGGGTTATTTATTAGTTCAAAAGATTCAAAAGAATGTAAAATAAATGTATATTCGTATTCAATGGAACTTATTTTTTACGGCGTAGCCCATCAGGCAGAGTCGTCGAGAACAGTGTATGTATGTATGTATGTATGTATGTATGTATGTATGTATGTATGTATGTATGTGTGTGTATGTATGTGTGTCCCCTCAAACGTATGCCAATCAGAGCTGAGAATCTGGTCACATGACAGGGTGATGTGATTACGTTTGATGTCATTATGGCGGTGCTGCGGCTGACTCTCCACACACCGCCATTTTCATTCCAATTTCGTTCATGCCGAACGTATCGTCGAACCTGTCATATATCACAATCGCCATGCTCTATCTTCACGTTTTTCATTCAGTGTTAAACAAACAAACCGATTGTTAAAATGATCATGAAATATCGAAACTATCGACGTTACGGCTCTTCCAACAATATGGTATGTATAGGCCCTAGGCGTTATGACTCACCTTCCGTTTCGGACAAATTAAACCCAGGTTGCTTAATACAGTAGTGTATCATTTCAGTAGTATCGTTTTTGTAGTAATAATAATATTATAATAATAAATATAACCATAACACTTTAATCCCAATGTTGTAAATGGAAAGTTGATGGATTGAAGCGGTGTAAAAGCGGAAGTGAGGAATTTCCTTCGGTTTTTTAAAAATAATATAATTTTCGTAATAATAACGAAACGTTATTATTATTATAGTAAATCTAATCGAAACACTAATCCCTTTGTAGTGACTGCAACGTTACTGGAGGTTAAATATATATATTATATATATGAAAGTAGCGGAAGTTTTGTGTCCGGCCATCATGCTACGTCATTACATATATGATGTCATTACAGTGTAAACACCCGCTCACTACGAGTGCGGCAGGAAGGGTCATTACTCTTTGGGGTATGTAGATTACAGTCTCTCTATGATCGGGTCTCAAGAACATTGGGTGTGTGTTCATTTACCAGGGTTATTGTGGAGAGATCGCCAAGTGGTTTCAGCATTCGAGCAAGCACTCCATTCAAAACCCTTAAGGAACGGCTGGCTTGGCAAGCGCTATCTAGCTGCTTGGTAAATGAGCACACCTCCAATTCTTGTGGGGTATATAGATTACAGTAGATCTTCGCTCAGTTCTGTCAGTAAAACTTATCTCACGGAAATCGGGATTCCTCTAAATTTCTTTGTTTAATGTTATAAGCAGCATTAGCGACTGTTTGAAAAGCTAATATGTGTTTGTGGTTTATAATATTTCACAAGCCTGGTTACGCCGCTGTTAGACTTTCGGTCTTGTTTAAAATTAAACTTGCAGCATGTCCTATTTGTATCCCACTGATAGACTGGATCTGGATCCGCACCTGAACCAAAATCGAATCGGCTGGTTCTCATCGCCTAACCAACTCATCCACCAGGTTTCGTCATAATCTGCCCACAACCTTTTGAGATATTGTGCTATACATCGTTTTTGTTCCCATCTCTGAATGCTGAAGAATCTATTTGAAAATTTTAGTTTCTAGACCTGCATCCGAATCTTCAACAATATCGAATCAATTCGTCCTTATCAAACAACCGAAATGTCCACTGGGTTTCAGCCGAATCCATCAACAAAGTTTTGAGATCCTGCTTTATATTATTTTTTATTATAATGCAAGCCGCACCTGTTGGTTTCTACAGATATACACCATGGTACATCAAATATTTTCATTAGGTTGACTTCAGAGCCTTCCTTTCCTTTGATGCACTCTGTGTTGAGGTGAAACGACCTTAACAGCTGATAAGTTCTTTTATTACTTGCTAAACCTGTTAGAAAGTGAGCTCCTATGCCTACTCATCATGGCAATCATATTAGCTTGCACCCACAAGTCGGTGATTCATCCCTTAGTTCACCTGCTTCGAATACCTTCAGAACTCACTGTGAGGGATAATATTCTCAATCAATCTACAAACAATGAAACGAACAATTAATAAACGTGAATACACACACACACACACACACACACACACACACACACACACACACACACACACATACATGCACATGCAGATGAGGATACCTTGAGACCTGTGAGGGATCTGTTCCACCTTCTGAAACCCGCATATGGGGATAACAACCAACAACACACACACACACACACACACACACACACACACACACACACACACACACACGTACACACACACACACACACACACACACACACACACACACACACACACACACACACATATGCATGCACACGCGGATGAGGATACCTTGAGACCTGTGAGGGATCTGTTCCACCTTCTGAAACACGCATATGGAGATAACAACCAACAACACACACATACACACACACACACACGAATTTCTAACGGGAATCATCACAAAAATGATGCACCATGACCGAGCACAACCAGAAGGCCTAGAGGCAGAACAGAAGGGATGTAAAATAGAATGCTATGGAACAATAGCCCACCTATTACGAAACAAGGCCATACTTGTCAACTGCAAAACGAGAAAAAAACAAATTGTCTGCAGGCTGGATTACAAAAAAGCTTTTTTTTGACCTAGATAGACTACAAAAAAATTCAGACGACAGAATACAATTTGTATGCAAACACGAAGATAGCAAGCCAGAGAAGGTATCCCTAATCCACCGAGCAAAACATTTCCAAAGCCAGGTACAAATAGAGGACGTCACGCATGAAACCGAAACAGTAATGAATACAGCCCCAACTATTGCAAAAAAGACGAAATAAAAACATAAAACCAAATATCAAGTGATACACACCAACAACTGGGAGAACGACAAATGAGCAGAAAGATGAAAAATAAAAAAAGTAGCACAGATTGGACATTGAAAAAGAAGGCTCTTTGGAATGGCGAAGAATAGGTCAGCACAACTGGGATGGAGAACGAATGATTCCAAATGCGCAAGACCAAGGACAATACACCAACGGCCTTGAGAAAATGGCAGGACCGAGTCAATCGGAGAAGTTTAGATTCTGCAAGGTACAAACAGAAAGTACGAATTACCTCCTATCGGGGTATATAAAAAGGTCATGTCAGGGCAGCTGTACACATAAAGGCACAACAAAGTACTATAGTAATTCACTGGATCATCTGCAAAAACGTATATATCCCAGTTCCAGAGAACTCATGGAAACATGAACCAAAAGCAATAATTGAGAACAAGGAAGTAACGCTCACATTCGACCTGATGATCCCATCGAGCGTGACCAGACAAAACCAGGCAATTGCATCAAGCATTTGGGAATGCAGAGCATCAAGCATCAAGCATCAAGCAGAATGTATCACAGTGATCAATTTCAATAAGCTCAAAGCATTTGGAAAGGCAAGTAAGTCATTGAAATTTGTTAGTCACATCTTCTTTCCACATAGGAATTTCAATTTCAGAATGAAAAGTACATGAACATCTTAAATGACATCAAGTGCGATTTGGATCAAACTCGTAAAGCAAAACGCAATATCAAGTGGAAATATGTGGACATAGGATTGAGGAAGTTGTGCAATGACACACATCCTGTACCATTTCCACTGCATTTGGAGAACAGTCTGTGAAACGTTCACGTGAATAATTTGGCTGTTGTACAATATGATGTCTGACAGGATGATGCAGAGGGAGCTGTCTATTTGGGTTTGATTCTCCACCCAACTACAAACTGTCACATTATTGATGTTACGCAGGCACGGAGCTGCATTGCTCAACATGCCATCCCTCGGATGGACATTAAGCTGGGTGTGCTCGCATTAGATGATGAACGTTAAAGATGCCATGGTGTCGATCTCAAAATGAAGGTGCGTTATCGCCGGCACTCCGAACAAGTTCCAAATTGTGCCCAAATCAGCTCCAGGTGAACATCAGGACAGTCTGCTGGCAAGCCGCTACTACAGCCTACTCCTTAATGAGCGTGAACAATTGGGGGGGTTTCAAAAAAGCAGTAGTAGTTGTGGTAGTAGTAGTAGTTGTATTACTTTTTTGAGAAAGAGAATGATCACACGCACTCACAGCACAAAAAACCTTACCGGGCAGAAACTCTGCTTAATGTCACTCAAAACTTCCTCGTCTATTGAAAGTCCAACAACAGAATTTCTGTGGACAAAGAAGAGCATTTTCATCGAGAGAAAAAAACACCAATATATTTGTGTACCCTCTTCAGAGTCTAAAAAAAAGGTCCTGAAGGTCTTTAGCTACAGGTCCTGATGAAATATGAAGTCGGGCTGCAGTCCGACACATGGAGTATCCTTCACTAGATAAGACGTAAATTGATGTATGCTTGTCATGTGATTGGTTTCCATCTCAGGAGCCACTTTATTCACCACTCCACAATGATATCACACCACCTATACATTCATAGTCCTGCAGGTGTGGCACTTTTTGACTGCGTAAAAAACAACCAATCCCAATGTATTTATGTCATCACATGACTGTAATATGGAGCAATTAATATTTTTAAACATGTGATGTAATTATTTCACTTGTTATTTGCACTTTACATCCAGTTTTTACTCCATTTCACAATCATTTCCAATATACTACACGTCAGTGTTCTTGGTTGACCACTGGGATTTCGACAGTAGATAAATAACCAGACTCGTTCACAGCGTCTGTGTAATGGTTGCAGCGTTCGCTCTGAGTCTGGGAGGTCGGCTGTTCAAACCCCGATGGAGTCATACCAAATACTTTTTAAAAAAAAGACTTGGTATCATACCAAAGACATGGTAGGAGCTGCTTCATTGCTTGATGCTCTGAATTTGAGAGGATAGAGCATGGATAAACAACCTTGGGACGACAATGGCAAACCACCCGGTATATACCTTGCCAACAAACTACTTCGGCAACACCAATGCTCTGTAAAGAAAGTGTGGTATATCAAAAAAAATCGATGAAATACGGCAAGAGTATTTTAAGCTCGTAAGCACAAGGTTAAAATATTCTGGAAACACTGGAATTAATATATGAATGTCTTCATTAAAAGCACACAACATTGCTTGGTTTGGAAGTAATTATTATCGGAAGAAAGTTCTCATTTTGCATTGAAACCCTGAGGCTTTTACTGAAGCATGGGATGAAAACAAGGAGAAGGAGAAGGAGAAAGAGAGAAAGAGAGAAAGGGTGGGAGAGAGCTGGGGGGGGGGGGGGAGGGGAGAAAGATGGAGAGAGAGATGGAGAGAGAGATGGAGAGAGTGATGGGGAGAGATATAGAGAGATATAGAGGGATATAGAGAGATATAGAGAGATATAGAGGGATATAGAGAGATATAGAGAGATATAGAGAGATATAGAGAGATATAGAGAGATATAGAGAGAGATAGAGAGATATAAAGAGATATAGAGAGATATAGAGAGATATAGAGAGATATAGAGGGATATAGAGAGATACAGAGAGATATAGAGGGATATCGAGAGATATAGAGAGATATACAGAGATATAGAGGGATATCGAGAGATATAGAGAGATATAGAGAGATATAGAGGGATATAGAGAGATACAGAGAGATATAGAGGGATATCGAGAGATATAGAGAGATATACAGAGATATAGAGAGATATAGAGAGATATACAGAGATATAGAGAGATATAGAGAGATATAGAGAGATATAGAGGGATATCGAGAGATATAGAGAGATATAGAGAGATATAGAGAGATATAGAGAGATATAGAGAGAGATAGAGAGATATAGAGAGATATAGAGGGATATCGAGAGATATAGAGAGATATACAGAGATATAGAGAGATATAGAGAGATATACAGAGATATCGAGAGATATAGAGAGATATAGAGGGATATCGAGAGATATAGAGAGAGATAGAGAGATATAGAGGGATATCGAGAGATATAGAGAGATATAGAGAGATATAGAGAGATATAGAGAGAGATAGAGAGAGATAGAGAGATATCGAGAGATATAGAGAGATATAGAGGGATATCGAGAGATATAGAGAGATATAGAGAGATATAGAGAGATATAGAGAGAGATAGAGAGAGATAGAGAGATATAGAGAGATATAGAGAGATATAGAGAGATATAGAGAGATAGAGAGATATAGAGAGAGATAGAGAGATATAGAGAGATATAGAGAGATTTCGAGAGAGATAGAGAGATATAGAGAGATATAGAGAGATATAGAGAGATATAGAGAGATATAGAGAGATATAGAGAGATATAGAGAGAGATAGAGAGATATAGAGAGATATAGAGAGATAGAGAGATATAGAGAGATATAGAGAGATATAGAGAGATATAGAGAGATAGAGAGAGATATAGAGAGATAGAGAGAGAGAGAGAAGAGAGAGAGAAGAACAAGGATAGAGAAGGAAACACTGAGGGAGCTTGACTGGGAGATTGGTCAGTTGAGAGAAAAGATGAGGTTGGAGAGTGAGGAAAAGGAGAGGTTTGTGAAGGAAACACAGAAAGAACATTACCGAGCGATGGACAAACTGAAAGAAAAGGTGAGGTTGGAGCGTGAGGAGGAAAAAAAAAAAAAACAGCGAGCTGAGCTGGAGCAGGAAAAGCAAACAAAATGTGAATTGGTTTCACAAATTGGGGATTGTGGTACCAGCTCCTCAAGGGGGAACATCATCTCTGCAGAGGTTGGTAGCCCTGGTCCAGGGGATAAAACGGAAAATGGAACAGACCCTGTCTGTTGGGGAAGCGATTACCATCTTAGAAATTGGTCAGGAATTGCCACTCAAGGAAAACAGGTAAAGTGAGGAAGGAACTAATTATGGTGAGAGTTATGTGAAGAGGATTGATAAAGAGGAGCATGAAAAAGAGTTGTCTTCAAGTTCTCTCACAATGCGTTGCACATCAGCACAGACAATGCCAAAGGCTTGCGAGGAAACCCAATGCAGTTATTGAAATAAGAGATGCATAGGAGTGGCTCAGATGGTCAGGTTGGTGAGGTTGAAATTGGTGCTCATGAGAAGAGCAAAGCTGTTACTGATTGCAACAATAGATCAGATGGTGAATCAAGGCCAAGATTGAAAAATCAATAAAAACAGAGCCTTATGCAGGAAGAAAAAGAAGAGGAGTGAGGTTCATGGTTCTTCAGACAAACGGCGGAATTATAAAGTCAGGAAGAAAAGAATAGGTGCAAGGTTTATGGTTCTTCAGACGAGGACCAGCCAAATTATAGTCAGGAAGAAAAAGCAGAGGAGCAATGTTCATGGTTCTTCAGACGAGGACCAGCCAAATTATAAAGTCAGGAAGAAAACAAAAATGAGCGAGGTTTATAGTTGTTCAGATAGGAAACAATGGAATTCCAAAGTAAGGAAGAAGAGGAACACCAGTATTTATTATGGTTATTAACCCCCAGGATCAATGCAGCAAGCGATGATGAAGGGAAAGAGTAGCGAGAACATGCCGCATACAGATATATAAACTGAGGGACCATGAAAGGGATGGCGAGAGGGATGGATCAAAACATAGGACATATGTTCAACTAGGAACATGAGAGCGGAGTGTGGGGTGATTGGTGTTCTGAGGTCTTTTATGATGAGCAGTGGTGTACTGCAGACTGGAGAGTCATGATTATAGTTGGAAGGGCTAGTAATTGGAGTTAACGGAACCCCACACCACTGGAAACTGTGGACTGTACCCCCCTTGGAGATTAAGTGCCAGGAGAGCACAGTGTTGTGGTGCAGGAAATGGCACAGTTTGGCTATGCGATTGGAGTTCTGGGGCTGCAATTCCGGAGGGCTTGGGTCGCCTGTGTGTACAGCGCAGTCTGTGTGAGGCCTGGTTAATTGGGAGTCACAAACTTTGGGTGCCCTACAATGCAATGGAGGAGTTGAGTCATTGAGATTGCTTCTGAGGAGAGGCAATTTTGGATCCATTGGGGGTGTTTGAACAGGTCCAGAGTTGGTGTAGTTGCGACAATTGGGATAGGGCTGATGATTGACCAGGTAGAAAGATATTGAGGAGGAACTCCTGCTTCACACTAAAAAAAAAAATACAAAAATGGCCCATGTAAATTGCTTTGCTATTTAGGGGTGGGGTATCTTACCTCTCTTCTGATGCATTAGGGAGGGGATTTTGTGCTTTGTTTCACCCCACACACCTTCAGGTATGTTGAGCACCTCATGCTATTAATGTACATCCTCATCGTCACCATGAACAACCGGATGCTGAAGCCACTACTAGGAGGCTTCTTGGAAGCTGAGAAGAGAGCAGCACACATACTGCCAACTTACCTGTCGTCACCTGCATCATGCCTTCCATTAAGGCACACTAGACTTTTTGGTATTGTGCCACGTCGTTGAGCCTAAGGGCCATTTGCCCTGGTTTTAGTTGTTGAATATTTACCCTTGCCAGAAGAGAGGGTATTGCATTCGAGTCCGTTTGTTTGTCTGTTTGTTTGTCCGCATAGAATAAATATGATTTTCTCTGCAACCGTTGTTCCAATTGACAGGAAATTTTCACCAGAGGTGCAACTCCGCTTGTAGAATTTTTCAATGATAATTATTACGTCATAGGTCACGTGGTACGGCCGCCATATTGGAAAAACCGAAAAACTTCGCACGTCTGTCTCCGAAAGCACTGCATAGAAAAAATTGAGACATGGCTCATTGTAAAGAAATCTCCATGGGGACGAAAATGTGTCAATGATGATGTCGTAGGTTCCTCCATTATGACGTCATAATTCGACAAGTACAAAACTTCATCCGATCAAGATGAAATTTATTGAGCATCATCTAGGGATAAATAGGTGGAGAAAAAAATGATGACGTCATCGGTCACGTGGTTCGGCCGCCATATTTGTTTTCAACACAAAAGCCTTAAAAACCACTGAAAACACATCCTGGCGAGGGTCTGCAATCTCTGATTGCTCTTTCTTGTTATCTCTGTGTAATGTATAGCAAGTAGAAACGTGTTTTAGGTTAAGTAGAGGTAGAGTAGGTGACCTGGCATTCGTTCAGGATGGATGATATGGCAGATTTGTGTCCTGTGTTGGTACCTCCCCGTAGTGATTTTTGTTGTTGTTGTTGCGAGCCGGGACGGCTCTGGATGAGGAAAGGGGGTAGTGTTATGTTTGTGGGAATGTCAGTCATTTAGGAGTCATGTCTATTAGGGTGTATTTTATAGAAATGCAAGTTCAGCTGTGGATCCCAAAATAGGACCTTTTCATATTAATTTTTCCTTTTTCTTAAAGTTTACCCCATAGCCACTCCCTTTACGCCACGTAATTTTTACTGTTGGTGGTGGTGCACAAAACACCTTTGGAAGCGATTCAACCCTTTTTCTTTGAAGGAAGAAAGTGCGTGAAAAGGGTAGGAAGAAGAAAAAGTCTGTTGGCGGTGCGGTAAAGAAGGATCCTATCTCGTGGCATGAACAGCTTCAATTGAGCGAGGTTGGTGAGAGGGACTCTATCTCTATGAACTTTCTGAAGGATTCAGTGTGCGTGAAGGAGGTGGACAAAAAGGAAAAGTGTATTCTGTGGAAAAAGGCGCTTCTTTGGGTCTCTGTGGAAAACGACATATGCTTCATACTTTTTTTTGGCCCGGTGTGTGCCCCGGTTTAGAATAGGTACACCGTATCCCTGCGCATCGTAAGAGGCGACTAAGGGTTGGCGCCAGGAAGGGCATCCGGCCATAAAAACATTGCCTCAAACAGGGAACCATTATTGTCATGGGATCCGCAAGAGTAGTGTATATATGTTGCTTCTGGGACACTCTCATTTTTCCATTGACTTACCTGTTAATTTTCCTCTGAACCTCATTGCCCATTAACACCTCTATTTCTCCCACCCTAATCTTTATGAACCTTTTGTCTGTAGTACCTTTCCTTAATGTTGTTCATTAGACCACTCAAACACTACAAATATTTGTTTTCCCTTATAGACCTATAATCCTTCTTTTACATATCATCTGGCAGATTATCTTTGACCCACTCAAACATTGACCCATTCACTTACATGTTTATTTTCTTCTCACCTCTTTACGAACCTTTTAGCCTTTTGACACTCAAACAATGATTCCCCCTTGGTCTTATGGTACTCTTACTATCAATGATCCCGAGTAGACCACTCAAACATCGATCCTACAAATATTTGTTTATGCGTGGGAAATAATTTAATTCTCTTGCCACTCCCTTCACCATCTAATATATTAACAAAAAATATGTTTGAGTTTGGTTCTTTATTAAGATATTTTAACTGAGCTAAGATAAAATGGTAAACCTCCCTCAATGTTCTTGTTTGAGCGCCTCCAGTGCCACATACCATTTTTAAATTAAAGTATATATTTTCCTGACAACCATCAAAGTTTTCCGTCCACTCAAAAATATTTCCATCTTTTTTACCCAATTCACCGGTATTTAAATTAATTCTCTTATTTGTTTTGTAAATTGTTTTACCAGTTGTCTTTTCAATTATACCTATTTGATATTTTTCACATTCGTTATGTTTACTATTTATATACCAAGGTTGATTACACCTCCACTCCTTAGTCTGGTTGGTACTTGGTTCTATCATTTATATAATAGTAAAAAGGCGGCGGTAGCCCGTTAAAATCCCTAACCCCCCCTTTTTTAACTTCTCACTTATATACTTATATAACCATAATAGTCCAGTTGCCAGGTTGAGTACCTTGTTGTTGCGAGAAGTGTATTGTTTTTTGATGGTTTCGTACTCCCATGGGTCTATAGAAAAGATTTAGCATGGTTGCCGGAGTGGCAACCTTGGGGAACTCCGATAATTGGCATAAATCCAAGATGGCCACTGCGGACGGAGGTGGAAAATAACCTTTCAACCATTCAAGCGTCAATCATGTGTGATATATTTTTTCCGTATAATTTCGATGTGAGGAACCGATTTCTGAGGTCAGTTGCGTGGTTTGGGGTCAAATTCGGGGTCAAATTCAGGGTCAAATGTCAAGTTAAAGGTCATTTTGTACATTTGGGGGGTTCAAACCTTTTGACCCCTGCATCAACTGCACACCACTCATGAACTCGATACGTTGATTCTAATCTCACCTCTTCTTCTTTTCAGAGAGACGTATGCATATGGCTGACTCAAGGTGTCTTCTCCCGGTGTGTCATGGAGGTGGACAAGAAACGAAATTCACCGCGTGGAGAGCCCCAGCGATGGTGTGTTCAACCATGATGAAGCAGACATAACAATGATCTCGTACCTCCTCATGGCTGCCGAGTCCGACACGTGAGTGATCCGCATTCTCTCAGATGACACCGATGTGTTCGTGCTGCTTGTGTACTGGGTGTACCGAAACAAGATCCAGGCCACAGTGCAAATGGAGCGGTGGGATGGACCCGTTTGGGACATAAATGCCACCTGTGCCCAACTCGGCCCCAAGTGCCTGCAGATCCTGGGAATGCACTACATTACTGGTTCAGATACCACCTCATACCTGTACGGCAAGGGGAAAGTGTCGGCCCTGAAGACCCTGAGAGCTGGCGACTTCCCAGGCCTGTACTCAGCCTTGGGCGAGCTTGATGCCACCCATGCACAGCTCATGGAAGCAGGACAGGCGTTCTTCTGTGCTCTATATGGTCAGCAACAGGGGACCACTATGAGTGAGGCGAGGTACCATATGTACACAAAGAAGGTTGGAAAGCTGCTCAAGATCATGTCGCTACCACCAACAGACCAAAATCTCTTCCTGCACATCTTGCGCACTCATCTGCAGACTATACTCGCCAAATCTGCTGACCAGCAGGCTCCACCTGAACTTGACATCACGAAGTATGGGTGGGAAATCAAAGATGGCACCCCAGTACCAGCAACCTCTGATCAGCCCCCAGGACCCCAAGATCTCATGGATGTAGTGCGGTGCAGCTGTAAGGCGGCGGGGAAGGCGTGCGGCAGTGAACGTTGCAGCTGTCACCATGGAAAGATATCATGCACTGTGTACTGCGCTTGTGTTTCTAGTGACGCTTGCTTGAACCTCTTCACGACAGGAGACGAAGACCAAGATGAAGTGGAAGAGGAAGGAGAAGCAGATGTGGTAAATGACGAGGAAACTGATCATCTTGATCTTGCATTCGGCTCTGATGATGAATGGGAGTGATCGCCGTTAATGAATAAACACTTGACCACCCACGTTCTGAAAATGCAATTATTATTATATTAATAATTTTTTGGCCGAAAATGACCTTTAACTTGACCTTTGACCCTGAATCTGACCCCAAATCACACAATTGACCTCAGAAATCGAATCCTCACATCGAAATTATACGGAAAAAATGTATCACACGTGATGGAAGGTTGATTGGTTGAAAAGTTATTTTCCACCTCCGTCCGTGGCGGCCATCTTGGATTTATGCCAATTATCGGAGTTCCCCAAGGTTGACACTCCGGCAACCAAGCTAAATCTTTTCTATAGACCCATTCGAGTATGAAACCATCAAAAAACAATACACTTCTCATGAGAACAAGGTTTAGTACAGAACATATCTGGGTGACAAATGGACTATAAGGGAGACTATAAATTCCATTTTCTAAAATAAACCTCTTATCATCAAAAGCCCCCAATGCTTTCTTATTCACCTCTTCTGAATATAATTTATGTTTATAACTTCTTATTCCATTAATCTTTCTAAACTCTTCTTTCTTTGTTGTTAAACAGTTATAATAATCCTTAAAGTTTATTGTTTCTTTAATAACATTTTTCTTTACACCTTTTAACTTCTTATCAGTTTTTTCAACGTTATTCACAATGTATTTATAAGCATAAGCCTTACACCTCAATCCCACAAATTCACTCATGACATTTCCTCCTAATTCATCCTTAAACTTTCCAATCACCTTTTTATTTTTAGAAGAGAACAACTCACTCTCTGGACTGTAATTACTAGTCATAGATATTAATGTCCTTTTTCATGTCTGAATAAACATCATCAGTATTAATTTGCAAAATAAAACTATCGGTATCCATATAAAGTAGATTAACATCATTTTGATATTTATTCCTCAAGTTATTATAAAAGTAATCATACATTAATGACTTTGATAAATCAAGAATTGATGTTCCAATATAAATAGGTTTGTCCATTTCAATACTCTCTTTAATCAAATGGATCGCACAAAAGTTCTCAGTAAAGACCTCAGCTCTAGTAAAACTCGGTCTATTAATTAATTTTGATGCTTGTTTCCAAGATGTTGATAGTCTGATATTTTGTCTTTTCCTCACATTTTCCATGGTCTTACCAAAGACCGCATTATTCATCAATTTATAAAAGTCTTTCTCAAAATCTGTTTTTGACTCTGTTCTTCTTTGTGTATTAAAATCAATGTACCCCTTTAACCAATGACTTTGATTGAACTTTAGAACCCTATGAATCTTCTCGACTCTTAAACCTTTTGATAAATATTGTCGCAAATTTCTTTGGTGTAGAACATAATTTTTCTTGTTATATAATGTAGTAAGTAATTTTTCTGTTGATTCACCTATATTAAATGATTGTTGATAATCACTTAACCACTCCTTCTTTGGACTTTCCTTTTCACAAGCAAATGGGAGATCTTTGTGTAGGTTATGAAGTTCCTCTGGATATTTCAAATCGACCTCAAAATAATAACCAACCTTTGAATCATCCAATTCTTTTTGTGTAGAGATACATACATCTTGTAAAACCTTTTTGTAATCTTTTTCCTTTACCCATCTAAGTTTTCCATAAGGAAGAGCCTGAGACATTGCCCAGCCATACAGGTTGTTTGCATCATAATACATCAAGTAGGAGCTCTCTACTGATGGATCATAATTTGGAATGTACTTGTTATTTGCTTTAGCATATCTCTTTGAACAGACTTGTGAAATTCCTCCTCTCTTTGCCTTTTCAATCATCAAAAGCATATCAACATCGGTTATTCATTCGGTTATTAAATTCATCGGTTTCATTAAATTCATCGGTTATTAAATCCAATAATTCCAGTAATCTCTGTGTGTATGTGTGTGTGTCTGTGTGTCGTTTGTCTGTGACCGCTGTTTCTCGACAACCACGGGTCCGATATACTTGAAACTTGCCAGGTATATTGCTGGGGACCCGAGGATGTGCCTTTTCAAGGTTTCATATTAATCGGAGAAGTAGTTACCGAGCTATGGCGATTTATTTACCAAACTCCGCAAGCCGTTCGCTTTGGCTTTGCGAATGGACCAAACCATTTCATGTAAATAGAGGGGGGGGATTGTCACCGTACTCGCAAGCCGTTCGCTTTGGCTTTGCGAATGGACCAAACCATTTCATGTAAATAGAGGGGGGGGGTTGTCACCGTACTCGCAAGCCGTTCGCTTTGGCTTTGCGAATGGACCAAACGATTTCATGTAAATAGAGGGGGGGGATATAATTTTAGATATATATATAGTACGGGCATGCCCGAGTTAAATCCAAAGCTTGTTTTGTCATTTTCAACATCGCGCTCCAAGCCAATCCAGGAGCAGTGTAATAGTGAGCAGGATCCAATCCATATCCAGAATGACAGATTGTTCTGAAAGCCTCAAACACATCAGCCAACAAAAGCACATCAGTTTTGAGGTACAAATCATGATACTCACCAAGATTCTTAATGTTATATTTTTTCCAAACATTTTGTGCGTGTACATAATCTTTATCAGATATATGACTATTATTTAATTTGTTATAGAAATTTTCTTTTAAAGGAAGTTGTGTTTCATTGAATCTCTCAAATGAGTCCATATAGTCATAGGGGTAAATTCCCTTTTGTGTTAGTAAATCTTTATCTGAAAAATACTCTGAAAGACATGGAAACTCTTTTAGATTTTGAACCAAGTTAGCCAATGGACTTGCCATGAATTTAAATGTATCAAGAAATCTAATATGAGTAATAGGAGATGTGTGAATTGTTTTTGTGAATGAAATGTATTTCTGATCCGTGTTTGGAATTGCTGAGATACTTCCAGAAGTCTTTGAGAGTTCCTTGATAAATAGATGTGTATCATAATGAGTGTTGTTATGAAGAAAAACAGGAATGAAAGAGGGGAGTTGATAATTAATATTACAACTTTGATGAGCCGGACCTCTATATTTACCAGTGAGATGACAATGGTCTCTAACCTTTAGACCTTTACCAATTTTCTTCTCACAAATATGACAGGCAGCCTTTGGCTGTCTAAATTCTCTTTTTTCTTTACTTGTTAAGGACATTGGTTTATTGGTTTCTCTCATTATCTTCGTTAATCGAACACAGTCTTTTTCTAGTCGTTTCACAAACTCCTCTGGGGTATTTGAGCCTCTATACATCTCTAACTTGTATATTCATCACCAACGGATGATTTGATATAATAACAAAAACCACAAGGAGTATGTTTTTGATATTTATTTGTGTATGATTCTTTTGGATCTGGAGAAGCAGTATCAATTTTTTCTAAAATACTTTCAAAATCAGCATATATAACAAATGGATGTTTTATTGTTTTCTTTTCATCTTTGAATTTTTATTTTTATTTTTTATTTTTGTATACAAGATCGAGGCTCGTGAAAGAGCGAACATTAATCACACAGAAAGACAAACCGACACATAAAACATATAACATCGGGAGCGGTAGACAAGATGGGGAGAGAGGGGGAAGGACACAAACACAACATTTGAGAGCAGGGACCGAGAGACATGGAGACATCGAGAGATCTGAGAGAGGGCGAGGGCTTTGGGGGGGGGGGGCATGGGAAGGGGGCGGTGGGAGAGGTATAAAACATATGGACACTGCCAGGACTTCCAGGAAAGAAGTTGGAATTTCAAACAAGGTGGATCTGGGGTGAATTAGCGGGGGTAGAAAAGATCAAGGTTTTGGATGGGGGAAGATAAGAGATGGTGGTGAACAGCTGTTTTAAAGACCTGGAGGGAGGAGTGGGATTGAAGGGAGTGAGGGAGTTTGTTCCAGAGGCGGGAGAAAAGAGGAATGAAAGAGTGAAGGTGAGCAGAGAGCCGAGATTTCGGCAGTTTAACCATCAGAGGGTTGCTGGCAGATCTTGTGCGACCTGTAGGAATTTTTGGAGGATAGAGCACAGAGAGAGCTGGGGGTGCAAGGCCGGAGAGGAGTCGGTAGAAGACAGAAAGACCACCTACCTGCCTGCGGTGAGTGAGTGAAAGGCCCTCAGAGATAGCTTCATCGCGGGAGATTCCAATAATTCTGAAAGCTTTGGTTTCAACAGCGTGAAGCCGAGCTAGGTGTGAGGCAGGAGCACCGGCCCATTGGGGAGAACAGTATTCCATTGAGCTGCGGATGAAAGCCTTGTATGTGGTGAGGAGCTCAGGTGTGCCGAGGAAGGACTTCGCACGACGGAGGATGCCCAGTCGGCGACTGGCTTTGGAGGCCAGCTTGGAAATGTGGTTTTCCCAAGAAAGATCATGGCAGATAGTGAGACCCAAAATCTTGAGCGACAGAACTTCTTGGAGAGGATTGTTGAGAAAGTAGATGGGAGGGTTGTCCAGTCGATCTTTTCGGAGAGACATAGTAAGAGTGTGAGATTTGTCAGGATTGAAAGACATGTTCCACTTGTTTGACCAGTCTGTGATTTTGTCCAGGTCTTCAGAGAGTGAGGAGGCAGCAGACTGCCGATCTGAGGGAAGAGGAATGGAGCGGCAGAGAGTGGAGTCATCAGCAAAGAGATAGAGAGGATTTTCGAGAGAGTCAGAGAGATCATTGATGAAGACCAGAAAAAGCACGGGGCCCAGAACACTGCCTTGGGGAACTCCAGCCTGAACAGGAAGAGGAGATGAGAGAAACCCATTCAGGGCCACACGTTGACGACGACTAGAGAGGAAGTCCGCCAGCCATGCGTGGAGATTTCCATGGATACCAAAGGAGGAGAGTTTGGTGAGCAGAGCGGGGTGCCAGACCGTGTCGAAGGCACGTGATATGTCGAGGGAGACAGCTCTAATTTCCTGTTTGGCATTGAGGACCTCCATCCATTGTTGAGACAGCAGAAGCAGCATGTCCAGAGTAGAGTGACCTGGTCTGAAACCAAATTGATGATCAGAGATCAAGCCATTGGAGAAGAGGAAAGATTTCATATCCGAAGCAATGATGGATTCCATGACTTTGCTGATAATTGGGAGAAGGCTGATTGGTCTGTAGTTGCTAGGATCTGTTTTTGCACCTTTTTTGTGCAAAGCGGTGATGTTGGCTGATTTCCACGCAGATGGCAGTTGACCTTGAGCAAAAGAGAGGGTGAAGAGAACAGAGAGAGGGTGAGATAGAGTGGCAGAGCAGGATTTTAGGACCCGTGGGCTGATGCCGTCGGGTCCAGTTGCAGAATCAGAGTCGAGGGTTGACAGAAACTTTTCCACCTTGTCAGGAGGAAAGGACACGGAGTCCAGGAGCAGCAGGGTACGACTGGGTATGGTGGGTACAGAGAGGGATGGGTTTGGGACACAAGATTTAGAGGCAAACACAGAGTTGAGGCATTCAGCTTTTTCACGTGCGGAGTCAGCTGTGTAGCCGTTTGAGGTAAGGGAGGGGATGGAGGGGGAACAAACACCAGAAACGGATTTGACCAGACGCCACCAGGATTTGGAAGAGGGAGACAGATAAGAGAGTTCGGTCTTGAGAACGGAGAGATATTGTTTCCTGGCTCTCCTGAGGGTGGACACACACTTGTTTCGGGCTTTGTGAAAGGAAATGAGATTTCCTTCCGTTGGATTTGCTTTCCAGGAGACGAAGGCAAGTTGTTTCTGGGCAACAGCCTCACCACAAGATTCCGTGTACCATGGACGGGAGGAAGGGTATGACAACTGAAGACGAGATGGGATAAATCTGTGCATGAGAGAGAGCAATTTACTTTGGAAGAATTCCCAGGATGAGTTGATGTCAGAGGTGGTAGAGATGGGAGACCAGTCCAGATGATTGATGGCTGCTTGAAGACCGTGCCAGTTGGCCTGGGTGAAATGCCAGACTCGTCGACGCTGAGCAGGCTCCCTGAGGATGGTCAGAGAGATGTCCACTTTAACAAGGACATGATCAGATGATCCGATCGGAGCAGAAGAAGAGCAGCAGACATTTTCAGGGAAGTTAGTCATAACCAAGTCCAGAAGAGAAGATGTTCCGTTGACTGAGATCCGGGTCGGGAAATTGACAGATTGTGTCAGTCCCAGTGAGTCGCAGAAGTCCTTTGCTGAAGAGCCATGGCTGGTGAGAGAGGTACCCACACCCAGCCAACTGGCATGGTGACAATTGAAATCACCACATATGAGGAAGAGAGAGTTGGGATGAGTAGATAGAAGTTGGTCCATATCATCAGACAGCGAGATGTAGATGGAGTCATCACTGTTTGGTGGACGGTACAACACACATATGAACAAGAGGTGGGAGCGAAGGGGAAGCCGTAGCCAGAGGTATTCCTGGGGGTGAGGTGGAGAGAGTGCAGTGCAGGGCGAGTGAGGAAGAGAGTTTTTGATAAAGATAGCAACCCCGCCTCCAGGACGAGGCTCAGGTCTATCATACCGGAGGAGGGAGTAGCCCGGGAGAGATACTATGGAATCAGAGACATCATAAAGGAGGAAAGTTTCTGTTAAGCAGATCACGTCTGGTTTGACAGAAGCAACCTGTATGGAGAGATCAGTTAAGTTTGAACGAAGGCCCCGGATGTTTGAGGTCCATACCGTTAATGAAGAGGAAGGGGGAGCATCAGATACAGAACAGGGGGGAGGAGGGGTAGGGTAAGATGTGGAAGAGGTGGAAGAGATAGGGAGAGCTGTTGAAGGTGTGTCAGAGATTTCAGAATAGCTCGGAGAAAGGGAAGGATGGGGCGGACAAAAGGTTTGATGGTGATTGGGTGAGCCACAATGAGGTGTTATTTGAGGAGGGGGAAGAGCGAGGCAGAAGGTTGGGGGAGATGGAGGTGAGAGTTTGAAGGGGGAAGAAGCGGGGAGGACGCTTTGAGGAGGGGGAGTGAGAGGGGGGAAATTGAGAAGCAATGAGCATGGGGAGATTTGAAGGGGAGGGGTGAGGGGGGAGTTTGGGAGGGAAGGGACAAGGGGAGGGATTTGAAAGGGATGGGATATGGGGGAGATTTGGAGGGGAGGGGTGAGGCAGGAGTCTAGGAGGGGAGGGGCGAGGGGGCGTCTTGGCGGGGAGGGGTGAGGGGGTAGTTTAGGAGGGAGGGGGCAAGGGGGGAGATTTGAAAGGGATGGGTGATGGGGAAGATTTGGAGGGGAGGGGTGATGGGGAAGATTTGGAGGGGAGGGGTTATGGGGAAGATTTGGAGGGGAGGGGCGAGATTGGATTTTTGAAAGTGTACGATTTATGGGAAACGAACATTTATTGCAAAATGAGTTTCTTGTGACCTTCGAGTTAAAAATACGTTTAAGGACGCTGGATGGAGGATGGAGTGCAGGAGAGTTTAGGGAATGTAGAAAAAAGGCACTATAGGAGATGGATATTTTTTTTGGGATGAATTGATTTGGTGAGAAAGTCGAAAGCAGCCTTTTAAAGAAGAAGAAGAAAAAGGTGTTATAAAATATGACGGAATACATAACTTGAGGGGAAAGTGTAAACATTGAAGGTTAATGAGTGAAAACTATCTGGGGAAATGGGGGAGAAACACGTGGTCGAAGAATGAACGAACGAATAAGAATGAATAAACGAATGAGAACAGAGAAGGAAATGTTTTTTTTTTTTTGTTTTTTTTTGAGTTGAGATTTACACAAGGAAGTAGGCTATGGGTGAAAAGCCTGGGAATACAGAGAACGAAAGTTATTGGATCACAAACGACAGACCGCTGAGAGAAAAACAAAGCCTCAAGGTTGTACAGTGCACACTGTACAAGGCCTCAATACACGACACGGCAAAGAGACGATCAATTTATGAAAGATAAACACCGAGAAACAACCAAAGTTGCACACAATAACTTCACACACCGAAAGATAAATACAGTTTCGACAAAATACAATTGTGAACAGACTTAACTTCGAAAAACGTGGAGACCGTGTGGAGCTTCGAAAATCCCTCCCACCGTCGAGGGATCCGTCGAGGAATGTGATCTTTGAGCCTTTTTTAGGCATGTTGATTACCGTTGATTTATGTTCACCACAATAATTTGAATGTTTATCTAATCTTTCTTGTGTATGGAAGAAGTTAAGACAACGCATACAAATATATATTTTATTTGTTCTTTTACATACTTGTGGTTTTATTAATTTTGTAATATCTTTGATGTATGTATAATGTGAATTTTCGTCTGAATTAAAATATAGAAGATTAATATGAGTTTGTTTACAATAGTCAGAAAGCTTTAAAACCTGAATGTTGTTTGTTTCTGTTAGACCATAAACATTAACTGATAAATTATTCAACTTTTCAAATTTAGGAATATCATTTAAAGTCATCGGAAACTTTAGATCTTTCATATTTAATGTATTCTCATATTTTTTATAATGAGATACTCTTTCATCATGAAAATGTGGAGGATGTAAGTGTGCTAGAATAGACCAGAGAAAACATTTATTGTCTTTATTTTTGATATTGATAACTGCTTTTCCATTTTTGATAACACTGGGTAAATCAATGTAAGAAGAAGCTTTTAGAGGATCTGATTTAAGAATATGAATGTCTATGTAAATAATTTTTCCTATATTGAATCCACTTCCTACGATTGAATTATCCACATCTTGCTCTTGTTTAATAAGTTCATCATAGACTCCTGATGTTTTAAAATCTTGATATGAAGATATAAAGTGTGGCTCAGTTCTCATGTATGGTGTATCTATAACTCCTTCGTCCTTTGTCATTTCTAATTTTACTCCCATATAAAATTAAAGTGGTTTCATTTATTTTAGTGTTTTTTCAATCAACGTTTGAACAGCAGGTTTAACTATTTCTACAGCATCAACTATAGACTCTGGTTCAGGAGGTTTGAAGTTAAAGACTCTTATTTTAATATGTCCTTTGAATGCACCATCAGAGTTTTTAGTTGTGATAAAATTTGATAAATGTTGATTTGTTTTAAGATGGATTTCGAAGCCTTTCTTGAGGATATTTTTATTACAGGCAGAACAGTGTTTTGTTTCCTTCTGAATAGGAGATAGTAGGTGAAGTAGATTAAATGTGTGTTTGTTAGTTGTAAGGTGTCTTTTGTATTGTTTATATTCTTGTTCACAAACGTCGCAATACGTTGCTTTGATCATATTTATATAGCAAAATTATACTTAAAGTAAAACACCTTTTTAGAGGCTTTTTTAAAGATGAAACTGTGCTTAAAGTAAAACACTTATAGAAGAAAGTGCCTTTTTACAGGCTTTTTATATATGAAACTATACTTAAACTAAAACACTTTTTCACTCAGAATCATCTGAGTCATAACTATCACATGAATACTCAGAATCATACTAAGAGTCATCAATAAAGCTACTCTCATAACTATCATTTGAGCACAAACTATTAGCATCATAACTATCATTTGAGTTCAATGAAATACTATCATCACCATCGTCCGAGTTCAATGAAATGCTATCATCACTATCGTCCGAGTTCAATAAAATAGTAAAATATTCACTGCTGTAATGACTCATATTTAATTAGCAGGAAAAACATTCCCATCAATATCTATATACTTTCTTTCATTAACAGATTCAATCTCTACATTTTTAATATCAAAAGTTATCTTTAAATAATCTCTAACTATCATAGAACGAAATGACATTTCACCAGAAATATTAACATCATTCATTTTACTAAGATCTACACCCTTTGGATTATTAAAGTAAATACAAATTTCTCCACGAGTATTGTTGATGGTCTTATCATTCTTTTTCAAAGTATCGCGATCGATCACTTTTTCAAGCTTTGAATAAATTGCCAGGAGTAGAGGAGAAACTTTTGTTAGATTTACTTTAATGGATGTCTTTCCAGGTATAGTTAGAGCTCTTCCTTTAAATGAAATAGAAGGGCTCATGTTATTTTTCATAACTGGTTTTACCCAAAAATTTCCATATTTATCTTTGTTCAATTTAACATCTTTGACATATTTTTCTATATCTTTCACCGAAGTAGAGATTGATTGAAATTTGTCTTTTGTGCTTTGAAACATTGTATTTATTAATGAATAAACTTGCATTTAGTTTAAGTAAAAATTTACCATATAAATATGATAAGTTCTGAAGGATATTTAGAATTTCCAGACTCTCCATATGATAAATTAGAGAATTGTCCAGCTTGTGATAGAATAGGGCTTAATAATGAGGGTTCATATAAACAATGTATTTTCTGTGATTTAATTTTAATTAATGATCATAAAAAAATAAATATATATATAACTCTTTTAAATTAGAACCAAAAATGAATTACTTTACAAGATTAATAAGAGAGATGAATGTTAAGTATTGTGATGATAATACACCATTTCTTTCAAGGGAAGAGACTATTTGTATTGAGGAAATGTATAAGGGTTTAATGATATTTATTATTCAAAATAATTTTAATGGAAATGTTAATACAAGATACTATATAAATAAAATAATGAATTATTTTGAAATTAAACCCGAACTCAGGATAAAATATAGAGTTTCTAAAATAGCTCAAAAAAAGTTAGATGACTTGTTTTCCAAATATATAAATGAATGATTTTTTACCCGTTTGGGAAAATAAGATAAAATTTAATAACCATAAAAACATTCCAAATTCATTGAGATGTCTAATAGTTGGTTCAAGCGGATGTGGAAAAACCTGTTTACTTTTAAAGATGCTCCTTGGTCCTAATTTTTTAGATTATGATAATTTAATAATTTTTACGAAGTCAAGTTTTCAACCCGAGTATCAACTACTATCACAAGGTTTTAATGCGGGTCTTAAAAAGGAAGACATTATCGGTTTATTTAAACTTCAAAACAAACTAAATGATTATAATATTGAAGATATAATACAATTATTTTGTGATACACAGAAATCAAAATCTAAACCAAAACCCATAACTTGTATTCTCAGTGATAATACGGATGATATACCTTCACCTTAAGATTTAGATAAATCAAAAAAGAACCTCGTTATCTTTGATGATTGTGTTAATGAGAGAAACCAAACAGTAATGGACAGCTACTATACAAGAGGGAGACATTCTTCTTGTAATTGTATTTATCTTAGTCAGTCATATTTTCAACTCCCTCGACGCTCAATAAGAAACAATGCCAATACTTTTATTTTATTTAAGTTAAATTCAAAAGATGTAAATAATTTTTGGAGAGATAATTGCTCTACGTTATGTAGTAAAAAAGAATTTGAAAATTATATGAAACACACGATTGGAAAATATAAATATATTGTTGTGAAACAAGATGAGATATTAAAGGATGTATTTTTATTTTAAACATAATTACATATATAAATGATAACTATTATTATTAATCTTGTGGGTAAATCTGCTTCAGGAAAGAACTTTCATAAATCTAAACTCTTGAATAGTAAAAATGAAAAGATTGTAAGTTTTTTTTAAAAACACCCTATGATTCATTTTGTGAGTACTACAACCAGAGCAAAGCGACCAGGAGAAGTAGAAGGGAAAGATTATTACTACATTTCAATGGAGGAACATATGCGATTGAGGAACGAAGGTCAAATATTTGAGGAGGTCTCTCTTGGTTCTACAAAATATTCACATTGTAAGAGTGAGTTAAATAAAGTAAAATCTAATGGTCTTGGGATTTTAGAAACGAATCCTGAAGGAATGAGACAAATTATTAAACAATTGTGTGGTGATGGAGTTAAGATTTTATCATTCGGTTTTGATATCGATGAGGAGACTCAACGCAAACGTATGAAAAGCAGAGATACAAGTATTAGTGAAGAAGAAATAACAACTCGTATTAATACCAATAAAGAATTTGATGAAATATTTAAAGAAAAGGATTTATTTCAACACATTTACTATAATGATGCAGAAAAGGAAAATTTTCCCATTGACCTTTACAATTCATTAAATGATATTTTTCAATACTAAATGAATGCCGAAGAAAGAGCAAGAACGTTTAAGGAACATCAACAATTAGTTTCAAAAGTTGTTAAACAACAGGAAGGGATAAAGAAGAAACGGAGACAAAAACTGACTGGCGAAGAAGTCTTTGAAAGAAAACAAGAGAAGTTCTTTAAACCACTTTTGAAAACTCAACACTCACCTACAGTTCCCACAGTAGAATTTACTCCAAAAAAACTTCAAATGATCAAAGATTTTAGTCAAATGACAGAGCAAGAACTTGGAGAATTACAATATGATGATGAAGGATTATTTCGGAAACTTGAGGAGGTAAATCAACCACCTAATTATGTTGTGGAAGCTCTTCAAAACAATGAATATTCGGCGGGATCAAAAACCAGAGCAGGTCTCATTCCAACAGAAGAACCAGCACAGTTCCATCTTGTGAAAGAAAAGTTATTGATATTTAATCATAAATTGGTGTTCTTAAGTTCTGCTCAACCAAATGTTGAATTAACTCCAAGATTAATGTTTCTTCTAACAAACTCCGGATTCAGCGGTTCAAAATATTTTGAGGAACCACTTGATATGGAAAGAGAGGAAGATAGGGTATATATTGATTTACTAAATGCACTTGATTATAGAGTTTCTGTTGCTGGTAAAAGTAAGAAGAATGAGAAGGAGAAACATATTATTGATGCTTTACGTAAGCTTGGTTCGGGTGTTAGCTTTCTTCCAAATGACCCATCACAATTAGTTAATAGGTTATTATTGTTGTTAGGTAGTAAGAAGGCTGGAAACAACAATTGTTTTAATGAAGCATCCGCCATTTTAGATCAGTTGATGAATATGAAAATAATTAATAAATGTCAATACAAAGATATTTTATTAGATATTAAATAAGATGAGAAGCACAATTCTTAGTTTTAATTTCACAAGGAGTGATTACACAGCTTCATTCCCTTACCCACTACAACTTAACCCCCTTGTCTCATATGAGGCTTCTTTATTGTCGATGGAAACTTATAATACACTTTTTAATATCACAGAGAAAAACAACAAGTTTAGTTATAATCCAGGAAGTGAATATAAAACTATAACCGTTTCACCCGGAGCTTACGAGATTTCTCAAATATCTTCTGAAGTCTCTCGCCTTATGAAAGAAAAAGGTGATGAACCAAAAAATATGGTAATAGATATTCAAAAACACACTTCAAAATCAACTATTAAACTTAAAAATAATTATAAAGTTGATTTCACGATTGAAAATTCGTTTAGAGAGCTATTGGGTTTCTCTTCAAAAAAGATTGAAAATAACGGGACGTTTTACAGTGATAATGTTATCCAAATATCCTCTGGTATAAATTCAGTATTGATTCATTGTGATTTGATTGATGGTGCTTATAACGATGGAATAAGAACAAATACAATATTTTCATTCAGTGCATACTCAACCCCGATTGGTTATAAATTTAATATGGAACCAAAAAATCTTGTCTATTTACCTGTGTCAGGAAAAACCATATACAGAGTAAATTTTAGGATAACCGACCAAGATAATCGTATGATATCCTTTAATGATGAAATTATATCCATCAGAATTCACCTACGTGAAGTTTTTCAATAAATAAATAATGGTTATTGTGAGAAAACACGAGTTGGGAAAATATAAAATAATTACAGGGGAGGGCATGTACCTTTCACCATACTATAAGGGTGAAGGTATGTTTCTTGGGAGAGGATACTGTGGTAGAATAAATCTTTATACTATGTAACTAGTTATGAGATTGGTGAGTGAACCAATAGGTGGTCGTAAGAATGTTAGGAAAGTATCTCGCTCTGTTAAAGCTGGGAGTCCATTGTCCACCTCCTGTACAGCCCTGGGCTAGAGCACCCTCCTACTGTGTAAATGGAACTCACAGCAGGAGGGGAGCGAGTTGGTGCCAGCAGGGCGATTGTGGATGACCAAGGAGCTTCAGCGCACGGAGGATTAACTTTTAGCGCACAGGGGATTAACTCCAATTTATCCATATAAACCAGAGCAAACTTTGAGTCAGGGAGACTTGTCCTCAGAAGCCCTGCCCGATGGAATGAACGAGTACGGCGCTGTGGAGGAACATCGGCTGAGAAAGAGGGACTATGCGGATAGAGTTATCTGGTCCATTGAGTTAACGGTAGTTATTAGTATTTGAATGAAGTGAACAACTAGTTAATAAAGTCATGACCTTTTATAAAACCTGTTTCCGATCATTGGAGTCTTAAGTCCCAAACCACTACCACGACAATTTGGCGAGCCAGATAGGGGTCAAATTGGACACAACATCTGAAAATGTAAGAGTTATTCTTTGTTATCTTTGTCCAAAATATGATCTACGAACCTGCGTTTAGTTCTTGTACATACATGGTGGAGGAGGTGGTGTGGGGCTTACCTGCGCACCGATGCCGTGATATAGGTGGCGTAATGATTATCCGAGGACTTTAACGTATTTTTGCGCTGTGTAAATAAATGCGCCAGTTCGACGCTGGTTATTAGAAGCCTTACCATGTACTTGGAGCAAGATCGTGCCATGAGTGCACCATGAGACGATCTGCTCCCAAGTCTTGTAAGGCCGGTACATTTGTTTAGCACTTGGGATACAGATATTTTTTCTCCATAATACAGATATTTTTTTTCTCTCTCATTCAAATTGGATGAAAATCGCACTTTTATATTTCCCCCATTCCAATGTGCTCATATTTGTGGTATGGCTAGTGGAATTTAGATAAATTAAACGAAATTGTGTAGAACCAAAGCCGTGGGTACAAGGTTTCCCGCCATTTTCTAAAACACCTAAAACTCGTTCGACCAACAAATAAATTCATGACAGACAACCCCATCTCATACCGGTCCAGAATTATTATGAAAGATGGCAATTGGATGAAAATTGCATACCGACACTCCCTCACTGTCCCTCATTGTCCCTCATTGTCCCTCATTTCCACAGAGAGAGAGACAGACAGAGAGAGACACAGACAGAGAGAGACATAGACAGACAGAGAGAGACACAGACAGACAGAGAGAGAGAGACAGACAGAGAGAGACACAGACAGACAGAGAGAGATAGACAGAGAGAGAGACAGACAGAGAGAGAGACAGACAGAGAGAGAGACAGACAGAGAGAGAGAGACAGACAGAGAGAGAGACAGACAGAGAGCAACACAGACAGACAGAGAGATAGATAGACAGAGAGAGAGATAGACAGAGAGAGAGATAGACAGAGAGAGACAGACAGAGAGAGACATAGACAGACCGAGAGATAGACAGACAGAGAGAGAGACAGACAGAGAGACAGACAGAGAGAGACACAGACAGACATAGAGAGAGACAGAGAGAGACAGACAGACAGAGAGAGACACAGACAGACAGAGAGAGAGACAGACAGAGAGAGAGACAGACAGAGAGAGAGACAGACAGAGAGAGACAGACAGAGAGAGAGACAGACAGAGAGAGACATAGACAGACAGAGAGACAGACAGAGAGAGACACAGACAGACAGAGAGAGAGACAGACAGAAGTTGATTAAATAGTTGTTGATTGCACTAGTTGACGGATATATAAATCCCATTCGAATTGTAAAAATTGTTGTAAAGTTTCTTTGTAACTTTGTAAAGTTGTAAAGTTGTAAAGTAAAGTTTGCAACATTGAAATAATGTTGTTGTAAAACGTTTCCACAACGTCGCTACAACGTTTCACTTTCGTTGTTGCAACGTTTTGCTCCAACGTTTTGGGAACATTCAAATGTTGGGTTATGCTAACGTTTCCACAACGTCGCTACAACGTTTCACTTTCGTCGTTGCAACGTTTTGCTCCAACGTTTTGGGAACATTCAAATGTTGGGTTTTGCTCACGTTTCCACAACGTCGCTACAACGTTTCACTTTCGTTGTTGCAACGTTTTGCTCCAACGTTTTGGGAACACTCAAATGTTAAGTGAATCGGATGAGAATTCACGAGTTATTTAATTATTAGAAATTTCTTGAAAACTTATTTAATTAATTACATTTCTTTCTCTTCTGACCATGAACTTGGTGTCGACCTGCAGGCCAAACCGTTGGTCAGATGAGCTCGATACCTTGACCAATTATAGTAAGTCACTTGATTGGATGCATATATTAATTATGACATCATAAGTCACGTGACATGGCGGCCATGGTGGATTTCTTGAAAACCTTTAAAATGCATCCCTGCGTTCATTTTTCGATCGATTGAGTTGAAATTTTGAACAATCGGATCTGGACTGTCGTTGTTAACGACTCTGGCACGCACCCGTCCAATCAGGATGGAGTGGTATGGTCCCCGGATCATCACTGCCCGCAGTTTTAATTAGTTTTACTTTTACCTTTCACTCTTTCTGTTCATTGTTCTCGTGGTCATACAATTTTTTGAAGACATGCATGTCATGATATAGGAAATGTTTGTTCGGTTGAATGGAAGAAATGTTTATGGTTAATTTAATTAAACGTGGGAGAGGGCAACACCACAAAGCATACCTCTTTAACGTGTGTATAAACCCTGGAACATTTCAGCAATCAATACGATGCTGAAATGGTATTTTTTGAAGACATGCATGTCATGATATAGGAAATGTTTGTTCTGTTGAACGGAAGAAATGTTTATGGTTAATTTAATTAAACGTGGGAGAGGGCAACACCACAAAGCATACCTCTTTAAGGTGTGTATAAACCCTGGAACATTTCAGCAATCAATACGATGCTGAAATGGTATTTTTTGAAGACATGCATGTCATGATATAGGAAATGTTTGTTCTGTTGAACGGAAGAAATGTTTATGGTTAATTTAATTAAACGTGGGAGAGGGCAACACCACAAAGCATACCTCTTTAAGGTGTGTATAAACCCTGGAACATTTCAGCAATCATGATGATTTTCTCATGTCACCTGAAATGGTGTAGTATTGTGTAATATGGTCGACCTTGGGTTTGTTTGGGTTTGTTGTTTATTTTTGTGGATGTATATTTTTGTGTATTTTGCATATATTTTCACGACTAATTCCAGTTAACACCCTGCAAAATTTGCTCCTTTTTCTGGCCGAGTCGAAATTGCATTGAGTTCCTATGGCATGCGCCATTAAAAGCGCCGTGTAATGGTTGAGCTCCCTTTGTTTCGTTTTGGTCACGCGAATGAGCAGACAAAATGATGAATGCTGCGGCTGGAGCAGTAGAAGCGATTTTTCTTTTAATTGTTTAATGATTATTCGATATTGTTATGACTTATTGTCAATAGGAATACTAAGTGGTCAGGAGGTAGCCTTTTGCAATGTACAGTTAATTTTATTGTTGATTATACCACATAGCTGTGGTGATAAAGGAAATGTTCGTTTTCCAAATAGATGATTAAGTGGTCAGGAGGTAGCCTTCTGCTATGTACAGTTTATTTTATTGTTGATTATACCACATAGCTGTGGTGATAAAGGAAATGTTTGTTTTTCAAATAGATGATTATGTTATGACCATGATTATCAAATCATGATGATTATTATGAATGATATCATAGGGTTCCAATGCAGAATGATTGCACGAATTTGGAAAAGAACCAGCCCTATGGGATAAATTGGGTATTACAAGCGAAGGAGTTTCAAAATTTAGCATGATTGAAGGAATTTGACAGTCCCATTTCAGGAGTTTTACGAAATTTATATTGCCAAGAGATTTTGGGTACTTTTAAAAGAAAAATGATGAGATATTTTTCCCAAAGAACTTTAATATCTGCCATCCATTTTGGCTGTCTCACGAATGAAGGATGAGTTGCCTTTAGTGGTTGCAAAGAAAATTTGTGGAGACCAGGCAAAATGGGAAATATGTCAGATATGACCCTAGGACAGAACAGTGATTCGTCAATTGACATGAGGTATGAACCAGAGGTGACGACCGATGATCTTCAATCTCAGTCAATAGATGGACCTGTCCTGACATCATTGGGGAAAGGGCTTATGCAAGGAGTCATCCAAAATGATTAATTTGATTTATTGATGAATATTGATAAATTAATTGAAATTGAATAATTGAATTGAACTGAATAAATTTAATTGAATAAATTTAACTGAATAAATTGAACTGAATAAATTTAATTGAATAAATTTAACTGAATAAATTGAACTGAATAAATTGAATTGAATATATTGATTGTTTGATTGATGAAAATGCAGTCTCAAGAAAGAAGCTTTAATATCTTTGTGAGATATTATCAATGTGAAGACAACCTTGGAAAATTGAGCAAGGTGGTGAGTTTATATATAGATATATATGTGCGGTTACCATTGTGTGATTTCCCCTTCAACAGAGCGGACACCTGAGGATTCACCCATTTCATACTGACCCTCTGGCTCATCTGCAAATACTGATCTGTGAGATTGGATTGTGCAAAAGCCACAGGTGAGAGAGATTCTCTGGAAATCACCGTTTGAACAGGTGGAGAGATCCTTCCTGGAGGTACGAGTGAAGCTTTAGAGGAACAAGCTACAACACATCCAACGCTACTTTGATAAAAGGCGGAATGGGAAATGGAGCCTGCAAGAATACACAAGGACCACCAGAGATTCCACAAAAAGGTACTTGTACATATCATATGTACGACCGTTATGGTGCTGAAGCTATAAGGCAGGTCGAGAATTGGTATTTGTGGACAAAGGGAAATGCTGAGGAGTTTCCAAGAGATGGTACATTTGAGCGAAGTCGATTGGAAAGATTGGGACAAAGATTGAAAGCCAGGAAGAGACAGAATCTAATGGTAGACTGGCTTGCATTCCATCTTTGGGATGGTGAATCCAGACAACAGGAACAGCAAGAACGAATAACGGATCTAGAACATTAAATAAAAAGGATACAGGATACAGTGGAGGAGACAAATGCACAACTGCCCTCGAAATTAGGAATGAAAGTGACAGTTGTCCAATCTGATTTCCAGTTGTCTCCCCAAAAAGGACGGTACAGAGAATTTTTTCGTGTTTCAGGAAATAACGAGAGATTGCAGTGGCAACTCAGGGATGTAGAGCTGCAGCCCAGCAATACAAGTGCACAGACCAGGCAACGACAGAAACCGGTGTTTCAAGTGTGGACAGATGGGAAATTGGAAAAGAGGATGTCCGTATACCAACAGGAAGACAAGTTCATAGGGTAAACCAAGATCAAGGGTACCAGTGCTGACCGATACCTCAGACAATGATTAGGCCTTCATTGCGACAAATCCCAAATGACGATTGGCCTCAACAAATTAGATTACTGGACACACATGAATAACTGTCGATGATTCTTGTGTCTGAAAAGTTTTTTCGGAGCAAGAATTATTCATTTTTTCTTTTGCTTGTAAGCAAATTGATAAGTAATTGATCAAATGCCGAAATTGGATCTTTTATGTTGGGCACAAAATTTTAAATTTACAAAGTTTGGAACAATTGCTTTGCAATTTTTTTGGCAAACCAAGTGACAAGAGTCACATGATGATCAGGTGGGAATTTCGGACTATTGTTCCGCATGATTGATAGGTCAGTGGTCGACTGACATACAAATGGGTGGGTAGTCAAATTTGGATAAATTATTGTGGGAACTGAAAGGGTAATTTCAATGTGACATTGTAGGGGTTTTCTAAGAATAAAATTTTTGGTCCATTTGTGTATTAGCGTTTATAAAATTGAAGGACAAATTTTTTAGAAATTGAAATAAAGTTGACACCCATCCTGATCTGTAAATAAGGGTTCCAACGCAAACAAATACGCATAATGCATGCGTGTGTGGGTATTTTGTGTGTCAATGTTAGTGTTTTTGTTTTTGTGTATCAATCTTACAAGATTGTTGACACCGACAGTGTGCCTTGTCTGAAAATAGATAGTCCATGGGGATGGGATCGCATATCGAGAGAATTCGTAAAATAAAAAATAGAAATATAATTTGATAATGAAAATTATCACTTTTGTCAAGGGAGATGGAGAATAAAGATTTGATTTGCTGAGTTATGAGCAGCTAGTCATTAATAGTAAAAATTGGGAGTAATCTTGGGATTCCATTGTGATGGAATTTATATGAGAATCAAAGCTATTTATGGATATGAGCTTCATAAAAATGTGGGAGTACAAAATTAGCCAAATTTTGGAGAGGTCTTACACTAACTTCCCAGAGTACTCTGCTCACGGATTTTATATATATATAACCTTAAATTTTATCAGAATATAAATTGGGCTGTATGTATGGATGTGTATAAGGCATAGATGATATGGGAAAATAGTAAAGGAAATTTTGCTGGTTTGAACTATTGTGAGTTTTGAGTTCAAACAAAGTCACTGGTTAACAGATGAGAATGGATAGTAAATAAATTCTTCAATGCTGGGTAAATTAAGTACGATATTACTAAGACTTATGAGAGCTATTGTTCTTCCTTACAGCAGTGGAAAATTATTGGGAAAAAAAAATTAGATCCAACATAATGAATCTATAAATGAATGTCATAGGGATAATATCCTCAATTTGTACTAATTATTTGATTGTGGGTAAAGGAATTAATTTATCGTAGTGGATTGTTAACAGCAGCCTGAAAATGTCCTGAGAGTGCATCCATGTAATCAGAAATCCCAGATTTGTTTTTACAAACAACATTTTGGTAGAGGTCTTGTGTGGACGAGCACTTCCTTGGTAGATAAAAAACGGTACTGCATGCTGGCAGCCACTTTTGCGGCCAGTTAGGCCAAACAAATTGAGAGGAAATTGTAGTTAAATACGTAAGTTACACATGGCTATTTGTAAAAAGGAAATTTGTTGAGATGGGAAACATTTTTCGAAGGTTTATTAAAGTGTTATAATATGGCATGTGGCAAGGCAAACTATTGCATGGGAAAATTAGATCTGGTTATAGAATAAATTTATTGACCCCTTGAAGATAATTCTTCGAATCATTGTTTCACTGGCATTTTTTGTTCACATTGGAAATAGTTTGGTAGAGCTTTGGTTAAAACCTTTGGTTGCGTTATCTTGGAACAAATTGATAAACCATAGGAGATTGATAAGAATAGAAACAAATATGGACCCAAAATAGAAAGTTGGATTCATGCCTCTCATTACAAGCACACACATGGGGCTAAGGTGGTCGATCCCACAGAAAATGAGGCTGCACCTGGCAGCCCAGCAGAACATTCAGTGGCGGATAAATGATAGTCGTGATTTACATTCATTTGAATTACATTTTAACATCCCTTGCATTGATAAACATTACATTTTCAACATTTAATATTCCGACTTGAATTAGGGAAGATAGTGACATTTATTTGCCTACATGACATACCATTATCTACTGATATTAGCGCAACATGAGGGATAATGTATCACAACTACACTCATGATTAGGGGATTTAGTTCAACCCCGGGAGATAGGGGGATCAGGGTAAGACAAATAAACTGATTTATGTTACATATTACGGGATTTTCTTTATTTACCTTTTAGGAAGCTTGTTAGTTTGGTATATAATGTTGAATGTCATCGACATATAATTATGTCATAGGTATGAACATATACAAGGAGTAGCAGACTTGTTTGTGGGTTTAGTAGTTATATTGGCAATTGTTTTAGTGGTGGCTTGCTTGAAAGCCTTAGTGACGGTGTGTTTGAATAAGGTAACCAACAACACGATGATAACGCATGAAGTTACAAATGAGGAAAGAAATGTGGAACCACAAGAGGAAGACTTTTATAGTGACATAAATACTGAGATTAAAAGATGAAAATCAAGTGATGTTGCAAATGAATACAGTAGAATTAAGATAATGGCATAACGACAATGTTATGAGTTGTGTCAATTACGAGATCAGTTTTTTTTTTTTTTTTTTTTTTTTTTTTGTATACAAGATCGAGGCTCGTGAAAGAGCTAACATTAATCACACAAAAAGACAAACCGACACACAAAACACAAAAAACAAGGGGAGCGGCAGACAAGATGGGGAGAGAGGGGGAAGGACACAAAAGAGAGGGGGAAGAGGGGAAAGGACACAAACACAACATTTGAGAGCAGGGACATCGGGAGGACTTGGGGGGAGGTGGGAGAGGAATAAAACATATGAACACTGCAAGGACTCTGGGGTGAATTACCGGGGGTAGAAAAGATCAAGGTTTTCGATGGGGGAAGATAAGAGATGGTGGTGAACAGCTGTTTTAAAGACCTGGAGGGAGGAGTGGGATTGAAGGGAGTGGGGGAGTTTGTTCCAGAGGCGGGAGAAAAGGGGAATGAAAGAGTGAAGGTGAGCAGAGAGCCTAGACTTTGGCAGTTTAACCATAAGAGGGTTGCAGGCAGATCTTGTGCGACCTGAAGGAATATTGGGGGGACAGAGCACAGGGAGAGCTGGGGGAGCAAGGCCAGAGAGGAGTCGGTAGAAGACAGAAAGACCACCAACCTGCCTACGGTGAGTGAGTGAAAGGCCCTCGGTGTTGACTACATCGCAGGAGATTCCAATGATTCTGAAAGCTTTGGCCTCAACAGCGTGAAGCCGAGCAAGGTGTGAGGCAGGAGCACCAGCCCAGAGGGGGGAACAGTATTCCATTGAGCTGCGGATGAAAGCCTTGTATGTGGTGAGGAGTTCAGGTGTGCCAAGGAAGGACTTCGCACGACGGAGGATGCCCAGTCGGCGACTGGCTTTGGAGGCCAGCTTGGAAATGTGGTTTTCCCAAGAAAGATCATGGCAGATAGTGAGACCCAAAAGCTTGAGCGACAGAACTTCTTGGAGAGGATTGTTGAGAAAGTAGATGGGAGGATTGTCCAGTCGGTCCTTTCGGAGAGACATTGTAAGAGTGTGAGATTTGTCAGGATTGAAAGACATGTTCCACTTGTTTGACCAGTCTGTGATTTTGTCCAGGTCTGCAGAGAGTGAGGAGGCTGCAGACTGCCGATCTGAGGGATGAGGAATGGAGCGACAGAGAGTAGAGTCGTCAGCAAAGAGATAGAGAGGATTTTCAAGAGAGTCAGAGAGATCATTGATGAAGACCAGAAAAAGCACAGGGCCCAGAACACTACCTTGGGGAACTCCAGCCTGAACAGGAAGAGGAGATGAGAGAAACCCATTCAGGGCCACACGTTGACTACGACCAGAGATGAAGTCCGCCAGCCATGCGTGGAGATTTCCATGGATACCAAAGGAGGAGAGTTTGGTGAGCAGAGCAGGGTGCCAGACCGTATCGAAGGCACGTGAAATGTCAAGGGAGACAGCTCTAATTTCCTGTTTGGCGTTGAGGCCCTCCATCCATTGTTGAGAAAGCAGAAGCAGCATGTCCAGAGTAGAGTGACCAGGTCTGAAACCAAATTGATGATCAGAGATCAAGCCATTGGAGAAGAGGAAAGATTTAATATCTGAAGCAATGATGGATTCCATGACTTTGCTGATAATTGGGAGAAGGCTGATTGGTCTGTAGTTGCTGGGATCTGTTTTTGCACCTTTTTTGTGCAAACCGGTGATGTTGGCTGATTTCCAAGCAGATGGCAGATGACCTTGAGCAAAAGAGAGGGTGAAGAGAACAGAAAGAGGGAGTGAAAGAGCAGAAGAACATGATTTTAGGACCCGTGGGCTGATGCCGTCAGGACCAGTTGCAGAATCAGAGTCGAGGGTTGACAGAAACTTTTCCACCTTGTCAGGAGGAAAGGACACAGAGTCCAGGAGCAGCTGGGTACGACTGGGTACGGTGGGTACAGAGAGGGATGGGTTTGGGACACAAGATTTAGAGGCAAACACAGAGTTGAGGCATTCAGGTTTTTCATGTGCGGAGTCAGCCGTTAAGCCGTTTGAGGTGAGGGAGGGGATGGAGGGGGAACAAACACCAGAAACAGATTTGACCAGACGCCACCAGGATTTGGAAGAGGAAGACAGATAAGAGAGTTCGGTCTTGAGAATGGTGAGATATTGTTTCCTGGCTCTCCTGAGGGTGGACACACAGTGAACTCATATCACCACGAGTGACACACTGTTAGGAAAAAAAGGGAAAAGAAAAAGTGGAGAGGAATTATGGTAATAATACATTATGCTTAATTTGTTGGTTTGGGAAAATTGTTGTTGGGAATTAGATATTTCCGTTTGTGATTGTAATCATATACAATTTATTTTCTTAGAGTAGTGCTAAAATACCTGCATGAGTTAATTTTTGAACTATATTAACCTGAAAGCATTTGTGGATGCTATTCTTAGTTTAGTAGTGAAATACATACCTGATTGAATATTATTTGTGTGATGCATATAAATGAATATAACTTTTTAATGTTTTAAGGAAAAACAACAAATTGTTGAATGTGAAACTGTCGGAAGACACACATGATTATGCTGATTTCATGGTAAGATGTACCCTATCTGATTCAGTGTGTGTGGAAAGCAGATTCAGATGTGACTGAGCATAAGGATAAGACGAGAACACATTTTGAAGGGAGTGCTAACGGAATTGGGAAGAAGTTCGAGAAAGAAAATTTGTGGCTAAAATGAAGTTAATCGCGGCATACACCCTCTTTCTCAAAGAATGATGAAGACATTCTCCCGTGTAACTTGGAGATGGATGCTTACCTTCACCAAGGAAATTTATGTGACCATTTGCCTGGATCACACTGCAACATATGAAAGAAAGGCGATCACTTACACTTGTTTGAAGGCTTCGAACATTCATCACATCAGAAGTTGCAGGACAACGACATTTTACCTGCAACCTCTGTGAAATGCGGGGACATATGTTATTACTTCACCAACTTCCGGGGAACCAGCATGGAGCTGCAAACAAACGGCTGTGCCCTTGTCACAACAGCTGTGCGCGATTCTGCTGGTTGCTCCTGGTATGGACCATGAATGACCTGAACACCATGGTCCCAACATCATTGTGGATGCATCTGGCATCCCTGTTCCACATTTTGCTGGCCAATCAACGTCACACCAATACTTGCTGCCCACTCATAATGAGGGAGGAGGCAAGTCGACTACAACTGGGCGAAGGCCTTGTTCAGGAATTACTATGGTTTACAGCAAGAGTGGCAAGAATGCTACATGGAGAGCAGGGTCAGTCTATGACTCCGTGCAGTTATTACAAACAGCAAGACCCTACACGAAGTAGTGCAGGTGCTATGAAGACATTAGGAGAAAATGTTTCATACCTGGATTCAAACACAAGTGATCAGCCCTTCCTTTCAAACAAAGAGTCAACATTTGTGTGGAGGCAAACGTTTTTGCCAGATGTTGCAGATGCTTTACAAAACTTGAAAATGAAGTGAAATTGTTGTGTCTTGGTGATGGTGAAGTGTTGTTTTGCAAAGATATTTGTGATGCAAGTGAAATAGATTGAATTAACAATACTAGGGCATGCCCGTACTATATATATATCTAAAATTATATCCCCCCCCTCTATTTACATGAAATGGTTTGGTCCATTCGCAAAGCCAAAGCGAACGGCTTGCGAGTACGGTGACAATCCCCCCCCTCTATGTACATGAAATGGTTTGGTCCATTCGCAAAGCCAAAGCGAACGGCTTGCGAGTACGGTGACAATCCCCCCCCCCCTCTATTTACATGAAATGGTTTGGTCTAAAGCGAACGGCTTGCGAGTACGGTGACAATCCCCCCCCCCCTCTATTTACATGAAATGGTTTGGTCCAAAGCGAACGGCTTGCGGAGTTTGGTAAAGAAATCGCCATAGCTCGGTAACTACTTGTCCGATTAATATGAAACCTTGAAAAGGCACATCCTCGGGTCCCCAGCAATATACCTGGCAAGTTTAAAGTATATCGGACCCGTGGTTGTCGAGAAACAGCGGTCACAGACACACAGACAAACACACACACACACAGAGATTACTGGAATTATAGATAGATGGAAGGAGTCAATGACCAACGAAATGTTTTGTGATTCTTGCAGGATGACGGTGTATGCCTAAGGAAATTGGATTACCAAAGTTATGGTTTGAATACTTGTATTGATGTTTACTTGTAGTGATTGATTATTTACTTATACTTGTATTGATGTTTACTTGTAGTGATTGATTGTTTACTTAAATTGATGTTTAGATTAATGGTTAATATAAACATAAAACAAAAAGATGAGGGATTGTGGTAGAATAAATCTTTATACTATGTAACTAGTTATGAGATTGGTGAGTGAACCAATAGGTGGTCGTAAGAATGTTAGGAATGTATCTCGCTCGCTCTGTTAAAGCTGGGAGTCCATTGTCCACCTCCTGTACAGCCCTGGGCTAGAGCACCCTCCTACTGTGTAAATGGAACTCAGCAGGAGGGGAGCGAGTTGGTGCCAGCAGGGCGATTGTGGATGACCAAGGAGCTTCAGCGCACGGAGGATTAACTTTTAGCGCCCAGGGGATTAACTCCAATTTATCCATATAAACCAGAGCAAACTTTGAGTCAGGGAGACTTGTCCTCAGAAGCCCTGCCCGATGGAATGAACGAGTACGGCGCTGCGGAGGAACATCGGCTGAGAAAGAGGGACTATGCGGATAGAGTTATCTGGTCCATTGAGTTAACGGTAGTTATTAGTATTTGATTGAAGTGAACAACTAGTTAATAAAGTCATGACCTTTTGTAAAACCTGTTTCCGATCATTGGAGTCTTAAGTCCCAAACCACTACCACGACAATACTATAAACCTAAGAGACAACGAGGTGTAGGTCATCAATTTCGAAATAAAGGAGATGGGATAATTGATACTCTAATAGGTATTGGTTCAACCATCCTTAAACATAAATACCTAATTGGTTCAACTGCTTCTGCCGTGGGTTCAGTTGCGGGTGCTATAAAGAGTATAAAAGATGCTCAAAAGGAGTCTCATAAATTACAAGCAATCAAAGAAATAAAAAAAGGTAAAACTCAACTATCTTCACAAGAACGACAAAAAATCATTAAAATACTTGGGTCAGGGTTTCACCAATTTTAATGCTATATAAATACAAGTATGGATGCGATTGATAGTATCTATGATTTGGATGATACGATTATCATTTCAAACTCCACTAAAAAGGAGGACTATTTCAAGGTAAATGCTATAACAGGAACAGACTGGAATTCATAATGGAACAAAAAGTTTTGAAATAAATAATCAACAAACTTACTTGAATATAGCTGATAGTTTCTTGCTGTGTAAATTTAAATTCACTAAGGCTGCGAATAATACTAATGCTACACTCGTAAATGATTTCTTCTGGAAAATGTTTGATAGTGTCCGCCTGTATATTGGAACACAAGAGGTTGAAGCGGTTGATTATGTCTCTGCTACATCTGAAATGATGAAATTTACACTATATTCGTTTAGTGATAGAATGGGTAAGGGAGCTGTTGAAGGTTTTATTCCTGATATGTCAACGGGTACAAACGCAGACCCTGGTTATAGTCAAAGGAAGTCAATGTATAATGATGATACAAAAGCAGAGAATAGTTTTTACCGTAGCAGTACCTCTGAAAGGTATATTTGGATTTTGTGATTATGACAAAGTTTTGTATGGTCTTAAAATTAGATTTCAACTACAAAGGAATGATAATGTAAATAGGTTGCTTTTTGGGGTTGAAAATGCTTTTGGAGACAACAATAAATTTGTTATTAATGATTTGTGTTGGTATATCAGTGAATATACTCCTAATCTTAAAACGGAAGAGATGTTAAATAGAAGACTTAACTCAAAGAAACCGCTAAATGTATCATACCTTAAAAGAAGATGTCAACACGTTAAACTGGAACACACTACCTACACTTGGAATTTGGGTGTTCTTCAAGGAAAGCCACGATACCTCTGGCTCATTTTTAAAAAACCAGATGGAGAGGACAGTACTAATAAGAATAATGCGCTGAGTGATAATGCTAAGGTGAAACAACTTCGGGTTTCTCTTGATGGCACATTTTATCCGCGAGATAGATTGGAAATTGATTGGGAAAAAAATGATTATGCTGAAGCCTACAAGTCCTACCAAAAGGTGTGTGAAAGTAATGGTAATAATGATCCTATTTTGGATATGGTTGCGTTTCAAAAACTTTATACAATCTACGCAATTGACCTGAGTTCTCAAAAGGAAACTATAAAGTCTAATCGAGTGGATACTTCTCTATACATTGAAAGAGGGGAGAGTGAAGAGGTTAATGCATATTGTTTGCTTTTGGAGGAAACAGAATTACAGATTAATACAGATAATGGTGTTATGATTAATATCACATAGGTTTTTTCTCCTAAATAAATGGTTGGGGTGTATGTTAATCAAATCAATCTTAATAAATTAACATCTTCTATTCAAAATCAAAAGCCTTGTATTATTAATGTTAATACAATTCAAAGAAAAGGAGCAGTAAGAATTGATGTTTTACTCACAAGAGAGCAGGTGAAAACACTAAATGATGTTGGATCACTTAAAATTAAAATGACGAAACGTATGTTAAAGAAATATTCAATAGACGAGTCAAGAGGAGGATTTCTCCTGTTTCTAATTCCTTTATTTGCTGGTTTAAGTGCGGCGGGAGCATTGACTGGTGGTATTTCAGCAGCGGTAAAAACTGCTAACGAAAGGAAGGCACAACTAAAAGCTCAAAAAGAATTGGAAAGACATAACAAGGAGTTGGAGAAACAAATTAGTGGAAGTGGTGTAATTGTAGATTTTGCTCAAAAACTTGAAAGTCTACCTGATAAAGCTAGATTGTTGGTTGGAGATATGCTTTCCTCTATCGCTCAAGCGGGTGTTAAACTAACTAAACGGGGTAATGGATTGTATCTTTCTCATAAATAAATGGATAAATGGTTTAAACAATTTGGAAAGAATACAACGTCAAATATAGAACTAGCTAAGTATTGTAAAACACAAAAAATTGATAATGTGGTTATTTGTATGAGAGATGAATTAATACATATAAATAAGAATACAAAGAATAGTGTAGCAGCATAGCAAACCTGTTGTGCATTTTGTGATACAAGCACCAAATTTGGCACAAATGTACATTAATATGTTGCGAACATTTTCAGATATTGGGCCACTTGAAATTCCGTAATTTTTTTTTTCAAATTTTTTCAAATTTCGTAATTTCAAATTTTTCGGGTGACACCGTCACAATTTCGGTCTTCGAGGCCGGCCGATATAGTGGGGCGGCTTAGCCCAAATATTCAAAAGAATTGTGCATTTTGTGATAAAAGCACCAAATTTGGCACAAATGTACATTAATATGTTGCGAACATTGTGTGGTCAGCAATGAAGACGAGAGTCTGAATTACATGTATGCAAAAGACCTTGTGAACCAGTGAAGCAAATACACGGGTAAGCATGAATTAAATCTAGGGCATGATATAATTTCCATGATGTTTACCTCTACACTCAATGGTGGAAGGAGGTAATGTTTTGATCCCAGCTTGTCTGTATGTCTGTTTGTCTGTTAGTCCACAAAATTCCAGACAAAGCTTGTAGTAGTGGTAGTTGTAGTGGTAGTGGTGATAACAGAAATTGTTATATAGAACTGAACTTATATTATTATTATATGCAGAAAATAACTTCATTTCTATATGCCCTGCAGTGGACAGGTTAATTGGTTTATGCACTGAAGGGGTCACCCTGTTGTGCACTGCTGTGTTCTGCCTCACTGAGTTGTTCAGGTATGATGTACTCAGCACAAGCTTCCGGTCGGCCCGGAGGTGGGGGTGCGGGGCCTGTCACGGAACGTCAAAACAAACGGCCTGCCGGGGCCGCCCAAAAGTCGGGCGTGAGGGGCGCGTCCACTAATGGAACGCCTCTCGCTTCCCAGATCGAGGGCCACGTGGTCAGGAGAACCTCGTCCCTTCCGGTCACACTTTGCCTATCGGCCGGCCTCGAAGACCGAAATTGTGACGGTGTCACCCGAAAAATTTGAAATTACGAAATTTGAAAAAATTTGAAAAAAAAAATTACGGAATTTCAAGTGGCCCAATATCTGAAAATGTTCGCAACATATTAATGTACATTTGTGCCAAATTTGGTGCTTGTTTCACAAAATGCACAATTCTTTTGAATATTTGGGCTAAGCCGCCCCACTAGAATATTATTATGAATTTAGACACACAGAATGGTTCTCATTGGGTTTGTATTCATAATAGTCAGGATAAATATTATTTTGATAGTTATGGTATGCCACCACCTGTTAAAGTAATACAATTCTTACAGAATGGTGTTTATCAAACATTTCAAGTTCAAGAAATTAATTCTAAATGTTGTGGTCAATTATGTTTATATGTATTATTTCAACTCAACAATAATGAAAATTTTTATAATACCATTTTTAATCTAATATAAATGACTTATGTTGGAAAAGATGGTTCTATCTTTGGAAAATCCTCTCAGGATATTGATTTATCAAATTATTATGCAAAGGCACAGGCTGAACGACAAAAATATAGTGTAAGTAAAAATATTAACATGAAGAATACTTATAAATTAATCAATTATCCAAACCCTACAGATGCGAATGACTTAATTAGATTTAGTGATTTATCACAATATATATTTTTAAAGAAAACAGCACGTTTTGTTAAACAAGTAAAATTTACAACCACAACACCTGGTTATACTGACCATACACCTTTCCTCATTGAATTTAACTACCTGCTTACAATTGAATTTTATAAAGAAGGACATATAGTTAATATGCGAATTAATAAATGGGGGTATGATATGCCTGATTTAGGGTATAATTGGTCTCTTTCAATAAACATAGAAGATCTACATGATTTGAATCAGTCTCGTAAAGAAGAATATTATCCACTTGGTGAGGATAAGGATTTATGTGGAAGTACAATTAATAAACAACAAATACATGGCTTTAAGAAAAGAAAAATATATGATAGTATAGCGATGGTTAGCATGACAAAGAAGGAAGGTAATGAGATAAGGATAGAAAGCCGAGGAATACAAACTGATTTGGTAGTGGGAAGATGGGGTGGTATTACCTGTCATAATATTAATCTCACATATATTTCTGATACATAAATGGCAGGAAGAAGACTACAAGAGAATTATAACTTTTGTATTCAAGGATACCTACAAGAAAAGGGTGCTCGGTATTACATACCTTATGATTTGGAGCATATACATGGGAATTTTGTCATAAAAAACTGGCCTTATACTGATATTGTTAAACCCACAAATAGAGACTTGTTTAAAATATTAAATAAAAAAGAACTTCTCAAAGTTATGAAATATAAAACTCTTTTAGAAACCATCAACAAATCTTATTGGTATCCTATTGTGAGAAAAATAAATATTGATACAAGAATATCTCAAAATCCAGATGAGTATATGTATAATATTATTTGGGGTTCAAACTCAAGGGTAGCAAGGGATGAGGAAGGAGTTGAAGAAGAGAAGGAGGAAAGAGAGAAAAAGGAGAAGGAGGAAAGGGAGAAAAAGGAGAAGGAGGAAAGGGAGAAAAAGGAGAAGGAGGAAAGGGCGAAAAAGGAGGAGGAAAGGGAAAAAAAGAAAAAGGAGGAAAGGGAGAAAAGGAGGAGGAAAGGGAGAAAAAGGAGAGGGAGGAAAGGGAGAAAAGAGAGAAGGAAGAGAGGGAGGAAAGGGAGAAAAGAGAGAAGGAGGAGAGGGAGCAAAGAGAGAGGGAGGAAAAATATAAAAAGATGGAAATCAGTGAGATTAATAAAAGATTGAAGGTATTACAGCAAATAATTCAAACTCAACGCACTGAGGAGGAAAATAAAGAAATGAGAAGTCTAATGAAAATATTATTTTCAAGAATAACGACGTCAATGTCTTCAGTTTCAGGGAGGAGATTTAAACGAGAAAGTGGGGATAAAGAAGAAGAAGAAGGAAAAGATTATGTGGTTGATGATGTCGGTGTAATTGACTTTAGTTAGTTTTATTTGTAAATAAATGGAGGAGAGAGTGAAGGCATTCCTTAGGATTCTTTATGTTTTAAAAATAAAGATTGAAATGTATATGTTAAAAACCAAAAAGGTTTTGATACTCTGTCGGAATTTTTCTGATAAATAAATATGAGTTATTGTCTCAAATGTAAAAAGCAAACTAAATCTAAAAATATCTCTTATGTTAAAGCAAAAAATAATAGAGTTTATCAAAAAGGAATATGTCAAGTGTGTGGCTCTAAAAAGTGCCAATTCATCTCTCCTAAAAGAGGAGACATACAAAAGTTTCTGTCAGGAAGTAAATTTACAACAACTGGAATTCCAGGGGAATTACACCTTCCAGGGTATTCTTTCTATGGTCCAGGAACAAACCTGGATAAAAGATTAGATGAGGCTGACAATCCTAAACCTTGGTCTAAACCTACAAATAGGGTTGACGAAGTGTGTATGAAGCATGATATTGCTTTTGGGAAAACCACTACGTTGACTGAAAAACATAAAGCCGACAGAGAAATGTTGTATAATTTGTCTTTGATACAAAATCCAACGTTGAGAGAGAAAGTTGATAGGTTTATTGTGAGAAATTTGATAAATGCTAAATTGAAACTTGGTCTTGGTTATTCCTCAAAAAACTATTGGGCTCTAATGATGTCATCAAGACTGAGGAGCTTTTGGCTGAAGAATTACACAAACCTATAATCACCAAGGTTAAAAGAAGGAAGGTTTATTCCAAAGACACTGACCACATATGGTCTGCTGATTTAATCGAACTAAATAATGATAAGGGATACAGGTATGCTTTAACCGTTATTGATTTGAGGAGTAGATTTGCTTGGGTTGTTCCCTTAAAAAATAAAAAGGGTGATACTTTAATGTTAGCCTTCCAACAAATATTTAATAAAAGTCATAGAAAACCAAAGAAGTTATGGACTGATGAGGGAACAGAGTTCTATAACAAAATATTTATGAAATTTCTTAAGGGGGAGGATATTAAATTATACAGCACCTTTAATGAAGGAAAGGCAGTTGTTATTGAGCGTTTTAATCGTACTTTAAAAGAAAAATTATATAAAAAATTCACACAACTCGGTTCTCAACAATGGGTGTATTTAATCCAGAATATTGTTGATAATTACAATAATACAGTTCATTCATCAACAAAATCAAAACCATCAGAAACATTTACAAAATTAGAATATGAAAAGCAGATTAATTTGAGAAAGCCCAAGTTCAAAGTTGGTGATATTGTAAGAATATACAAATGGAAAAGCCATTTTGAAAAAGGTTATACACAAAAATGGACTCGTGAATTATTTAAAATCATTGATGTAATGGATACAGTCCCTTGGACTTACAAATTAAATGATATGAATGGGGAAGAAACATTAGGGACATTTTATTCACAAGAATTACAAAAAACAAAGCTAATAATTCATTAAACAACATTTCTATTCACCCCACCCAGATTAGCTAATTTAATTAGTGGTAAAAAAAAAAAAAAATCACAAGCCACGCCCACACAGACCCCGCCCACACAGACCCCGCCCACACAGACCACACCCATCATCCCCCACCCTACGTGCACCCCCACCCTTGACCCTTTACCCCCCTCATCCCACCCCCACCTTCCCCACACACAAGGGGAGGGGAGGGGTGGGATGAGGGGGGTGAAGGGTTTTTGGCAGAGGTGCACCTCCCCATTCCCTCCTCCTTTATTCTCTTTTTGTAATTAATAATTAAATAATTGTAAACAAAACAAATATATATAAATATTAGTGAAAACATTAAAATCTTCATATTACTAAAACATTTTCCTTGAGGTATTACACATTCAACTTCTTCCCAGCACAATTCTTCAATTTCTCCCTCGCTCAATTCAAAGGTAATTTCTCCAGATGTCTTCTTTAGGTCTTGTATTTCTTTCTGTTTGAGACAAGGGGGGAGAGAAAAATATGAATGATATATTTATGGTGTACCCATTCTAAATGGTGTACCCCACACACATATACATACATACACATACACATATACATACATACACATACACACACACATACATACATACACACACACATACATACATACGCACATACACACATACATACATACATACATACACACACATACACACATACACATACATACACACATACACACATACACACATACACACATACATACATACACACATACATACACACATACACACATACACATACCTCTAAAAAGTTGAGTTTGGTATCAATCCTGTCGAGATGAAAATTTAGGGTATCACACTCATAGGTGTGGTCATCGATCTCAACAGGTGTTGTATTCTGTTAGAAAAGAAAGAAAGAAAAAACGTTAATAATTTCTCCTAAAAGATACATTGTATGTATACACAATGATACACAATACACAAAAGATACACAATGAATAAATAAATGTCAGCTCCCGTTTAATGGTGCCAATCAGAGAAATGAATAATGAATTACCTAAGACAAACTCCGATGGTGGTTATCTTCTAAGAACGGTGAAACATTTAATTTGTTCCAACCCGTGTTCAATTCGTTGTAAACCTCTTGTGGAACAACTTGAAACTCTGCCAAGACCAGGTCATTTTGAAAACCTGAATTGCTGTAATAAAAAAAAATATCATGAGTCATATAAATTTAAATTAATCACATACAAAGCTCACATCACCCGTTTAATTCTGAATGAAACTTACCCTGGTGAGTATTCTTCATCACAGTAGAGAGTGAAATAAGACGTTGATGCTCATGTTCTTCGGTTCGTAATGATAAAAACAGCACGGCAACACGACTTTTATAATGTCCAAAATGTATTTTCGGGAACAGAACTCAGCTTTAACATTTCGAGGAAACAGGAAATAAGACAATGAGAAATTCCCAACGCGTCATTTCTTGTAAAGTTAAGCAACATGTCATTTCTTTCATTAATTAAAAAAAGGTTCGAGGTTTAAGTATGACATCCTTAATGAATGTGAAAAATATCAAATAAGACTGATTGAAAAGGCAACTGGTAAAAAAGTTCACAAAACAAATAAGAGAATTAATTTAAATACTGGTGAGTTGGGTAAAAAAGATGGAAATATTTTTGAGTTGTTAGGATCATTGTTAGGATCATAAACAAATATTTGTAGGATCGATGTTTGAGTGGTCTACTCGGGATCATTGATAGTAAGAGTACCATAAGACCAAGGGGGAATCATTGTTTGAGTGTCAAAAGGCTAAAAGGTTCGTAAAGAGGTGAGAAGAAAATTAACATGTAAGTGCATGGGTCAATGTTTGAGTGGGTCAAAGATAATCTGCCAGATGATATGTAAAAGAAGGATTATAGGTCTATAAGGGAAAACAAGTATTTGTAGTGTTTGAGTGGTCTAATGAACAACATTAAGGAAAGGTACTATAGACAAAAGGTTCATAAAGATTAGGGTGGGAGAAATAGAGGTGTTAATGGGCAATGAGGTTCAGAGGAAAATTAACATGCAAGTTAATTGGAAAAATGAGAGTGTCCCAGAAGCAACATATATACACTACTCACAAGGCTAACCCCTGCTCTAGCGGGGAAAATGGCCTTAAAACGATCATTCATTCATTCATTCTTCATACTGTGTACGGGCTCGGCGTGCGCTATATGAAGGAGTCGACATCGATGAACTTCCTGAGGAATTTGCTGTGTTGCACGAAGGAGGTTGACGAAAGGAAAATGATCAAAGGAGAAAGGAATCGAAGAGTGTGATGACTGGTCCATTCAAGTTTGTTCCCGCCAAACCCCGCTTTGACGAGCGATGATGAACCTGCTCTTCAAACAGGCCTGAAACCCATTCCATTCCCATCCTCATATCCCGTTTTATTTCAATTCCCTGCGAATATTGTTTTATTAATTTGCTTCCCTTCCCTTTCCCTGGGTTAGATAGAAGGTTCGTGTGTGTGATGTTGCGTCGGCCTTTCTTATCGGTTGAATGTGGCCTGTGTTATTTAATTCAGTCTGTTATTATTAATTAATTAAGTCCGTCGTCATACTTATGTGATTTGCTTATTGTATCGTTTTGCATTATTTGAAGTAATTGATTGTATTTCATTTTGTTTGATTGTATTCCATTTTGTTTGATTGACATTTTTCGGATCGGGTTGCAAGCCTCCCCTGAGCCGCCAGTGTGGCAGTTTAGTCTCTGGAGCCTCTATTCCTTGCATTAAGCCAAAAGTTCAAGCTTCCAAAAACCGCTCGGCCAGGTTGCGGGGCTCGGCCCGGCGGGCTGGGGGATAGAACTAGCTAGGGTCGCTGACATTAGTCACCCTATAACACACTTAGTCGGGAGTGACGTTTTGGGACTCTGGTCCTCATCCCCGTCACCTGTAACAATATATACAAACAAAGGCACACACATATGTACGGTATATGTATATATAAATCCATACATATATACAAACACATTCAACGATTCAGAGAAAAATTTTAATGTTCCTACAATGTGCACTGTTGAAAAAGTTAGCCCCGTGCAATTTAAACATCCAAGGCAGCGCCATGCGCTGAGCACGTGAGTTTCTTTAAAGATAAAAAAAAAAAAAATTATGTACATAAAAGTAAGAGTTGAAAGAATAGTAAAAAAAAATGGGAAGAAAAAAAAATGGGAAGAAAAAAAAATGATGAGAGAACGGTATATTCATAACAATTTCAGCATGATGGAAAACAGAGGACAAAACACTTCCAGGAATTCAAAAAGGCTTGGCTCAAATGCTCTTCAAAAAACATCAGTGTACAAAGAAGTCGAGGGATGAAACTGATGGATGTGAAAAAGGACAATAAAAAGATAGGATGAATGAACATGACTCCAAAGAGCAGCTCGTTAAAAGCTGCATTGATTATGTGGTCGAGAAATATGACAGAAGGAAATATACGATGAAGAGGAACAGAAGCTCTGTACTCCCACCATATCATCAAGCAAAATATTGTAATCATGGCTAGGCTGGGATGGTAGTGTTCATCAGGATGATGAATGCAAATGGCGAGGAGCAAGCATTGAAGAGAAATCAAAATCTCAAACCAGCGACAAGGCCCAATTTCTCATTGTTATTTTGCTGCCTTGTAATGCAATGCAATGACGGTAATAAAATACAACTGTATATAAAATCCAACCATGTGAGTTGGAGTTCCGCACCAGTGTCAAAAACGAGGCGAAGATCATTGGACCTTCTCCACAGAATTGCAAATGAGCTCATGTCAAAATGTGGACAATTATTGACACCACCACCCAGTCATTTGGGCAGTCAATGGGATGTCCAGTTCATGAGCCAACCATCTAGTTGATTAGAAAGCATTCTGAAGAAAACAGTGGTATTCCAATGTACAAGAACATGAGTTGAGTGTACAGAGGAAGAAGATAAGAGATCTGCAGACATCTCCGTACATAGTTCATGCAGATTGCAACTTGAGATTATTGTTGTGCTCCACTTTCGTTCCCTGCATTTTTCTCCTGACTAAAAATCTGTGTCTTGTCTTCTGCACATCATTCTGCAGGAAGCGTATAGTCTTTGTCTGGGCAAATGCACTTGGAAAACATTGCTCTTCTCACCCATGTATAGGTCCTCAAGGTCACCTTGGAGACGCCAGTCTCTGGAGACCTCTGGGGCTTTTGCCCCCCCCCCCCTTTGTGTCCGCACGAAGATCATGACTCCCAGCAGACTTCCTCGGCCAATTTATATGTACTATACCATAGTGCAGACAGTGTTGAGGCTCGAGTCGAAGCGCACAGCTTTGTTGTCGTTCGCACGTAAACCCGTGGGGTACATAGCGGCCTCAAACGGTGCACGTCCATTAGCACTCTCGTGTCCTGAACAGACGCTGTAGCGGGCTTTCGGCCTCGTCCTGCAAGGAATAAGATGCAGCCATTCTAAGATTCAGTCAGGACATTATCCAGATTGCAAAGCTTTTGGAAATTCCTTCCAGAGATGTCACGATACCTGAAACATTTTCCATTGTCAATAACAAGCAGTAGCACCATATTATTAATAGCACTGCCAGCAAGTATATTGTATTCATCTGAACTTACAAGCATTTCTCAAGATATCTGATGAGATTCTCATAAGAATTCAATCAGATCTTGTGAACAATTGTCGATTTTTTTGAAAGGGTGTTTAAAATAAGGACTGTTTGAAAACCCGGCACCAGTGTCACATAATATCCAATGAATATTTAAAAGAACTATAATGAGTTCATTCGGTTTGCGATTCCAAAGAACCACGTCTGCAACCACATGTGTGATGGAATGATTTGGAAGCGTCGTTTGAAACTGCATTTCCCCGCCAAGCCCTTCAGGATTAGAGTGATTGCAAAGTGTTCCAGGGAGAGTTTTATTTTCTCTGTGTACTTTGTCTCGATTTTGGATGTAACCGAAGAACCAAAAATCATTAATGTGGTATGGTGGTGCTTCTAGAGATCCTGTGGTGTTGCCTGCACACAGACTCCGCTGCTGGCTTATTCAATCAGGTCACCTGGAAGCTGGCTCAGCACAATGACTGAACTCCTGCTGAACTAAATGCTCGTCACAAGTCTAATGGGGATTCTGATATTATCAAACATCACTGAAGAATGAAAGGAAAGGTCTGAATTAAAATTTATGTGGAAATTTGATTTGCACCATCACTAAATAATTATGATTCGGTATGAATTAAAATTAATGTGTAAATTTGATTTGCACCACCACTAAACAATTATGGTAAGGGCTGGAGAGACAAGCCAAGCACATAATCTCGTAGAGAATTTCCAAACCTTTGCTTGTAAAGGTAGAAGGTGAATCCGGCAAGAATGAGGAAGAGGAATGGCACTAAAATGGCTGCAGCTACTGAGCGCGAACTCGTTCCTCCATGGATAGTCAACCCTTGGTCCAGTTTGCTCTCTGGTTCACGACGTCCTGCCAGAGCCAAGCACATAGGAGGCAGATGTAATAAATTCAATTTTCATGCAACAAAACGAAATTTCCATAATAAACCTGGTATTAATTTGCAATTGGTCACTGGCTGTGACACCAATACAATTTTATATTATGGACCCTAGCCATCAAAAAATGACATGTATTGAACAAACAGTTTCAAATGGAGCATCTCGCCAACATTAGAACATTTCAATTTCATCAGATGTGGTAATAATGTGAATTGTTGCTCCCAGCTTGTCGGCTCGATGATAGAAGATGACATTTGCATTTTTGCCGCTTACATCCCTACCCCGCTTAGAATCCCGTGTGGGAGCCGAAAAATAAATAAAAAGCTTGCTTGTGAGATAAAAGTGGGGGCAATACCCCTGGGCACTCACCTGGTAGAATAAATGTTTTACAAAATTGAAGAAATGTTTTATGGCCGGATGCCCTTCCTGCTGCCAACCCTGTTAGTCGACTCTTGCGACACACAGGGAATTACCAGGGAGCTGGTACTCAATTTGCCAATCTTGGAAGGATGACTGGCTGAGTCAACCCCCCTGGCGTTAATTCAGCGATCGACCGGGATTCGAACCCAGGATCCTCGGATCCCAAGCTGGCACCCTAACCGCTAAGTCAACACCAGGCTCAGAAGACAGGGTTGGTTGCAAATTTAATGGTTGCTAGAAGACAGGGAAGCATGTAGAATCATACTAACATAATCATAATACTTTAAACAAACAAACAAATCCTTATTTTGTGGGGCTATAAAATACCCCCCACCCCATATACCTCCTCAGACCCGATTTTTCTAATGCTTTGAACAAACATTTGTACATCGTGGGTGATGAAGGTTGTGATCAAGTTTCATCAAAATTGTGTGTGTAGTTTGGGAGAAGAGAGCAAATACTTACTTTAGGGGGTCAAATCCCCCACACATCACCTTAAACCCTGATTTTTTAAATAACGCTGTGAACAAACTTTGGTACAACACGCATGACGAAGGTTGTGGTCAAGTTTCATCGACATTGTGTGTGTAGTCTCGGAAAAGGAAGCAAATACCTATTTTTGGGGGGCAATCCCTCCGTAGACCTTTTAGACCTTGCTTTTTTTTTTAATGCCATGAACAAACTTGAGTTACACCATACCAAATTTAATTTGCGCCAAGTTTGGTCACAATCCCATCAGCGGTTTCGTAGAAGAAGTTGAAAGTGTTTATGGACTGGCGGACAAACGATGCGCCATCGCATAAGCTCCCCGGAACTACGTTCCAGTTGAGCTAAAAAACACTTTGCCTCAACCACAATTCTACCTCACAATAGTGTTGTTACTAATATCTTTACATTGATATTTTGCAGGCAATCACTCAGCAAATAGGACTGCTCTGTCTATATTTCGGCAGACATAAACTCAGAAATAGAATGAACAGACTGGAAAATCTGAATGTGGAATCCGGTTAAAATATCGTGCAAAAATATGAAGCTTATGCAAAATAATTGATGTTTACAAGAAATATCAAGTGGACAGGTCAGCCAGATTACAATGCTCACATGGGAAGGCCTGCTGCAAGAGGCTGCAAAGCAAGGTAATTGCAAAAGGGATTCAAAACGTTGAATTTTAATTCATGGAGTTTATAACTCAAGTCTGAAAACACCAACAGCAATAAATTAATCCTCTTTAACTGAGAGCAAGTTTGCCTTGGAAAATGAAGGATATTGGTTATGTATTGCTATTATCAATATTTATATTGATATATTTGTGTTTTTTTATTTTAAAAAGCGAAGATTGACCTTCAGCACAGTTAATTAACAAGAAAGAGCAATCAGAGGATTGCAAACCCTCGCCAGGATGTATTTTCAGTGGTTTTTAAGGCTTTTGTGTTAAAACAAATATGGCGGTCGAACCACGTGACCGATGACGTAATTATTATTTTTTTTCTCCACCAATTTATGCCTACATGAAGCTCAAGCAATTTCATCTTGATAAGATGAAGTTTTGTACTTGTCGAATTATGATGTAATAATGACGTAATTATGACGTAATATGACATCATCATTAACATATTTTATTCCCCATGGAGCGTTCTTTACAATGAACCATGTCTCAATTTTTTGTATTCAGCACTTTCGGAGATATAGAGGTGCAAATTTTTTCGGTTTTTCCAAGATGGCGGCCGAACCACGTGACCTATCATGTCATAATTATCATAGAAAAATTCTACAGGTGGAGTTGCAACGATGGTGAAAATTTCCTGTCAATAGGTCCAATGGTTGCAGAGAAAATCATATTTATTCTGTGCGGACAAACAGACAAACAAACAGACAGACAGACAGACAAACAGACAAATGAAAAATCACTTATGGAGTGACACTTGGCAAAACAGAACAAAGTAGCATGGCACTCAGTGGAGCATCCTTTTGACCTCATAAATAATTAGTGGTTGAATTCAGTGACCTGATATGCAAACCGTCTTCAAAGTTGAAGTTAATCGGATGAAAATTGACAATTTTAGAAATTCGGCCTATGTTGACGTCAAAAATTGTTGGTGGTTGCTTTCAGTAAGGTGATATGAAAATCCTTTTCAAATTTCAAGCCAATCGGATGAAAATTGAGGATTTTAGGAATTTGAAAAAAGTTGTTGACCTTTGGCCTATGTTGACCTTATGACCGATGTTGATCTTAAAAATAGTTAGTGGTTGAATTCAGTTCGTTGACATGAAAATCCTATTCAAATTCCAAGTCAATCGGATGAAAATTGAGGATTTTAGAAATTTGAAAAAAGTGGTTGACCTATGGCCTATTTTGACCTTTTGGTCTATGCTGATCTCAAAAATAGTTGTTGGTTGAATTCAGTTCACCGATATGTAAATCCCATTCAAATTTCAAGTGAATGGGATGAAAATTGAGGATTTTCGAAATTTGAAATTGTTGTTGACCTTTGGCATATGTTGATCTTTTGGGCTATGGTGATCCCAAAAAATAGTTGGTGGTTGAATTCAGTTTGCTGATATGTAAATCACATTCAAATTCCAAGTCAATCGGATGAAAATTAAGTATTTTACAATTTGGAAATTGTTGTTGACCTTTGGCCTATGTTGACCCTTTGGTCTATAGTGATCTGAAAAATAGTTGGTGGTTGAATTCAGTTCGCTGATATGAAAATCCCATTCAAATTTCAAGTGAATCGGATGAAAATTGAGGATTTTAGAAATTCGAAATTGTTGTTGCCCTTTGGCCTATGTTGACCTTTTGGCCTATGCTGATCTCAAAAATAGTTGGTGTTTGAATTCAGTTAGCTGATATCAAAATCCTATTCAAATTTCAAGTCAATCGGATGAAAATTAAGGATTTTAGAAACTTGAAAAAAGTTGTTGACCCTTGGCCTATGTTGACCTTTTGGCCTATGTTGATCTCAAAAATCGTTTGTGGTTGAATTCAGTTCGCCGATATGTAAATCCTTTTCAAATTTCAAGTCAATCGGATGAAAATTGAGGATTTTAGAAATTTGAAAAAGGTTGATGACCTTTGGTCTATGTTGACCTTTTGGCCGATGCTAATCTCAAAAATAGTTGGTGGTTGAATCCAGTTCGCCGATATGTATATCCTATTCAAATTTAAAGTCAATTGGATGAAAATTGAGGATTTTAGAAATTTGAAAAAACTGGTTGACCTTTGGCCTATGTTGACCTTTTGACCCCAAAATATATAGGATTTTGTCGGACCACGAACTCTACCATTTAGTGTAGTTTCATGAAGATCTGTTCAAAATTGTGTCCTGTAGGCAAGTATAAGTGAGCGGACAGACAAACAAATACACACACAAACAAACACACGCACAAACCGGAGTGAGCAACATACTTGCCAATTTTTTTTTGTTTGCCAAGTAACAAACAGACTCAAATGCAATACCCTCTCCTCAGGCGAGGGTAACTAGAACGGCATTCAGTGGAGCGCATCCCTCCGCCAGGTTGAACAGTTGACGTTTTGTATCCCACTGATAGGACGGATCTGGATTCAGACCTGAACCAAAATCGAATCGGCTTGTTGTCACTAACCAACTCATCCACCAAGTTTCATCACAAGTCATCCATAACTTTTTTGAGATATCATGCTATACAGTGTATCGTTTTGGCCGTAACACTCAATGGTGAAGAATCACTTAAAAATTTTTTTAATTCGGTGTACACACACACACACACACACACACACACACACACACACACACACACACACACACACACACACACACACACACCCTTTTATTATTATAGATGCAACCTGCCACTGCTGGTTGCATCATTGCTGGGAGTATGGCTGTGCGGTTGATGCAGTGGCCCTGTTTCCTGTAAGCTGGCACTCATTTTGCCAACTTCGGAAGGACAAAAGGCTGAGTCAACCACCCGGTGTTATCTAACGGCATGACAGTGGCTCAAACTCAAGACCCTAAGATCTTAAGGCAGCCACTTTAACCATTAAGCCAACACCACCACCACCACCACTACTACTACTACTACTACTACAACAGTTGTTTAAAAAAAAAAAATTACAATATAGTCTGTTGCAAAAAACAATTAATCCCCCTCTCCTTCCCCAAAACAAAATGGTGATAATTGCACTGGAACGCATGAATTACCACACACAGGAAAATGGACAGGTGCGGGGGTTACGCAGTCATTAAGGTCTATTCAATTTCTGAGTGTATCACAGTTTGCATGCTCACATTTGTGTGGCCTCAGTTAGCCTTACCTTCTCTCTGCAGGCCAAACTGACCAAATCCCTTCGCATGGATGTCACCCTGATAAACAAATGTTCCTTGTTCTGGGGATACCTGAAAGAACCAAGGAACAATGACACTTACAAACGTGTGTACACGTGTACACACACACACACACACACACACACACACACACACACACACACACACACACACACACACACACACACACACACACCATAGCTTGAGAACTCAGTGACTGACTCTTTGGAAATGATAAACTGAAAAGCAAACATCGAGTAAAACCTCAGGAACTAGAATTCCAGGTCTGAATATGCTGTTTCTTGCTTACACCCAATTACACCTATAATATCGTTATCCTCACAGCGATACATCAACATAAATTGGACATTGTCCCATGCAGCTATTCATAAATCTGGGACATGAAAAATGCCGAATCAAGAAATCCTTTTGGCTAACTGGCAATGTCCTGTGGAATCTTTTCCTTGATGAAACACATCATACAGCCGAAGAAGAAGAAGAAAAAGAAGAGGAAGAAGAGGTTTTAATTCCAAAACAAAATTCAAAACAACAAGGGCAGTAACACACGCGAGAGCATAATAATTCATTTGGTTGTAGGATGTGTGCACCTTCATGTCGAAATAGTATTCTGATAATTGCTGCGAGTTATGTTGCAGATCAGAATGGTGTCAACGAGGGCGCGATATTGCAAATGCATAACACTCGCCTGATGCGTCTCGAGAGAAAAATAAAATCACATGACCTTTTGATTCTCCATCGCATGCTTGTCGGAAGCAATCAGGCCTCTCTCCATCATAATGAAGCTCATGAACAAATGCCAGAGTCGTTTCTGGAACACTGTGTTATCCTCTCTTTCATTTGCAATCAGAATCGTGCGATGATTTATATAGGTCGGTGGATCTCTATTCGACACCATCACTGTGACCAATCACAGTGTTTCCAGGCACCTTTTATTACCACTTACATCTCCTGAATTATCATCTTTTGCAAATCAGAAATTCTGGCAAAATTAATTTTTATGCACCGCTGTGGTTCTTTGTGTTACTGCAAAATTAGCAAACAAGGTGGCACGTGGTGTCTCATGTCACAAGAAAGGTAAGCATATGTAAGGAGGAACATCCCCAGTGAAGGTCTTGCCCTTCACAACAAGGGTTTCTGAAGAAGAGTCGAATTATTTTTACAAGGGGGTGTGAAAGTGCAAATTAAGAAACCATCAAGGGAGTGAGTAAGCTCCACTTGGGGGCACAGGAAGTACAAAACAACAACAACAACAGACATTTTAAGGCCATTTTCCCTGCTAGAGCGGGGGTTAGCCTTGCGGGCCCCATGACAATCTTCTCCATTTTGCCCTATTTTCTGCATCTCTCCTTGTTAACCCCCTTGCCCACATTTCATCTTCCACCACCTTAAGCCAAGTCTTTCTCGGTCTTCCCCGTCCTCTACTTCCTTCGACATTCATTTCCATCACTCCACTCACCCAGTCACTTTCATCCTTCCTCAACACATGACCAAACCATCTCAACCTGTTTCTCTTCACAGCATCAATCACAGGCTCTATTCCCATCATCTTTCGCAATTCATCATTTGCCTTCCTCTCTCTCAACGATACTCCACATAGCCACCGAACCATTTGCATTTCCACCCTTTCCAGCCTTCGTTGCTGCTCTACGTTCATTACCCATGTCTCGCTCCCATAAATCATAACACTTCTCACACATGCAGCATACACCTTTCCCTTCAGCTTCAACGACACTCCCCCATCGTCAGCACCCCACTCAGTTCCCAAAACTTCTTCCATGCACATCTCACTCGAGCAACCGTTGCCGAGTCTGATCCACATTCTCCATTCAACATGTCTCCTAGGTAGCAAAATGTTTTCACACCTTCCAGCTTCACGCCATCTCCAAGATCCAACTCAACATTTCCTTCATCTGCAGCTCCCTCTGTGCACACCTTACACTTGAATGTAGGTGCCACACTGGTTAATGACCCTCTCAGACAACTACATTTTTGATGAACCCACTCAGCGCACATTATACATTGAATGGAGTTCACTCCAACGCCCTTCCTGCACACAGCACATGGCCACTTCCCAGTTCTTTCCACCTCACCACATGCTTTACCACTTGCCATCACCTTCGTTTTTCTGATATTCATCTTCAGACCTTTTGTCTCCATACATTTCTTCCACTTCTTCATCTTCTCCTTCGGTCCATCGATACTGTCCGCAATCAACACCAGATCATCTGCATACAACAACTCCCATGGTAAACCCTCCTTTACATTCCGAGCCAGCACATCCATCACAGCTACAAATAGTAGTGGACTTAGTACAGACCCCTGATGCACTCCCACCTTCACCTCAAACTCACCACTGTTCCCGTCCTTCGTCCTTACAGCTGTGCGCGCTCTCTTGTACATTGCCATAACTACTCTGATCAACCATCTCTCCACTCCTAATTTCCTCAATGCCCATGTCACTACTTTGCGTGGAACCATATTGAATGTTTTCTCCAGATCAAAAAACTCAAGAAACAACTTTTGCTGCTTCTCCATGTACTTCTCCTGCAACTGCCGAACAATAAAAAGCACGTCTGTCGGTCTTCTTCCTGGCATTAATCCAAACTGCATTTCGTCGATCTTCACTTTCTTCCTTATCCTCCTCTCCAACACCCTTTCCAATACCTTCATTCCATGCTCCAATAACTTTATCGCTCGATACGAACCACAGTCCAGAGGGTCACGTTTCCCCTCGTATAGAGGAACATGGGCACTCAGTTCCCAATCCACTGGAATGCAGCCTTCTTTCACCACCAGATTACAGATCGCTGTCATACTTTTCACACCCCAACTTCCTGCTGCCTTCAACATATCTCCCACAACTCGCGTCGGACCTCCTGCTTTTCCAACCACTTTCAAGCTCAACCACATCATCCTCTACCATACTCAGCCTCGCTTTTAATGCCTCCCTCACCGTCGCCTCTTTCCACCTCCACACCTTCATTCTCAGTGTAATTCACCCGCCGAGCTCTCCTCGCACCTTTCACCCTTATGTCGCAGACAACCAAGTGGTGCTGTGAAACAGCCTCCTCCCCTGGGATCACCTTTGTGTCCCGGAGGTGCCCCCTATCTCGCCTACGCACCATCAGGTAGTCAACGGTTGTCGTCGACCCACCTGACGTGCATGTAACAAGCTTATTATCCTCTTTCTGGAACAGAGTATTGCAAATCAACAAACCAGCTCCATCAGCAAACTCCAAAATCCTTTCACCTTCTCCATTCCTCACATAACTAGGACTCCCTCAAAATCGTCTATACTCCTTCGCACATGTCCATTTAGGTCTCCTCCTACCGCAACAACTTCCTCATCTTTCAAGTTTTCCATTAGCTTCTCTATTGCACACCAGAACTCGTCATTCTCTTCATCGCTCCAACCAACCTGCGGAGCATATCCTGAGATGACGTTCACCAAGAGCTTTCCAGTCATCATTTTCACCATCAACCTTTCACTCACTCTAGTCACACTCACCACACTGTCTACAAACTCCTCAGAAAACAGGACACCAACACCATGCACGCCTTCCAGGCACCCTTGCCACACAAACTTGTATTTCTGTCCCTGCCTACCCTTCACCAATTCACCATTCTCACACCGCTTCCCTTCGATCTCGTCTCCTGCACAAAACATATGTCCACTCTTCTTCTGACCAATACTTCCACCACTTCTCCTGATCTCCCTGTCATTGTCCCTACATTTCATGTCCCAAACCTCAGAAACCGATCTCCACGTGGGGCATCAGATGCTTTGTCGTCATAAATGACACCGATGCGAGGTGTGTGTGTGTGTGTGTGTGTGTGTGTGAGTGTGTGTGTGTGAGACACAGTGTGTGTGTGTGAGACATCGACGCAGTTGAGTCTGGTCTCAACAAGCTCTTATGAGGGTCAAGGACAAGCTTCCGAGGAAGGATAGGTCAGGGGTGGTATACGTGGTGCCCTGTGGTTGTGGAGCTGAGTATGTGGGTGAAACCGGGAGGACCTTAGGTCAACGTATTGCTGAACACCAAAAAGCATTTGAATGTAATTATCCTAGCAGATCTGCTATTGCCAAACACGGCCTTAAGGAAGGCCACACACCTTTATGGGACAGGGTTGATATTTTGGGCTCCACACCCAACAAAAACAGAAGACGTGTTTTGGAGGCTTG
>NC_136268.1:123479913-123638718 GCF_964187855.1 Myxine glutinosa
CAGTTATGAATGAGTCCGACTTTGTGGTGGCGCCATCTATAGATGCCCCATTGCATAACTCCAAATTCTGCCATATTGTTTTCTAAATTGAAACAGAAACCAGTGTTGCAGAGGGAAAAATCCAATTTTCAGCCATAAAAGTAAAAAGGTGTAAAACAGGTAAGTTCACGTTTCTTCCATATGCAGCATAGATATAATATGGATATCAGATGACAATTGTTAGTCCAGGTATGTGTCTCCATTCTTGTCATAGACTTTAATACGATGGATGCATAGAATATGTGTGTATGTGGAGACATCTCAGAAAGTTCAGACTGGGGTAAGTTGAGGCAGACCCTACGGGGCAAATCGAGCCGTGGCTCAACTTGCCCCGTAGGGTCTGGCTCAACTTGCCAACTAATGTTGGTGGAGATAATAATAATTAGCATTTATAATGCGCTTTTCCCCAAAGGCTCAAAGCGCTTACAGAATACCATATTATTACCCCGGTCATTGGATACATTGCGAGCCTGCACCACACTGGGCGTTGTTCTGGACAGCTTGTGTTCAATTGTGACTTGTCAGTTTGGCAGATTAATTGACTTGATTTCTGACATGTTTTAGTTTTAGTTCCAGATCCAAATGATGAAGCTGGCATTGATGAGCAAGATATTGTGCCTTAATTGCCACAGTCTGACTGTTGGCCTTTCTGGGTGTATTTGGGACACTTTTGTTTTATTGTGACTTAAAACTGTGGCAGCTGTTTTCAACTCAATCCAGCTGCCACATTGAATTATAACCATGAACACAAGGCACATGTAAATATTTCGTTCAGTGTTGTAACAAGTACATTAAATATTTTTCAGGCAGACCAATTTTTGTACTTCAGTTATCTTTATTTGGGGCAATGATCAACTATTTGGGATACTTTTTGTTTAATTGTGACTTGAAACTGTGACAGGTGGATTGAGTTGACTTTTCTTACCACAGTTGACAATCTTGTTTTTCTATGAGAGTGACTCAATTTGTTCGTAACTGATTACTATAACCATGAACACAAGGCAATCATTTCGTTCAGTGTTGTAGAACTTTACAACATTAAATATTTTTCTGGCAAAACAATGGTTTTCTACTTTAGTTATCTTTATTTGGGGCAATGATCAACTTACCCCTATGTGGTACAACTTACCCCAGAGGTTGGATCAACTTACCCCTCAGGCAGGCAAGTTGAGCCATTTGGCCTCCGTTTTTTCAAAGGTCACAGTGACTTCTCAGTGTGGGGATAGAAAGTAAGAACTAGCTACAAAATGTTTCCCAATAGTCCGGCAGCTAAGCTAAATATAGCATAACAATTGTGCATTTTGTGAGGAAAGCACCAAATTTGGCACACTAGTAGACTATCATATTATGAAAAGATCTGGATATTGGGCCATCTCAGATTCAGAGATTTGATTTTTGCAAGATTTGCAAGCTGAGATTGCAACACCAGGGACGGCCGACTCCTTCCTGCGAGCTGCCCACGTCACCCACACAAGAAGAGCTCATCAAATCACTGCAGCGGCACTGCACATCCTGCAACACCGTGCGTATGAACGCCACTGTATGACATATGCTGATGATGCAGAAGACCTGCCTGAGTTCGAAGACTGGTGTCACCAGAGAGGAGAAGACATTCCCAACTTTCAGTACTGGGCAACTGTGCTGGAACTAGAGATGTTGGTACTGGTCTAGGTGCGTTCTCTGCGGCAGGCTTCATTCACGATGTACCTTGATGCCCTGACGGAACTGGTCCCATGGTTCCATGCCTTAGACCACACACACTATGCCAGGTAGGTCCCTGTTCACCTGAGGGACATGGTTGCACTCCCAGTGAAGCACCCAGATGTAGCCAGAGAATTCAGGGCTGGCAATTTCACTGTACAGAAGATGAAGAAGGTGTTCTCTTCGATCCCAATCAAATCGAAATCTTGCAAAAATCAAATCTCTGAATCTGAGATGGCCCAATATTCAGATCTTTTCATAATATGATAGTCTACTAGTGTGCCAAATTTGGTGCTTTCCTCACGAAATGCACAATTGTTATGCTAAGTTGCCCCACTACAAGGATTAAATTAGAAGGCAAGATACTCATTTGTGCAAGATCATCAGTAAGTTCAGTCCTAACATTCCAAGAACAAAAACTGGCTCAACTTGCCCCGCCTTCCCCTACATTTTCATTTCAACGAAAAGAGTAATGATTAATGTTTGAAGTCTTTATATACAAAACCTTGGTCAGCGTTTTGTATATGCTGTATGCTGTATGCTGTTGCCTGTTGAGATGTCCATGGGTTTGTTCAGTTACCAAGCAGCTAGAAAGCACTTGCCAAGGTAGCCATTCCTAATCAACGGTTTGGAATGGAGTGTTTAGGCAACTTTGAAAATGCTCTACAATAAACTTGGTAACTGAACAAACCCCGGATTCATTACATGGTGAGGAGAGTAAACATCTTTACCAAGACTTCTTTCAGCCATGTCGATGAATTGTCCCTGAGGTGGCAGATTACATCAATTTAAAGGTAGTTTTAATGCTTATCTAACGACATAACTCCAAAGGTGAAATAACTCCAAAGGTGAAAGAAGAGTTTTTAGAAACAAAAAGGCTACCACCTTAGCTAACTTCTCCAAACATACACCCTGTGAAAATTCCTTTGTGGGAGAAGGAAGGAGAAGGGAGAAGGAAGGAGAAGGGAGAAGGAAGGAGAAGGGGGAAGGAGGGAGTAGAAGAGTGGAGGTGAGAGGAGGAGGGGAAGAGTGGAGGTGGCAGGAGGGAGGGCCAGAGGTGAGTTTGGAGCCCAGAGGGAGGGAGTGGGGATGGTAGGAGGGAGGGAGTGGGGATGGTAGGAGGGAGGGGAAGGGATGGTGTGGGAGTCTGGAGTCAGGGGGTGGGAGGAGGGAGGTGAAAGGGTGGGAGGAGTGAGTGGAAGGCGTGGGAGGGAGTCCCGAGTGAAGGGTGGGGTGGGAGGCTGGATACGTTTGCTCATTCTATATTTTATCCAAAAAGCTATAATTATATTCTTTCTATTCCAAATACTAACCAATGATACAACAACAACAACAACAACAACAACAACAACAACAACAACAACAACATGCATTTTAAGGCCATTTTCCCTGCTAGAGCGGGGTTAGCCTTGCGGTCCCCATGACAATCTTCTAAATACTAACCAATGATATGGTTCAATAACTGTTTACAATGATATGGTTCAGACATGACAGGATACTCTGTTATTTCGATTGAAGGTTACACGAGTAAAATCACAATGCAAAAATCTATTTTTTTAAATCACAATCGATAATAAATTCATCTATTTTTATAGAAAAAAAATTGGAAACAAAGTTGAGACTCGTGTGAGAGCTAGAACAAAGAACATACGTGAATAGCCCAGCGAGAACATCACAAGAAACAGGTAAACACAGAAAAGGGAGGGCAGAGGGACACAACAGAGGGTTACTTTGAGGAAGAATGGGTGAAGGAGAGAACAAGAGAGTATGGGTGGGGGGCACAGGGGGTGAACAAGCTGTTTACAAGCTCAAACACAACAAGATAGGGGTTAAAAGAAGAGGAAGAGAAAACCAGGAATTAAACAGCAATGGAACAAAAAATGATAAGGAGGGCGGAGGAGGGACACAATGATCTGGGAAAGAAGGAGTGGGCTTGTGGAGGGTTAATGAGAGTAGAAAAGAACATGAGTATGGATGGGGTAAGTCCTGTGGAAGAGGTGAACATCCATCTTGGATTTATCATCTCAATCACATATCGGACAAAGCTCGGACTTACAAATCCGTCCATCTTCCAACCTCGTTCTGCAAAATGTCCTGGTATTTTCTCACCAGTAAGATGTAGCACAAGTCGTGCTTCAATATTGCTGTAAGCTCCTGCAAAAAAAAAAAATCACAATTATACAATTTCAGGGCTCCGAGTATAAAATACCAAAAGGGTGTGTGCAAAGAAATAGCATCCCCACCACACAGGAAGAAATACTGTAAAGCCCCATGGTAAGGGAAATTCGGAATATTCGAGAATTTCGAAGAATTTTTCATGTACAATTGCATTTCAATAAACACATTTCAAGTCGATATAATGAACATTGAAACGCTGTTGTATTGAAGACAATTATCAAAGTCCGTTGATGCATTCAGGCCAAGTTGAGTAATACTCAAAAGTGGTCAAAGTGTATTCAGTACTATTTTGGACATGTTTTCTTGCAACTGCAGGAATAATTGTATTTTTACTTTGTTGTTATTTTTTTACGAGACAAATCATGCACTAAAATGGGAAGACAGTTACAGGAGAGAAAATTACATCAGACTGGACTTGACTTCAGACAAATACAGACACTAAGCATGGGGGAAGTGACGCAACTTCCCGTGGCACGAGTGATGCCATCTTTATGATATCGATTTTCTCTGTGCACTCAGTGGGGGCAATTAAGGAGAAAATTTCCTCCTTTCAAACCTTTGGGGTTTGCCCAATGCTCTGCCCTTTAAATGATGTGTGCCAATCAAGAAAGCAGGACGTAGCCTTTCAAAAGTCTTTCGTGTGAATCAGTCCGGGGTCTGTATAGAACCGCAGAGTACCAGACTCTGAGCAGATGCTCTTGTAATAGTACCACTGAGTCTGGGATCATGTTAAAGGTGAAATGTAGAATTTGGTACTTTACGCGGTTTTGGTACTTTACTTGCGGATTTGGATTTGGATTTGGATTTTTTGGATTTGGATTTGGACGCGGATTTGGTACTTTATTTGCGCGGGTGGATGGGTACCTGAGTGGTTGTGGGAGAGTGAAGGGTGAACCTGTCGGAAATGTTTCTCTAGTGTGCCCTGAGCAGGAGTGGAACTAATTTACATTTATTTATTTTTGTCAGCATCAAAATACAAAATATGAATATACTTGGCTATCCAGGTTGGACGAATAATGAACGACATCACTTCAAGAGTACAAGTTACAGACCAGAGTGATGGTTTGACAGCAATTCATTCATCAATTAACAAAATGGTGGATTCCAATTTTGATTATTGTATACAGCATTTTCGATATTCCAAAAGCAGCTCCTTTGCTGAAAAAGCTCATGATGAGGTACCCAGCAATGAGTTATTCAAACTTTATTTTGAAACTCCATTTTCTGCCTCAAGGTCAACGTTATTCACAGGTAAACGGAAAAGGTTTCTGTTCCAGACGAGAGAATCAATAATATCATGGCGCAGGCTTCACCGTACATGTCAGACAGGGACTTCAGGAGACATCTCGTATTTTTACAGAGATATTTGTTCTTCACAGGAAGTTTAACCTGGAATTCCAGTATCGAGAGCTATGTTCTTAGATGAGAACATGAAAGAGACAACCCAACTTTAAAATTATCAGTCCTTTCAAATTGTAAAATTTCAATAACTACAAAGTAACATCCAAATTCTCAAAAGAGGGGTCGGCGGGGAGAAGGGGGTTCACTTATTACCCTGCGCTCGCGAAGCAAAAACGGGGTTAAGCATTCAGCTGGGTCCGTGTGCCAGGTCTGCATTTTAAAAATTCATTTTCTCGGCAACCGTTGGTCCGATTGACACGAAATTTTACCGTAGGAGCGCCATCCGCGTGTATAATTATTTTATTCATAATTATGACGTCATACGTCACGTGGTACGGACGCCATCTTGGAAAAACGTGACACGTCTATATCTCCCAAACCGCTCAATGGAAAAAATTCAAACATGGCTCATTGTCAAGTAGTCACCATGGGGAATAAGATGTGTTGATGGTGATATCGTGCCTTAATTATGACATCATAATTCGACAAATACAACTCTTGATCTGATCAGTATGAATAAAACAACAAATTATCTGCAACTGTTAGTCTGATGGACACGAAATTGAATATGTGCGGCTCCTCCTGAATAATTTTTTAATGACAATTGTAACGTCATAGGTCACGTGGTACAGACGCCATCTTGGAAAAAATCGAAAGAAGCTGCACCTCTATATCTCCAAAACCGCTCCATGGAAAAAATTGAAACATGGCTCATTGTCAAGTACTTCCTTGGGGAATAAGATATGTTAATGATGATGTCATCAGTACCGTAATGATGACGTCATAATTCGGCAAGTACAACGCCTGATTCGATCAGTATGAATTTTTTTCTCTGCAATTCTTGGACCGATTGACCAAAATTTTCACCATAGGAGCCCCTCCTCCTGTAGAATATTTGAATCATAATTATGACGTCATAGTTCAGCGGTAAAGGTGCCATCTTGCAAAAACCGAAAAACTTTGCCCCTCTATATCTCTGACCCCGCTCCATGGAAAAAATTGAAATATGGCTCATTGTAAAGAACTCCATATGGGGAATTGGTGTTGTTAATGATGACGTCATTGGTGCCATAATTATGACGTAATATCGGTGCTGTAAATTCTCAGCTTTTAATAATGGTTTTAATGCATTTACAATAGCGCAATTTCAAGCACAGGCGAGGAGGTGCAGTCACAGGAAATTGTGCTTAAAAACCGGAACGACGAGACCCAGTGGTAACAGAAAGTGGCTCAAGCAGAAATTATCTTTTGCTTTCTCAGCAGCAGATGAACGTGCTATGTCAGATGCTCGTCATAATACACCTGCTTTACCTGCACAGATAGTACTCCTATACAATGACATCATGAGTTAAACATCCTAACCACTGCCTGGACATAGTCTACTCTCATCTCTGACTACACTCGCTGCACCATCACCACGGCCTGCACTCACTACTCCCTCACCACTGCCTGTACTGGCTTCACTCCCATCCCTGCCCACATTCACTCAACCCTCACCACTGCCTGCACTCATCCCACATTCATCACTTCATTCAGCTTATGATGAGCTGCTGTCACTTATGTTTGTTTTAATCCACAATGCCAACTGTGATATTAATGAGAGCTTTCCAGAATGTGCCAAGCTTTTACCGCAAATGTTATCACTGAAAATACATTAACATTAATATAATATTGTAGCCAGCATGTATCAAAGATATATTTTCTGGATTAAAATGTGTTGGAAGATGAATACAGTGACAGGTCACCTGGTGTATCACATTAGTTATCAAGCTGCAAGAGGGAAAACTTCGTTTTCATAATTCGATTACTGCAGATCTGCAGAGCTGATCTTTCACTGCCTGTACCATTATCCTGCTGTCGCTTTGCCAAATAAAGTATGTCCAATGTATTTGTGTTCTGTCAAAAGCTTGCTTTGCCTGGTGCACTGTTCTAATCCTGCTAACATTTTGAACAAATCAAATGTTGTTGTTTTTTTCTATTTTTTTGTGGGGGGTCTAAATACTAACCTACACCCACCAAGGAATGGGGTTGGGGATCATTTAATATTACCTTTCATATAGCTATTAAGGATTAGGCACCATGGAACCTTTAGAGGCCATTTTTTTCCCCACAAAGCAGGGGTTGGCCTTTTTCGGGCACCGTGGTTGTTGTTGTTTTTGTTGGTCCCCTTTTTGAAGCAATGTTTTACGGCCAGATGCCCTTCCTGCCGCCAACCCTGTTTGTCACCTTTTTTTTACGACACAGGGAATTACCAGTGAACTGATACTCAATTTGCCGACCTCGGAAGGATGACAGGCTGAGTCAACCCCCCGGCGTTAATTCAGCGATCGACCGGGATTCGAAACCAGGATCCGAGGATCCTAAGCTGGCACCCTAGCTGCTACACCAACACCAGGGATCCATGGAACGATTAAGAAAAATCAAACTTTTTTTTTCAAGAATTTCAAAAACATTTTTTCCTGTGAAACACTCTCAGGCACTCACTGATGAACCTCTGAAAGTTTGACAAATATCTGTTTGGCCATCCCTGAGAAAAATGGCGACACACACACAGACAAACTTTCTTATAATTAATATAGATGACCACATATGTTATAATTCTCCAGGGTTAGTTAAATATTTCACCTTCTCATTCAGAAAACAATCAGTTGTTGTATAAATGTTGTTGTTCGAAAGTTGTATAAATGTTACTTTATCTTTTTTTTTTAATGTTATTTTTGAAATTTGACTTTGGTTTCACTTATAGACACCGGACTAACATCGCTGCCAGCAATTTGACATATTTATTGCATATAAAATTAAAGAAGGAAACTTCATAGGATCTCACCAGACAAGTCAATGTCGTTTGAGATGTCTGAGAATGTCACATTCACCCTCCCTTCAGTCGATTCAAACCCGGTGACATGGAGGACCAAACGTCTTCGCCTACCCAAGTAGGAATAAAAGCCTTGCCAGGTGAACCCTTCAGCAAACACATTCGCAGGAACTACGCCATTGGGGAGAAGGTTAAAAATAAACAATTATTCTGGATTCATTATCACAGGTACAGGAGGAACTTCGGAAGTAAAATAAGCAAATATAGAAATTGCCAGTAAAGTCGCATGGAGGTGTGTTGGGCTTGTTTGATGGGAAGGTAGCAAGTAGAAAGTTTTGAGTTTCATCGACTTTACAAGGTCATGTTATGCTCTGCAATATATCATGCTACATTATACAGGTTCTGCTTTCAAAGGTAAGAAAGTGGTAATGAAATGAATGGAGCTTAGAAGGGCTTCCACAAAGAGCTGTTAGATGATATAAAACTTGTAAAACTAAACTGTCACGGTAAGGTAAACACGTGTTGTGGAATGAAGAATTTAAAGTGAACAAGGTAAACAAAAAGTACAAATTTAAAATACGAGTACACCCGCTCACTACGGGAGCGGCAAGAAGGGTCATTCCTCTTTGGGGTATATCGATTACAGTCGATCTATTGTCGGGTCTCAAGAACATTGGGTGTGTGTTCATTTACCAAGTTTCTTGTGGAGAGATCGCCAAGTGGTTTAAGCATTCGAGCAAGCACTCCATTCAAAACCGTTAAGGAACGGCTGGCTTGGCAAGCGCAAGCTAGCTGCTTGGTAAATGAGCACACCTCGGTCTTCCTCCCTTTCAATTTCATGTTAAACAGCAGGCTCGAGTTTCAAAAGTTCGCTACGAAAAACGCCATTGAGCGCCAGAAAGGGCCATATTATTAACCCAACATTTGTGGGGTATATACAGTACAGTAGATCTTCATTCAGTTCTGTAAGTATGAAGGAGCGGCGCTCCAACGCGAGTCGAAAGAATTGACGCGACCAAAGACGGAATTCGTCCGAGTTGCTTTATTGAAACAAAACAGCTCAGGTATCTATCTATAATTCCAGTAATCTCTGTGTGTATGTATGTATGTATGTATGTATGTATGTATGTATGTATGTATGTATGTCTGTTTGTCTGTGACCGCTGTTTCTCGACAACTACCGGTCCGATATACTTTAAACTTGCCAGGTATATTGCTGGGGACCCGAGGATGTGCCTTTTCAAGGTTTCATATTAATCGGAGAAGTAGTTACCGAGCTATGTCCAAAAAACGATTCAACCAATCAGAGAGCAGCGAGCTATCACGTGTGCCGAACGTGGCGAACAGACTCTGCCTCGGACGGCACATTTGAGAGCGTATTCATTTATTTCACGTTGGCAAACTATGTTGGCGTTCAACTATGTTTTAAAACTAATTAAAACTAATTTGCGATTCATCGTAACTGCGATATGCGACCTTCCGGACAGTGAAGACTGCACTTCCGGCAGCCAATCACAGAACGCGTTGTTGCGTAGGCGTGGCCGATGTGAGAGCGAGCCGAGCCGAGCGCGTGCGCCATTACGGTTCGTAATTCGATTTCTTCCGGAGAAAATAATAATTTCTCGATTTCTTATGCGCATTATTTCTCCCAATTCAGTCAGAGCGAAGGGCGGAAGCGAAGAGCGTTGTTTTTTTTGTTTACGGGCGTACGGGCGTACGGGCGGGGTAGAGCGTACGGGTAGCGTTTTTTTTTTTTTTTGGCAAGGAACTGGCACCCACGTACGGGCATGCCCTAGTTCTGACAAAAGCCCGTTTATCGGGCAGCAATATATATACACATTTATGTCGGGAAGTTTGCCCGGCAAAAGCTATACCGGGCATGCCCGGGTGTCAAGGGCGAGCCTTGGAAAGGCGAGTCTGGACCTGCCCGGGCGTGTTTGGCTGCGGCCTGGCAAGTCGAGGCTGGGCGTGCCCGGGCGCTCTGGACGAGCACTGGAAAGGCGAGAGCGGGCATGCCCGGACGCCCTGGGCGAGCCCTGGAAAGGCGATAGCGGGCATGCCCGGACGCTCTGGGCGAGCCCTGGAAAGGTGATAGCGGGCATGCCCGGACGCTCTGGGCGAGCCCTGGAAAGGCGATAGCGGGCATGCCTGGACGCTCTGGGCGAGCCCTGGAAAGGCGAGAGCGGGCATGCCCGGGAAAGACGAGACCGGGCGTGCCCGGGAACAGTGAGTCCGGGCATGCGCGGGAGAGGCGCGTCTGGCCGTGTTCTGGCCGGTGCAAGGTGATTGTGTGCATCCAGCGGTAACCACTACACACGCCCCTCCAGAATCGACCTGCACCGGCAGGGTCAATTTAAGGGGGGTCCGGATGATCCGGCCGAAGCGACCCCTGGAGGGTCGTGGGGAGGGTTCCGATGTGGTGGTGGGTGGTCGAGCGGGGGGAACTGTGGACGGGGGGCGGCCTCACCGCGGAGGAAGGGCCAACCGTGGTGGTCGGTCGACGTCCATGTGCGCCGGTTTGAGGCGGTCCACAGAGATCCGGTCCGACCGGCCGCCAACGTCGACGACAAAGGACTTGTCGCCCCGTCGCAGGACCCGGAAGGGCCCGTCGTACGGCGGCCGGAGTGGCCCCCGGTGCGCGTCATGACGCACAAAGACGTACTCTGCTGTGCGAAGCGCCGGGGGGACGTAGGACTGGGGGCCACCGTGGCGGGACGTTGGCACGGGGGCAAATCGGCGAGCGGCCTCCTGGAGGTCCGAGCGCTGGTGTGCGGCGGACCAGGGACTGGTAGAGTCGGGCACGAACTCGCCCGGGACGCGGAGCGGCTGGCCGTAGACGAGCTCGGCGGCGGACGCCCGGAGGTCCTCCTTGGGGGCCGTGCGGAGGCCCAAAAGGACCCACGGCAGCCGGTCGGTCCAACCGTCGTCCTGAAGGCCGGCCATGAGTGCGGCCTTCATGGAGCGGTGAAACCGCTCGCACAACCCGTTGGCTTGGGGGTGGTAGGCCGTGGTGCGGTGCAGCGTGACACCCAACGAGCGGGCGACCGCGCCCCAAAGTTCGGACGTGAACTGTGGGCCGCGGTCGGACGAGATGTCCGCCGGTGCGCCGAAGCGCGCGACCCAGGTGGCGCTGAACGCCTGCGCCACGTCGGCGGTGGTGGTGGAGGTGAGGGGCACGGCCTCCGGCCACCTGGTGGTCCTGTCCACCATGGTGAGCAGGTGGGTGAACCCCCGCGATGGGGGCAGGGGACCCACCAGGTCCACGTGGACGTGGTCGAAACGTGCCAGCGGGGCCTGGGTGTGGCGGTGGACCTTGGCCCGCTGGCAGGCCGTGCAGGCGTTGGCCCAGTCGCGGACGTTCCATCGAAGGCCGTGCCAGACGAAACGCGCCGACACCAGCTTCTGAGAAGCTTTCCGGCCCGGGTGAGAAAGGCCGTGGATGGAGGCGAAGATGCGGCGCTGCCAGGAAACAGGCACGATGGGGCGAGGCTGGCCCTGGGAGACGTCGCAGAGCAGGACGGTGCCCGCGAAGGGGATGTCGGCCAGGCGGAGGCCCGTGTCTGCCGCCCGGAGGGCCTGCACCGAGGTGTCGGTGGTCTGGTCGGCCGCCATGAGCGCGAAGTCCACGCCGAGGTGGACCGCGTTCGCGCTGGCCCGAGAAAGACAGTTGGCCACAGCGTTGTCTTTGCCGGCGACGTGCCGGATGTCCGTGGTGAATTCCGACACGGCGGAGAGGTGGCGCTGCTGGCGGGCCGACCACGGCTCCGTGACTTTGGCCATTGCGTAGACCAATGGCTTGTGGTCGACGAAAGCCGTGAACGGGCGGCCCTCCAGGAGGTGTCGGAAATGGCGAACGGCCAGGAATAGACCGAGCAGCTCGCGGTCGAACGTGCCGTATTTTAACTCGTTCGGCCGGAGCTGCCGGCTGAAAAAAGCGAGTGGCTGCCAAACCCTGTCCACCCATTGTTCATGGACGGCGCCCACCGCGTAGTTGGAGGCGTCCGTAGTGAGGGCAATGGGCGCGTTGAGCACCGGGTGAGCCAGCAGCATTGCGTCGGCGAGGGCCCGTTTTGCGCTCGCGAAGGCCGCGTCCATGGCCGCGGACCAAACGATGTCATGCTTGGCCGGCTTGCCCCGGAGGGCCTCGTAAAGGGGCCGCATGAGCTGAGCAGCGCGGGGCACGAATCGGTGATAAAAATTCACCATGCCGAGGAACTCTTGTAGGGCCTTGATGGAACGGGGACGCGGGAACGTGGTGATGGCCTCGACCTTGGTCGGCATCGGCACGGCCCCGGTCTTGGTGATGCGGTGGCCCAAAAAGTCAACGGTCGTCGTGCCGAAGTGGCATTTGGCCGGGTTGACAATTAAGCCGTGCTCGCTGAGGTGACCGAACAGTGTTCGGAGGTGGAGGAGGTGCTCGGCGCGGGACGTGCTGGCGACGAGGATGTCGTCCAGATAGACGAAAAGAAATGGCAGGTCGCGCAGCACGCCGTCCATTAAGCGCTGGAATGCCTGGGCCGCGTTCTTGAGGCCAAACGGCATCCTCAAAAATTCGAACAGGCCGAACGGCGTGATGACGGCCGTCTTCGGGACGTCGGCCGCCCGGACAGGTACCTGGTGGTATCCCCGTATCAGGTCAATTTTGGAAAATATGACCCGTCCCGCCAAACGGGCGGAAAAGTCCTGGATGTGCGGGATCGGGTACCTGTCGGGGGTGGTAGCGTCGTTGAGGCGGCGGTAGTCACCACACGGGTGCCATCCGCCCCCCGGCTTTGGCACGATGTGCAGTGGTGAGGCCCACGCGCTATTGGAGCACCGCACGATGCCGAGGTGCTCCAACGCGTCGAACTCGGCCTTTGCCACGGCGAGCTTGGCCGGTTTGAGGTGGCGGGCCCTGGCGTAGACCGATGGGCCCGTAGTGGGTATGTGGTGCTCGATCCCATGCCGCACTGCAACGGCCGAAAACGTCGGCCGTGTGAGGGCCGGGAATTCCGCGAGCAGGCGAGCGAACTTGTTCGCCATCGGGAGGGCGCACGCCAGTTCGGTCGGCGCGGAGCTGCTCATCGTGCACGCCAGGGAGCTGAAGGTCTCGGCGTTGACAAGGCGACGACGTTTGACGTCGACCAGCAGCCCGTGCGCGCAGAGGAAGTCGGCGCCCAGCAAAGCCATGGGGACGCAGGCGGTCACAAAGGTCCACTGAAAGCGCTGGCTGCCGAAGCAGAGGGTGACGTTGCGCGGGCCGAAAGTGCGTATGGCCGAGCCATTAGCAGCGACCAAAGAGGGGCCGCAAACGGCGTCCTGCCTGTCCTGCTCGGAGGTGGGTATGAGGCTCAGTTGGGCGCCGGTGTCACAAAGGAAATGCCGCCCGGACGCTTTGTCCCGAATGAAAAGCAAGTTGCCCGAGTGGCCGGCACTCATGGCTGGGAATGAATGCCGGCCCGGCCGTTTCCCGACTTGCCGAAAGTGCACGGGGGTCGGCACGTCCGAGTCTTGTGTCCGAACCTGGCGTGGTAAGAACACCACGCCTGGTCAGGTGGAGGCCCCGGCCGTCGTGTCGGAAGCGGTCGGTGCAGCGTGGCGGCCGCCAGTTTCACCGGCAGTTCGGCCTCCAACCGTGCAGGGCGCTCGGGTGTCGTGGGCGTCGCCTCGGACGGCGGCAGGCTACAGGTAGACGCGCCGATGTGTTGGCCCACCGAGGAGATCTTATCGGCTTCCCTGGCGAGGGCGCGGGGATCGGTGATCGACGTGCCAGCCAGGGCGAGGCGTACCGGGTGAGGCAGCTGGCGAAGGAACAACTCGCGGAACAGAAAATCCAGAGAGTGCTCACCGAGCAACGAGAGCATATAGTCCATGCGCTCGGACGGGCGCGTGTCACCGAGCTCGGGCAGGTCGAGCAGGTGCCGTGCGCGTGCCGCCGGTGAGAGGGCGAAAGCGTCGAGGAGGAGCGTCTTCAGCGCGTCATACTTGTCGGCAGCCGGCGGGTGCTCGAGGAGGCTCAGGGCGCGGGCCGCGGTGGCGGAACCGAGCGCTGCCACGACGTGGTGGAAGCGGGTGTCGTCCGCGGTGATGCCTCGCAGGGCGAACTGGGAGTCCGCCTGGGCGAACCAAACAGCCGCGTGAGCCTCCCAGAAGGTAGGCAGTTTAAGAGTCACTGCCGTGTCCATGTCGGTAGGTCACCAGTGAAGGAGCGGCGCTCCAACGCGAGTCGAAAGAATTGACGCGACCAAAGACGGAATTCGTCCGAGTTGCTTTATTGAAACAAAACAGCTCAGGTATTCTGACAAAAGCCCATTTATCGGGCAGCAATATATATACACATTTATGTCGGGACGTTTGCCCCGCAAAAGCTATACCGGGCATGCCCGGGTGTCAAGGGCGAGCCTTGGAAAGGCGAGTCTGGACCTGCCCGGGCGTGTTTGGCTGCGGCCTGGCAAATCGAGGCTGGGCGTGCCTGGACGCTCTGGACGAGCACTGGAAAGGCGAGAGCGGGCATGCCCGGACGCTCTGGGCGAGCCCTGGAAAGGCGATAGCGGGCATGCCTGGATGCTCTGGGCGAGCCCTGGAAAGGCGATAGCGGGCATGCCCGGACGCTCTGGGCGAGCCCTGGAAAGGCGATAGCGGGCATGCCCGGACGCTCTGGGCGAGCCCTGGAAAGGCGAGAGCGGGCATGCCCGGGAAAGACGAGACCGGGCGTGCCCGGGAGGTTCGGGCGTGCCCGGGAACAGTGAGTCCGGGCATGCCCGGGAGAGGCGCGTCTGGCCGTGTTCTGGCCGGTGCAAGGCGATTCTGTGCATCCAGCGGTAACCGCTACAAGTACACCTTACTTCACAGATGTCGGGATTCCTCCAAATTTCTTCATTTAGTGTTATAAAGAGCATTAGCGACTGTTTAAAAACGAATCATACGTGTTCGTGGTTTATAATATTTATATTTCCTGTAGAAGCCGTTTCTCCCACAGAAACGCCATTATAACTACAAGCTATTTATACACGTTATCACTGCAGGAAAAACGCTTTGGGGAAGTGGAACATTATTCGTATTAATATTGTTGTAATAACATTAATAATATGCGATTATCATTAGTGTTGTTATTAAAAGCGTCTTTGGGAAAAAAACGCCACGATAAATATTCTTCTTTGGGAAAAACGCCTCGATAAAGCTAACTTGATATGGATATACACCTCAGCACACAACCCATTGACGGCAATGGCGGGGAAAACCCGCTCGGGGGAGAAAACCTCCTTGGGGAGGGGGGGGGGGGAATGAATGCGCTACAACCTTCATTATGTAACCCTTGGTCATCCTGTCAAGTTTGGTTGAGATTGGATATTGGATAAGTAAGGACGGAATGTATTGGTGTCAAAAATTAATCAGACAGACAGACACAAATGGCGTATTTTAGTATGATGATGATCTAAACTGCATATAGAAACATATTATTTGAAGAAAAGCAAAGCAATACAAATTTATGCATAGACTGAACACAGAATGTTATACATAATTGAGATACTGTGCAAGGAAAGGGACATCAAGATGTAGAAGCGAGAGCAAATGAAGGACTACTTATCCAGAGGGATGAACATCTCAAATGAAATATTGATAAAAACACGTGCTCGTTCTCTTTTTAGTCACCTGGGGCCTTAGGAAGGGCCGTTTCTGAGCTTGATATGCCAGCAAATCCACGCTTTGATCCAACTAAAAAGCACAGCGTTTGGAATTTCATCAGTAATGTAACAAATTATAACTGAACTACATGTATGCATTCTGCTATGTGTGCATTACACAGTGGTTATCCTTAGGGGCAGATCATGTGGGGTTTGAAGGTTTGGAAGAACCCACCCATCCCCTCAATCAATGACCGCCAACATTTTCAAAGCAGCTTATTTCAGTGCCGCAGAATCATCTGGTTGTCACCAAATATATTCTCTTCACACTCTAATTATATGTATATTTTTCTATGATAGGATGAAGAAAGAGTCTTGCTCATGAAGGTTTTGTGTCACTGCATTGCAACTGCTCTTGGGTGGTCAGGTAGAATAATGGCTAACACACCTTAACATCCTGTTGATTTCAACCACCATGGGAAGCAAGGAGAAGCTGACGTTTCTGGAACAACCATTCTTCATTGTTTGTTTCCCTATTATTTTCCACTTTCTCCCAGTCTCATCCCCCTTTACTTTTAATTCCCGAATCCTAATGCTCTCTCTTGTGAGGTGTATGTACGAGTCATTCCCACCCCACGTGCTCCCATCTCTGACGCATGCACCTCTGACTTACTCACACTCTACCTTAACCCTCGCCCTTATGCTTCCCCTCTAATTTGCTCCTATGAAGAGTTATTGCCTGAAGTATCAGCTTCTCCTTGCTTCCTATGATAGTTGATCAATATACTTTGATCAATGTCCTGTTGATTCCATACATTATGACGTGTCATCCTTTTACTCTACTTTAAAAACAACATCTCAGCTCATCAAACATTAAAGTGAAATATAATAAACAATTTATTTCTCATCGAGTCATGAGTATAAAAGCATTAACAACACACTGAATCAATACACCACCTTGTAGTCATTACCCTGCACACGCGATGTGAAAACTGAGGTTAAGCAATTGGTTCACTTTTGTCTGTCCATCCATCTACAAACGTCGGTTTATGATCGAGGAACAACTTAATTTCAATTAAATGTTATATTTGGAACATGAATCAGAAAACAAACATGGAGTTTCGCAGTACTTGGCTCTGAATTTGTCCCAAACGCACATGCATCTACAACGGTAAACTTCCGGAATGTTTTTTTGTTAGACCTTTAAAATCTTTATTTTATTTCAATTGAATTATAAACCTGAACATTGCATGGGGTAACGTGTTCTATGTACTATCTAGTTCCCCTTCGCTCACGAAGCCAAAAGCAGGGTTAAGCATTCAGTTGCGTACGTGTGCCATGCGTGTCTGCATTTTAAATATTCATTTTCTCGGCAACCGTTGGTCCGATTGACATGAAATTTTCATCATAGGAGGGCCTCCTCCTTTCGAATATTTTAATGATTTATGACATCATAGGTCATGTGTTACAGGCGCCATCTTGGAAAAAACGAAAAATGTTGCACCTCTATATATCTCCAAAAAACCGTTGCATGGAAAAAATTGAAACATGGCTAATTGTAAAGAACTCCATATGGGGAATAGGTGTTGTTAACAATGATGTCATTGGTGCCATAATTATGACGTCATAATTCGACAGGGACAACGCTTAGTCTGATCAGTTTGAAATGTATTGAGCCTGATCTATGCAACAATTGTATTAGCAAATATAAATTTATGATGTCATCGCTCACGTGGTCTGGCAGCCATATTGGATCAAAGGAAAAACAATGTTCAAAAACAGAAGAGTTGGCTTGCAACAAGTTGACTGCGCAGGGTAAGTATTCTATGAATACCATCTAGTTCATAAATAATTTGGAGTCATTAATAACAACGATGAAAGAATGCTCTTGGGTTTATGTAAAATGTATGAGAAAGATCCTGAGGAGATAACTATGATTTTGATTCTATTCCTAAAATTGAAAACCACTTTCTCTGAAGGTAAGTCACAAATAATCAGGTAGAAGTAAGGGCAGGTTTTTTGACAGCCGGCCATACCTACGCGTCCTTTAACACCCAACATCATCAGTGGTGACTTGAAAGAAACTGAGCAAAATTTCAGTGCTCCTTTTATATACATACTATATTCTTCAAACTGGGTTGTGGCCACCATTTTCAGAGGTGGAAGGAACTTGGCAAAATCTCAGACTATGAATTTCCAAACAGAAGCAACAATCTAGGTGTTTTGAAGAATGATGGTCCTTTGGCCACTCTTCTGAAATGCCTTTTGATCAGTGACTGATAACTCCTTTCAAAGGCAACCCCTCTTTCACTACAATTTTAATTGCAGCCATTTTGCAGGAGGGGTTGAGCCAATTAGAATGAACATTTCACAATCGATTCATTAATCAATTCAATGAAAGCTTGAGCGTATTCCAAGCACACTTTCATTTTCTCACGATATTTGAACAGCGAAAGCATATATACTATAATTTTGAAAGATTTCTTGTCCCATTGCTAGTCAAGACCATACACACAAGAAATGAGATTTTAACTTGTGGTTGGTTTTCAACAATGAATAATAATTCAGAAATTTTAAGGCATGATTCCAACATTGAAGACTTTCGTTTCGGTTCATCACAGTTGTTCATCACATTCCTCAAATGAATTCACTTCACGTCTGACAATGAAAATGGAGGTGTGCTTGCATACAAGAAGCACCGACGTCGAAGTAAGACTTTGGAATCAAGATTTTTTTTTGAAATGAGATCCTTACAAATTAATCAACCCACAAATGCCCACAACTTTGCTCTCTCAACACTTTGATCATCAAATAAAAAGCAGGAGGGATAGAAACCTATGCATTACATGTTACTTCCACAAAGATCAAACATGCCAGCTCGGCCTGTGTGACGTACAACCTGTCATTATATATCTGTACTGTAAAGGGTATTTATCAATTAAAGTTGTAGAATGTGTTTCTTGCCTCATCCAAGAAAGTCAAATGAAAGGAGCGAGAGACCGAGCTGTGACTCACAGACACAGTGTGGTAGCTTTCCTGACCAGGAACCATCTGAGCGGCACGTACGGTGCTCAGATCCACCAGCAATATGATAACCCTCCTGACAAGTGTAGATCAAGGTGTAGCCTAGTGCTGGTATGTCAAGGCCAGACACTTCTGCGTGTGTTGGAGTTTCAGGCTGGCGACAAGCGTGGCCTTCACGGGAGTAGGGACAGGTAGAAGACAAGAACACATGATAGAAAAGGGCATTCATTGTTCATATCCATGGCCATTAGTTGTAATAATAATAATAATAATGCATTTATTTTATATAGCGCTTTTCAGGAAGCCCAAAGACGCTTTGACAGAGTGCAAAACATAACGCATAGCAAAACATAAAGACAATTGCAAAAAAAGAAGAATCAATAGGGAAATATTCAAAGCACAAAGGAGGGAGAAGGAGAGGAGATAGTCAGGGGTTAGATGCTGTGGGTTAAATGTTGAATGCAGTGTTGAACAGGTGGGTCTTGAGTGATGTTTTGAATGTGGTGAGTGAGGAGGAGTCTCTGATGGTGTGAGGTAGCGAGTTCCAGAGGGTGGGAGCAGCGATGGAGAAGGCCCTGTCCCCCCAGGATCTAAATTTGGTCCGGATGGGGGGGGTCAGGAGGTTGGTACCAGCAGAGCGGAGGTTGCGGGTGGGAGTGTGTCTGGAGAGGAGGTCAGCCAGGTAGGATGGGGCCAGGTTATGGAGGGCTTTGTAGGTCAAGAGGAGGATTTTGTACTGGATTCTCTGGGAGATGGGGAGCCAGTGAAGCTTGTAAAGGACGGGGGTGATGTGGTCACGGGTCCGGGAATGGGTGAGTAGACGGGCAGCGGAGTTCTGAATGTATTGGAGTTTATTGGTGATTGTTGAGGGTGAACCATAAAGGAGGCTATTGCAGTAGTCCAGACGGGAAGTGATGAAGGCGTGGATGAGGGTTTCTGCAGCCACAGAGGAGAGGGATGGACGGAGACGGGCGATGTTTTTCAGGTGGAAGAAGGCTGTCTTTGTGATCTGTTTAGTGTATTTGTCGAAGGAGAGGGTTTGGTCAAAGATGATGCCAAGATTCCGGATGTGAGGGGAGGTGGACACTGGGAAACCGTCGATGTTGAGGGCAAAGTTATGGGTGGACTTGGTGAGCGTTTTTGGGCCAATGATGATTATTTCAGATTTATCACAGTTAAGTTTGAGGAAGTTGATTTGAAGCCAGGATTTTATTTCAGTGATGCAGTTTGTCAGGATAGAGTGGGTGGCGGTGGAGATGGACTTGGTGGAGATGAAAAGCTGGATGTCATCGGCGAAGCAGTGGAATTGGAGACCATGACGGCGGATTAAGTGACCGAGGGGGGACAGGTAAAGGATAAAGAGGAGGGGGCCAATAACTGAACCTTGGGGGACACCTTGGGGGAGGGGAGCAGTGGGGGATTTGCAGTTATTGATGGAGATGAACTGACGTCTGTCAGAGAGGTATGATTTAATCCAAGAGAGGGCAGTGCCGGTAATGTTAAAGGTGGTTTCAAGTCGGGTGAGGAGGATGGTGTGATCGATGGTGTCAAAGGCAGCGCTGAGGTCGAGGAGGATGAGAATGTTGAGGTTGCCAGCATCAGAGGAGAGGAGAAGGTCGTTGGTGATTTTGAGGAGAGCAGTTTCAGTACTGTGGTTGGACCGGAATCCGGATTGGAATGTTTCATACAGGTTATTGGCAGAGAGGTGATGCTTGAGTTGAGTGGCTACAGCGCGTTCCAAAACCTTTGACAGAAAGGGTAGGTTGGAGATGGGTCTGAAGTTATTTAGGGTGTCAGGGTTTAGTCCAGGTTTTTTCAGAATGGGGGTAACAGCAGCAATTTTGAGGGATGGTGGGACGATGCCTGTAGACAGGGAGGAGTTTATTGTTGCAATGATAAGTGGAGAAAGAGCAGGAAGGGAGGCCTTGACAAAGCTGGAGGGGATGGGGTCAAGAGTGCAGGTGGCAGTTTTCATTCCGATGAGGAGTTCAGAGAGGTCAGTAGGGGAGACTGGGGAGAATTGAGACAGGGGATGGCAGGATAAGGGGGGGCAGGTGGTTTGAGGGGGAGCGGGTGCGGCGGTGGTCAAGCTGTTGTAGATGTTTTCAATTTTGCGTTGGAAGAATGAAAGGAAGGAGATGCAGTTGTCTATTGTGAATGACTGGGTGGTGGTGTTCAGGGGGCTGAGGAGTTTGTTTATTGTAGAGAAGAGTGCTTTTGGGTTTCCGGAGCCAGAGTGGATAATTTGAGAGTAGTAGGCGGAGCGGGCGCGGGAGAGGGCATCTTTATAGTGTTGTATGTGGTCCTTGTAGGCCTGGGAGTGAACTGTGAGACCTGTTTTATTGCGGAGTCTTTCAAGTTGGCGAGCACGAGTTTTCATTAGGCGGAGCTCAGGGGTAAACCAGGGAGCAGAATGGGTGAAAGAAACTGTTTTGGTTTTTATAGGCGCAATTTGGTCAAGGCAGGAAGAGAGAGTGTGGTTGTAGTAGTCAGTGAGGTCAGAAGGGGTGTGGAGGTCAACGAAGGGAGAAGTGGACATTTTTTCAGAGAGGGTCGATGAGAATGAGGCAGGTGAAAAAGCGTTTAGCTTACGGAAGTTGATAGTGCGATAATGCCTTGGTGCTGGGGTGGGGATGTTGATGGTCAGAGTGATGGCTAGGTGGTCAGAGAGAGTGAGGTCGGAGCCAGAGAGATGGTGCAAAATTAGTCCAGTAGAGCAGACAAGGTCCAAAATGTGACCACGGTTATGGGTAGGAAAGTTGACATGTTGAGTGAGGTTAAAGCAGGTGAGTAAATCAGTGAAGTCAGTGGTTAGCGTGGAGTCAGTGGAGTCCATGTGGATATTGAAATCACCAAGGAGGAGGATTGAGGGGGAGAGGGAACATAGCTGGGTCAGAAAGTAGGAGAAGTCAGACAGGAATGATGGGTGTGGTTTGGGAGGGCGGTAGACAACAGCCATGACTGACTGTGTGTGACCAGAGAGTTTAAAAGCCAGGTGTTCAAATGATGGAGCAGATGAGATGGAGATGAGGTTGGTCTTGATGTCTTGTCGGTGAATAACGGCAATTCCACCACCTCGGCCCTCCGAGCGTGGTTTATTGATGTAAGAATATCCATTGGGTGTGGTGAGGTTGAGCGTGTAGTAGTCCAGTGGTTGTTGCCAGGTCTCAGTGAGACAGAGAAAGTCCAGTTTATTTTCCAGGATGTAGTCGTTCAGGATGAGGCATTTGTTGTTGAGGGACCGGGTATTGAACAGGGTGAGCTTGATGTTGTTTTGTACGGCGGGTATGAATCCAGGTGATTTGGCCAGGGTTCGCAGACAGGAGGTGCGATTTTGTGCGTTGTTGTGACCAGGTGTGTTGGGACGATGAGTGGGAGTGCGCTGAGCCGACCAGAGGATGGGGATGGAGTGACCTGATTGTAAATAAACAAACTTACGACCGGAGCCACGGTGAATGTACCTGGGTCGACGCAGGAGTCCATTCGATCTGATTGCAGAGATGCATGATGGGGTGGAGCGGGTTTTAAGCAGGAGAAGCCTTGCGGCAGAGTACCGCAGAGCCATGCCAGCAGGAGCGAAGGCAAAGCGAGCACGCGGCCAAGGGTGAGGAAGCGAAACAATCGACACAACCAACGGGAGTGGGCCCGAGGAAACAGCGATGGAGCCGAGCAGGTGAAGCCCGGAGCAGCAGAGCAGAGCCGGGACCGCGCAGAGGAAGACTCAATGGCCATAAATCCGCCACGACCACCAGGAAAGCAAGACACGGACAATGGTCCAGTCAGAGAAGCGGCGAGCAAACGACGCCAGCGTCCTCTCACGACCGGACCGGAAAACGGAAGTAGTCTAGAATCATTTTCAGAGGAAAAAGAAGTACTTTGTTGGCACTACCTTTGGGTCGAGTTATTACCCTGCGCTCGCGAAGTGAAAAGCGGAGTTAAGCATTCATGTGCGTACGTAAGTGTCTGCATTTTAAAAATTCATTTTCTCGGCAACCATTGGTCCGATTGACATGAAATTTTCACCATAGGAGGGCCTCCTCCTGTAGAATATTTTAGTGAATATTATGACGTCATAGGTTACGTGGTACAGGCGCCATCTTGGAAAAACTTCGCACCTCTATATCTCTGAAACCACTTCATAGAAAAAATTGAGACCTGGCTCATTGCCAACTACTCCCCATGGGGAATAAGATATGTTAATGATGATGTCATCGGTGACTTCGTTATGACGTCACAATTCGACAAATACAACACATCCATCCGATCATTATCAATGAAGGATGATAATCATCCTTGAGGATGATGATATCCTTGATGATGATGATGATGATGACCATCCTTGATGATTATTGAGGATGACGATAATCATCCTCAATGATAATCATGACGTCATAGGATATGTGTTATAGGCGCCATGTTGGAAAAACCGAAAAATGTTGCACCTCTATATCTCCAAAACCGCTCTATGGAAACAATTGAAACGTGGCTCATTGCAAAGAACTCCATATGGGGAATACGTGTTGTTAACTATGACGTCATTGGTGCCATAATTAAGACGTCATAATTCGACAGGGACAACACTTAGTCTGATCAGTTTGAAATGTATTGAGCGTGATCTATGCAACAATTACATTAGAGAATATAAATGTATGATGTCATCGCTCACGTTGTCTGGCAGCCATATTGGATGAAAGAAAAAAAATGTTCAAAAACAGAAGAGTTGGCTCGCAACAAGTTGACTGAGCAGGATAAGTATTCTATGAATACCATCTAGTTTCCCAAGATTTAATGATTTGCAGGTTAATCGACAAGTTTAAACAGTGTGTAAAGTGTTTAAACAGTGACTGAAACTCTAATAAAGTGAAAATATATGAATTTCGAATATTTGTTTAAAAAATGAACATTCATATGAAGTGACTACTGACTGAAAAACTGAAATGACATCAGCCAATAATAATAATAACTAGAAAGGAACTCGGTAGAGAGCATATACCTACACCAGGCTGAACAGTTTACATTTTGTATCCACTGATAGGTCAGATCTGGATCTGGGCCTGATCCAAAATCGAATCGGCTTGTTATTGTCACCGAACCAACTCATCCACCTAGTTTTGTCATAAGTCGTCCACAGCTTTTTGAGATATCCTGCTATATATCGTCTTTGGCCCAATCCCTCAATGGTGAAGAATTACTTTAAAATTCTCAGATTCAGATCCGGATCCATATCTTCACTGAAATCAAAATCTAATCATTTCGTCCTTGGCACATACACCACCTCTCCACCAAATTTCGTCCGAATCAGTCCACAACTTTTTGAGATATCCTGTTCATAAACAAACAAACAAATAGACAGACAAACAGACAGGGGTGAAAACATAACCTCCATCCACCGTAATATAAGTATAACGATTATAATGCGAGTTGCTCACAACGAATAATGCTTCCAAAGCAGTAACAACGAAACTTGAGTGACATCCATAAGTAATGGAGCAGTGAAGTCAAATTATTTATTATTGCTATATACTCAGGAAATTTGGATTTGAGACTAAAATATGAATATGAGGCCAAAGTACAGAAGATCAGCTTTTATTTCTTGGTATTTCAATGCATATTTGCTTTACCATTGTAGAACAATAGCACTTTTCATGTTCAGTCTCCCCATTTTAGGTAAGCATATGTATTGGAACAGACGACGGACAGGTGTTTCTTGTTGCTCAGATGTTTCTTGTTGCTCAGGTGTTTCTTGTTGCATTGATCGTTCACACAGAAAAGAGCTGTGAATGTCTCGTCTTGGTTTTAGCCTTTGATTTTGCTTTGGAAGTCCGCATTGGGAGTCAGTATGCATAAACCAACATGAAGACCAGAGAACTCTATCTGAAAGAAAATCAATCAATTTGGAAGCTGAATGAACAGAATAATTCAATTAGAACCACAGCACAAAAATTGTGCATCGCAAATACAACAATTTGGAATATCTTGAAAAAGAAATAAACCACTAGTGTACTTAGCTATAGACAATGGCCAGGTCAGGCAAAGGAAAACAACTGCAGGTGGTGACAGAAAAATCATCAGAGCTGTGAAGAAAAACTCAAAAAACAACTGTCGGTGACATCACCAACAACCTCAAGAGTGCAGAGGTGATAGTATCACAATCTACCTGTCACAGAAGACTTCGACAGTGGAATTACAAAGGCTACACCGCAAGATGGAAACCACTCATCAGCACCAACAATAGAAAGGCCAGATTATAATTTGCCAGGAAGTACAGAGGTGAGTCAGTAGAGTTCTGGACCAAAGTTTTATGGACAGATAAGACCAATATAAACTTTTACCAAAGTGATTGAAAGGCAAATGCATGGAGAAAAGAGGGAACTGCATATGATCCAAAGCATACTACCTCATCTGTGAAACATGGCGGAGGAGGTGTCATGGTTTTGGCTTCCATGGCTGCCTCTGGAACTGGTTCCTCATCTTTATTACCTCCACCACCGAAGCTGGATGGAGGTTATGTTTACACCCATGTCTGTCTGTTTGTCTGTGAACATGATATCTCAAAAGGTTGTGGACGTATTCAGATAACATTTGGTGGAGAGGTTGGGTGTCTGACAATGACGAAATGGTAAGATTATGGTGAAAATCTGGATCTGGATCCAATATTTCTTAAGTGTTTCTTCATCCAATAATTTAAAACCGTGTATAGCACGGTATCTCAAAAAGTTGTGGATAAATTCGAACAAAACTCGGTGGACAGGTTGAGTGTTTGACAAGGAAGAATTGATTAGATTTTGGTGAAGATCTGGATACGAGAGTTTTAAAATTTTAAGTGATTCTTCACCATTGAGTGATCGGGCCAAAAACAATATTTAGCATGTCATTTCAAAAAGTTGTGGACGACATGTCAAAACTAGGTGGATGAGTTGGTTATGTGGCAAGAACTATCCGATTAGATTTTGGTTCAGGTCCGAATCCAGATCTAGCCTATCAGTGGGATACAAAATATAAACGTTTCTGCCTGGTGGAGGTATGCGCTCTACCGAATGCCGTTCTAGTTAGTTTTGTTTTAATCAGTTAGGTGGTTCTGGCAAATATTTTCAAAAACAATTCATTCATCCAAGATGGTCACAAAGCCTCTCAATAAGTTAGGTTTATTGAAGGAAATGCACTTGATCTGACGATTTGAAACAATTCTGTGAATATTCAGGTTTTTCGTTGTAGCGGTTTCTGAGAACTATGATTCCACAGGGGGCAAGAAATATGATGACAAAATTATATGGAAAGCAAAGAATAATAGTCCCAGAAAGAGCAATAGGCTTCCTAACAGCTTCAAAGGATAATACTACTACAACTACAACTACTACTACTACTACTACAATTACTACTACTACAACTACTACAACAACTACTACAACAACTACTACAACAACTACTACTACAACAACAACAACTACTACAACAACTACTACTACTACAACTACGACAATTATGACTACTACTACTACTACAACTACTACTACAACTACTACAACAACTACTACAACTACTACTACAACTACTACTACTACAACTACAACAACTACTACTACTACTACCACTACTACCACTACTACAACAACTACTACAACAACTACTACTACTACAACTACAACTACTACTACAACTACTACTACTACAATTACTACTACTACTACAACTACTACTACAACTACAACTACTACTACAACTACTACTACTACTATTACTACTACTACTACAACTACTACAACTACTACAACTACTACAACTACTACAACTACTACAACTACTACTACTACAACTACAACAACTACTACTACTACTAGTACTACTACTACTAGTACTACTACTACAACTACAACTACTACTACCACTACTACAACAACTACAACAACTACTACAACAACAACTACTACAACTACTACAACTACTACAACTACTACAACTACTACAACTACTACAACTACTACTACTACTACAATTACGACTACTACTACAACTACTACTACTACTACAACTACTACTACTACTTCTACTACAACTACTACTACTAAATCATCTTTTTTCATGGCCACACAATTATTCCCAACTTCTTGAGGAGTCGACCAAGATATTGGCTCGTCTTTCAGAAACGAGCTGGCTCGACCTGACGCTCCACCAACGTTAGAGCAGGAATTTGTAATTTGTCCAGGGTGCTGGCCATAGCTCGCCTACACTTAGGGAAGAACACAGTGGGATATTTAACGTCCACCAACGAATGCTGGCAGGGAGTTTATCTGAGGGAGGGAGGGCACAAACAGAAACTTGCATACCTCCAGCCTATCCTGGTACCCGAATAATAATAACAATGGTTATAAAAGAAAATAATAATTTGTTGGCATCTGTTTTACTCATCGACATGGTGAAAAAGCAGAAAAGATACCAATTATTTTTTAACGTCAAAAGGCCCCACTCACAGACTTTATCATCCTCATTGAGCCAGGACTTACTTGAAACAAAAAAAACTGAAGAAATAGTGAAGTAAAAAGAAGGAAAAATAATCGAAGAGTCTTTGAGGAACTGGATGCCTGCTTTTTGAAAAGGGAGGGTTGTAAGTGTCAGAAAAGACATGAGAAGGTAAATAATTCCATAGGTTGATGGTGAAGGGAAAGAAACAAACATCATAATGGCCCGCCCTTGAGTTGCCAATGGCCACGCAATGATCATGTGACGTAGTGGCTTACGGAATATTTTGTCATCTCGATAATGGCGAAGGAATACAAGCATTAAGTTTTCAGGAGCAGACACCGAAGTAATGTCGATAGAAAAGGGGAAGAGAACCAACATTGCGGCGTGATTAAAGCAAGTTGGTGTTTTCAGGTCAGATTGGGTGAGTTGATAAATCAGATTGCTTTGGACTCGACTATATCAAGCAAATATGTGGAGATAGAACCTCCCCTCATGTGAGCGCAGTCTCCACACAAGAACGAATCAATCCTTTAAGTAAAATTGGAAGAACTGTTCATAAGGAAGCTTAGAGATCAGACCCCGGTGTCACACCTGCCAAAAGCTTTCAAGACATCGAGGCCTACGACACCAAAGGATGCCCCAAAGTCTCAGAGAAGAAGACCAGACATTCATGATACAAGAAAGGATATCACCGGTAGATCTTGTCTTGCAAAAGCCATATTGATGGTCAGAGAGGAGATTGAAATTCATGATGTTATGAGGAAATGAGAATTGAAAAGACATTCAAAGACTTTGGAAATTGCAGAAGTCCAAGCAATAGGATGGTAGTTGGAATGGTTTGAAGGATCACCCTTCTTTAAAATAGGCTGTACTTATGGCATGTTTCCAGGAAAGAGGAAAAGTTTCGGTTTTTAAACAGAAGCAAAGTAAACGAGCAAGCACGGGTGCAAGTTCTGAAGGACACTCCTTGAATATGCTGTATGAGGACAGAATGCCATCTTGGCCACACCCTTACCTTGCTTGTGTCCTGAGAGATGTACTTTTACGACTTTAAGAAAAGAGATTATCGGTGGAGGCATCGTTTTGGTAAGGGGTGCATCAGAGGGTGTTGGAATGTTCGAGTCATCCATCGTGGAATAAGAGGCCAAAAGAAAACCGAAAAGAGTAGCTTCATCAGTCGGGAGAGACAGCTAAAGCATCATCAGAACGGAAAAGCGATGGAAACGGAGAGCGACGGAAGTTGTTGGAGATACGTGCGTTTGGCTCAAGACCAGAAAGACCTATTAGTGAAGGAAGAGGAGAGGTCGTCACACTTCCTTTGGATACAGGAACGCTTCCCCTCAAGAATGACAAATTTGCAATGATTTCGAGCAGAGATGAAGGCCGAATGCGAGTCAGAGGAAGAAGACTTTTTCCAGCTCTGATATGCCACACGTGTCCATTTCACGAAAGACTGCAGAGCAGGAATGGTTGAACCAGGATTAGAAGAAGTGATGGTCTTCCTTGGCTGAAGTCTGGAATGTTTCATCGAAATAAATGTTTAACATACAGTGAAGAAGCTTCACTAACAGCTCACTGGTAATTCCCTGTGTGTCGCAAGAGGCGACTAACACTAACAGGGTTGGTGGCAGGAAGGGCATCCAGCCAAAAAACATCGCTTCAAAAAGGGGACCAAGGTGCCCAAAAAAGGCCAACCCCCGCTCTTTTGGGGGAAATGGCCTCTTAATCCCTGGTGTTGGGCTAGCGGCTAGGGTGCCGGCTTAGGATCCAAGGATCCTGGGTTCGAATCCCGGTCGATCGCTGAATTAACGCCAGGGGGGTTGACTCAGCCTGTCATCCTTCCGAGGTCGGCTAATTGAGTACCAGTTCACTGGTAATTCCCTGTTTGTCGTTAAAGGCGGCAAAAAGGGTTGGCGTCAGGAAGGGCATCCGGCCGTAAAACATTGCTTCAAATAGGGGACCGAAAAACAACAACAACCACGGTTCCCGAAAAAGGCCAACCCCCGCTTTGCGGGGAAAAATGGCCTCTAAAGGTGTTTTATTTTATTTTATATACAGTGAAGAAGAAGCCTTATTTCCTTAACCATTCCTGTACATCACTACAGAACATAGAAATACACAGCAGTAAACCAAAGCAAGCATTTTTATATGCAAGGAAGGCCTTTGCTGAATGATTAAAGAAAGCAAAATAGGTTGGGGAGACAAATGCTGAATCGAAATGAACAATAAAGTTTCATTAGCTTGTTTCATACGTTACCCACTGAACCCATGGCTCATGACTGAAATCCCATATGTATTATGTTGCTTTGTCTGTTCGTGTCCTTACAGTTCACGTGAAAGAAAATAACACTCAGATCCACCATTGTCTTTCTCTTGCATATGATTTATGCATAAACTCCTTCACGGGTTATATATCAGTGTTAATTAAACTGGATGAAATAGGAAGAAATTATAACATGAGGACATCGCCTTGATCACACGCTGAGCACCATCAAGTCAAGGCGTTGAACAACTAAACAGGTGAGGAAGAATGCGTGGCTACATCAAACTCTTACCAACACAATTGGGTTTCTGTCCACTCCAGTGCAGGTCTGGCAGGCAGGTGCGTGACGTTGAACCTTGCACATGAAAGCCCTCGCGACAACTAAAGTGCACCTGAGCACCAACCTGATGGGGAAGATAAGATATGTAAATAAATATATATATATAGGAGTATATGCCAAATGAAATGATCACTTAAATTTTCTGTTCCCTTGGAGCACCTGCCTTATGAGGCAATGATACAGGTTAAAATTGTATATGCAAGGACAGTAAAAGGAACTTATATATCTGGGATAAGAGGTGGGGAGGGGCGACGGGGTGCAGGTGGGGGGTGGGGGACATTTTGACCAAGCATTTCTAGCCTAGGTGCTCCAACATCACACCCATCCCTCCTTGATTCTGTAAAATGTAAAGATCTCAACAAGAGTGGAATCTCCCGCAATGAGGCCAGAGCACAAGGTATGTTGCTTTGACATTGCAGGGAGGTCGTTGGTCTCTGTTTTCTACCAATTACAGTACTTTCCAACATTACTACTTCTGATCTCCATCAGTCCTCCAACCCTCGGTGTCCACTCCAAAATTCATACATTCTTCCATTATCTCCTGGTTAAACTTCCAAAATCAGATCGACTTCACACCTCAACATCTTTCTTCCTTGCTTCACCTATTTATGGAACCACCTTCCAGAGGCAGTTCTTTCCCACTCTTCCCACCAGGATATCAATCACACAGTGCACAGCCATCTCTTGTCATCCCCTATGCTGACCCATGATTTTTACTACACCCATTAACTCTTTCTAACCTAACCTTCCACAACCTGATTTCAATGTTTCCTCCCCACTTCTTTCTCTTCCTTCCTTTCCTGTTTGCTTATTCCTCTGCTGGTTGTGCTCAATCGTTTCCCCCACCTCACTGTCAGCTCAATCTTGCTCTTCCATGAGCTTTACTCTCGTAGAAGAAAAATATACAGGTATATTAGAAGCTGTGATAACACATTTCCAATATATTTTAAATTACCACAGGCACCTTGACAGCTTTTCTTTCCCTGTTCAACCACAAAGAAAATGTGCATGTCACTTCTTTCAATATGAACCAATACTGCTACAAGTGAGCTAGTACAGCTTCTTCTTGAATATATCCTCAAATTGCTGACCCTGCTGCTAAGTTGTGTTTGCGGAACTGGAAAAAGTGGTTAACAAGTAAAGATACATTCAAAGTACACCGCCCCCATGCCAAATAATTAAATATCCTCCAGTGCGGCATTGCCGGGGCGCAGCCGGCGCCCGGCAATACCGCAGTGCAGCTCATACAGACTGTATTGGGAGGGAGAGGTGTACAATAATTGATTGATTAATTGCACAATTAAAATCAATAAAAGATTATTATAAAATATTTTCTTAATCAATTGGCTAATAGACTAACTAAACCACTAGTGCTTCGTCCAAAGATGTATCTTTTAGAAATTTAATTAAATAAGTCATGAAAAAAAAAAATTTGATTAATCAATGAATAATTAATCAATTAAATGATAAATCAATAAATCAAAAATATCCTTTATAGCCACATCACTTGGTCACTGTCGGGTCCAAATATCAGCTTCCTAGCTCAAATGTTGCCTGAGAAATTGCCCAGATGAGAAAGAAAATAAATAAATGATTAATAATGAAAATAAATAAATAATAATCGTAAAAAAATTAAATATTTAATCAATTGGCTAATAGAATACATAAACCACCACCATTTCATCAGAATCTGTAACTTAATTTTTTTTAAATTAAGTCATTCATTGAATAATTAAATAATTAATCGATTAATTAATTAATCAATAAATCAAAAATACCCTTTACAGCCAAATCACTTGGTCATTGTTATGTCCAAATATCAGCTTCCTAACTCAAAAGGTGCCTGAGACATTGCCCAGAAGAGAAAGGAAATGTATAAGTACTTAATTAATCGCTAATAATTAAACAACTAATTAATTGATTAAAGAAAAAATACCGTTTTTGACAAAGTACTTGCTCACTATTGTGCCCAAATTTCAGCTTCCAAGCTCAAAGGATGGCTGAGATATCACCCGGACAAACAAACAAACAAACGAGAAATCGGTCAGAGACCGAGGACTTGCCGGAATTAAAAATATGGCGGCCGAACCACGTGACCGATGATGTCATCATTATTTCTTTTCTAAACTAATTTATTCCTAGATTATGCTCAATAAATTTCATCTTGATCGGATGAAGTTTTGTACTTGTCGAATTATGACGTCATAATGGAGGCACCTATGACATCATCATTAACATATTTTATTCCCCATGGAGAGTTCTTTACAATGAGCCAAGTCTCAATTTTTTGTATTCAGCATTTCGGAGATATAGAGGTGCAAAGTTTTTCGGTTTTTCCAAGATGGCGGCCGAACCACGTGACCGATGACGTCACCATTATTATTTTTTTCTCCACCAGTTTATGCCGACATGGCGCTCAAGAAATTGCATCTTGATTGGATGAAGTTTTGTACTTGTCGAAATATCAAATTATGACGTCATAATGGAGGCATTGGGCCTGGAGAGGTAAAAAATTTGGCACAGTCTATTCCAGGGCAATACACATATGTGTGTAAAGTATGGCGATGCTATGTGCAACGATGTAGACGTAGTGCTGCGCAGAAACAAACAGACAAACAGACAAACAAACAGACAAACAAACAGACAAACAGACAAACAGACAGATCTCCGAAAAGATCGACTGGACAACCCTCCCATCTACTTTCTCAACAATCCTCTCCAAGAAGTTCTGTCGCTCAAGCTTTTGGGTCTCACTATCTGCCATGATCTTTCTTGGGAAAACCACATTTCCAAACTGGCCTCCAAAGCCAGTCGCCGACTGGGCATCCTCCGTCGTGCGAAGTCCTTCCTAGGCACACCTGAGCTCCTCACCACATACAAGGCTTTCATCCGCAGGTCAATGGAATACTGTTCTCCCCTATGGGCTGGTGCTCCTGCCTCACACCTGGCTCGGCTTCACGCTGTTGAATCCAAAGCTTTCAGAATCATTGGAATCTCCCGCGATGAAGCTATCTCTGAGGGCCTTTCACTCACTCACCACAGGCAGGTAGGTGGTCTTTCTGTCTTCTACCGACTCCTCTCCGGCCTTGCTCCCCCAGCTCTCTCTGTGCTCTGTCCCCCAAATATTCCTACAGATCGCACAAGATCTGCCAGCCACCCTCTGATGGTTAAACTGCCGAAATCTCGGCTCTCTGCTCACCTTCACTCTTTCATTCCTCTTTTCTCCCGCCTCTGGAACAAACTCCCACACTCACTTCAATCACACTCCTCCCTCCAAGTCTTTAAAACAGCTGTTCACCACCATCTCTTATCTTCCCCCATCCAAAACCTTGATCTTTTCTACCCCCACTAATTCACCCCAGATCCACCTTGTTTGAAATTCCAACTTCTTTCCTGGAAGTCCTGGCAGTGTCCATATGTTTTATACCTCTCCCACCCCCACCCTTCCCATGCCTCCCCCCAAAGCCCTCTCCCTCCCACAGTTCTCTCGATGTCTCCATGTCTCTCGGTCCCTGCTCTCAAATGTTGTGTTTGTGTCCTTCCCCCTCTCTCCCCATCTTGTCTACCGCTCCCGATGTTATTTGTTTTATGTGTCTGTTTGTCTTTCTGTGTGATTAATGTTCGCTCTTTCACGAGCCTCGATCTTGTATACAAAAAAAACCAAAAAAAAAAACCAACCAACCAACATACTTGCCGGAATCTTTTCCGGCAAGTAACAAACAAGAAAGCAAGAAAATAAACAAACAGCCAGAGTGAAAACTGAGTACTCCCTTTCAGCGTGCGTCACTGCCGAGCCCCCTTCGTGCCGGCAATGACGATATGCAGCGCCTGGAGATGGCATAGGAAAAGAGCGGTGTTTGTCTGGAGATGGCATATAGTCAGGGCCCTTAGGGATATTTTGGTTCAAATTCTTCCAAAAGCATCAAATTTGGCGCAGATGTTGCCCATGCCATACTCTTTCGATTTTTGACGGGCGCCAAGGGCGGTATGATCCGGGGACCATACCGGTCCATCCCGCCATGTCACCTGACCTATGACGTCATAATTAGGATATGCATCCAATCACATGGCGTACTATAAGTGGTCAAAGTTCAAAATGAATCGATCGAAAAATGAAGGCAGGGATCTATTTTTAAGGTTTTCATAAAATCCAATATGGCCGCCAGGTCACATGACCTATGACGTCATATTTATGACATGTATACAATCATGTATACATGAACCCGGATCATGATCGCACAAAAATTCAACACAAGGATATGGCATACAGTTCATAAAACATCAAAATCCGTACCTTTGTAATTAGACTGATGAACTGCATATGCCTGAAAATTAGGAAATAGACATGTAAATATTTCCTCTAAATGTCAAAAATAAGGTCAGAGTTCGATTACCCAACCCAGAAACATAAAATGGTGAACCTCGCGTAAATCTTGACAAAAAACTCAAAAACCGACATGTTTGACTCAAAAATGACCTTTAAGATGACCTTGAGGGTTGACCTTGACCGCGAATCATCAAAATAACATCATAATTGGATTCCTCGACCTCGAAAACCCCTGAAAAGTGGTATCATACATGATTCCAACCCTTTTGGTTATTTAACTGATTTTCCTCTAATCCGGGTGGCGGCCATTTAGTATTTCGCCAATATGGGGCCCCCGGGGGGGGGGGGGGCGCCCGTCTTGGCGCCCGTCAAAAATCGAAAGAGTATGGCATGGGCAACATCTGGGCCAAATTTGGTGCTTTTGGAAGAATTTGAACCAAACGGCCCCAAAATATCCCTAAGGGCCCTGACTAATAGGAAAGGTGCAGTGTACAAAACAGCTCAAATGTGTTTCGGAACACAAAAGAAAATGCCTCATAATCCTGGCCCTATAGATTGGGTTGACAAGTATGAGTAATTGTGTCAATTAGTGAATGCTCTCAACCTTTGTTATAAACGCAGCTGCAAGTTCAAAATTAATTCATCCATTGCTGAAAAAGAAAATTAAATAAAACCCAATAATAGCACGTATTATATATTACTTTCTAAAAGTCAAACTACTAACAAGGTTTGATATTAAAGTATTCCTAACGTACAATGATAAACGGAATACAATACAATTATCTCTTTACCTTGACTACTGCAATTATAGATCAATGGAATTAGATGTTTTTCAGTTGCAAGGACAAGCTGTGCTATTTTCCCTGAAAAAACATCATCACATGACAAGGTAAGTGTAGTCCGGAGTGAGCAGAATGCAGATTTTTTCCCAAAGCTGAACTGAGTTGGGTAGGACAGAGTGTTTCTGACCAGCAGTTTAAATTACATTAGGCCTGGGCAGTATAAAGGAAGGATAAGAGATGGAAAGGAAAAAAATAAAGCCAGGGAGATTAATTTGCAGGAATTTCTGATCCGTTCCTGCCCATTAACTGAAGGATGAGGGCAAGTTACCAGGCTTGTAAGTTAATTAATCCCAAATTATGCCTCACAGATTCCTTTGCCCCGAGCTGTTAACTTTGATTGTAAACCTGACCTTTGTGGTTCCTGCTTTACTTTGGGAAAAAAAGAAATCTCAAATGTACCACCTGTCACAAAACCAAACAAAATTCCCATTTGCCATAATGTTTAACAGGGTCGGGGAGTCACTTTGGAAGAATTAGAACAATAGTTATGGGTACTGGTGGGTGATGAGAAGCTTGTGGTACATATTCAAGACAAATTAGAGCAACTGGCATGCTGCTATGATAGGCAAATTGAGATGAATGTGGTCAGATAATCATCGTTGCTGTAGGTGCCAAACTGCATCAAATGAACATGTGTGTGTGACTGTGTGAGGTGGTGGATATTTGGGAGAGATGGGAGGGGTGGGATGAAGATAGGAGGGTGTGGAAGGGAGATGGGAGGGTGTGGAAGGGAGATGGGAGGGTGTGGAAGGGAGATGGGAGGGGTGGGATGGAGATGGAAGGGGTGGGATGGAGATGGAAGGGATGGGAGGAAGATGGGGGGGGGGGGGGGAGGTGGGAGAAAATGGGTGGGGGTACGGAGGGGTTGAGGGGGGATGGGAGAGTGTGGGACAGAGATGGAAGGGAGATATGAGGGGGTTGGAGGCTGATGGGAGTGGGTGGGAAGAAGAAGTGATGAGGTGATGTTATTGAGATGTGGCGTTCAGTATGTGGAATCTCCATGATTTATGTTTTTGTATCCATAGTCGATGCTCTTTGAAGGGTGAGGGATATTGATGGTCTATTGATTGACGTTTTTTGGGGTCATGGTGGAGGACATTGGTTGTTGTGCAAGCGGGTGCCAATAATATGAGAAGAATATAATTATGCAGACGATTTGAAGGCAATGCATCAATTATTGGGTTATTGATTGAGGGAAAGGGGTTTCAATGTAATTTTTTCCAGGATTCCCCCAAGAATGCCTGATAATGTGGAATTTGCAGGTAGTGGCATAGATGTTAACCTGTGGTTAGAGGAATGGTGTGGGCAGCATTGATTTGGGTTTTCAGAGCATTGTGAATCTTTTTGGTAGGAGGGAAATGGAGTTACAGTGAGTGAGACATGCTTTAATGAGGAGAGTACTTGGATGGCAGGAGAAGGCTACCAGATGTATAAATGTGATAGGAAATAAAAAACGAGGGGATGTGCCAATCTGGGTAAAACACAAAACTGTATTGTATCGAGTGTAAATAATGACTTTGAGGAGGGAACTAATGTTGAGGATTCTGTGTGCATTGAGATGAGTGATTGTAAGAATAGGAAGACATTTGTAGGATGTGTTTATATGGCTTCTGGTATGGGAGAGCAGCAGGAAAGAGGGGTTCATGAATAATAAGGAAAGGCCTGTGGGAAGGGTAGAGTACTTATTGGGGGGGTTTAAATTTGCCAGGAATAGATTGTGTCCAGGAACGGAAAAGAGCAAAACCAAGGAGGATTTTATCATCTATTCCAGGATTGCTTTTTAAATCAGTTTGCAGAAAAGCCCATGGGGATAGGGGGGATGTGCTGTTATATCTTTATTCAAGCAATGATATATGATGGAGGTGAAGATTGAAAAAGGTAGGATAACAGCTGGGGACAAATGACCACAATATAGTGTGTGCAACTATATTGTTGAGACATGGAGTTCAGGACAGTGTAAGCAAAGGCGGATATATTTCAAGAAGGCAAACCTTGAAGATATGAGAGGTGCTCTAGAATTGGAAAAGCTAACATGTAGGCAATACAAATGAGAGAAATGGGCAACCTTCAAGGAGCCAACATGTGGGGTGCAGAGTAGGTATATTGTAGAGAGGTGTTATGGTAGACGCAGAAAGAGACCAGGGTGGATGATTAGTGAGGTACACAGTGTTATTAAGGATAAGCAGAAGGCATTCAAGTGCAAAAATAACAGGAGTAGAGTTCGATTCACATCAGTGTAGGAGTAAACAGAGACTAGTCAATAAAATAAGGAAAACAAAATAAGAATATGAAAAAGGTAGCCAAAAATATTAAACATAATGAGGAGACATTTTGTAAAGTGTATACGGGGTAAAGAGAAGTTAAAGAAGAGGGTGGGCCCGTTAAGGAAGAGCACGGACACATTGGAGGAGGATGATGATGATGATGACATGGCGGGCTTATTACATTCGCAGGAAGAGAGGGTATTGCATTTGGGTCCGTTTGTCTGTTTGATTGTCTGTCTGTTTGTCCGCACAGAATAAATATGATTTTCGCTGCAACCGTTGGTCCGATTGACAGGAAATTTCCACCATAGGTGCAAATCCACCTGCATAATTTTTTTTATGATAATTATGACATCATAAGTCACGTGTCATGGGCGCCATCTTGGAAAAACAGAAAAACATTGCACCTCTATATCTCCGAAAGTGCTGAATAGAAAAAATTGAGACATGGCTCATTGTAAAGAACTCTACATGGCAATAAAATATGTTAATGATGATGTCATAGGTGCCTCCATTATGACGTCATAATTCGACAAGTACAAAACTTCATCCGATCAATATGAAATTTATTGAGCGTCATCTAGGGATAAATTGGTGGACAAAAAAAAATGATGACATCATCGGTCACGTGGTTTGGCCGCCATATTTGTTTTTAACTCAAAAGCCTTAAAAACCACTGAAAACACATCCTGGTGAGGGTCTGCAATCTCTGATTGCTCTTTCTTGTTATTATATCGTTTTTTGGTTTTTAGATTTGCACAAGAACAGTTAGGGGAACTTCGAACAGCTGAGAGTATCTATCTCCGGTAATAAACAAGGGATTGTGGAGGAAATCCAAGTACTATTGGAGGAAGTAAAGAAGCAGCGAGGAAAACTAAGGGAGGTTAAAGTTCCGAGGTCAGATAATATGCATCCAAGAGTATTGAGGGAGGTGGCGGAGCCAATAAGCATGATGTTAACAAAGCAGATAAGCGAGATGGTAACATAACTTTAACAGCTCATTGGAGTCATGACATACCAGAGGATCAGTGTTAACACAGTCCAGCGATTTAGTTAGCCTTCACCTCCAACTTGTGCTGTTTTGATTGCCATATCTGAGGAAGGTCATAGCTGCCATAGAGAGGGTTCAACTCCACTGCTCCACCCACTACCTCCCCCAACCCTCCCTGAAAATGAATTGATGAACTGTTAGATTGAATTAATGTGGTGTTGATGTAGCAAAGGCATGAAATATTGGGCGAAATGGTCTCATCCTACATCAAAGTTCCTTGTGTATACACGAACCCATTTCTGTCCCAATGGCTGTCATCAGCACAGAGTGGATTTTCCACAGATGTATTCTATTATAACAGTATTAACTGTTTAATACGCGACTTTCAAAATGACGTATAATTGCTAAACAAGGCCTTTTGCGCATGCGATGTGTGTGTTTAAAGTGATTCGGTTCAGCTCACTAGGCACTTTTAACGTGCCATTGCTCATGCAAAATCTATAATCCAAATAGTCTTTTAAACATAATTTTCAGCATTTAGATCAGGGGTGGGGAACCTTTTTCCTGTCAAGGGCCATTTCGATTTTTAGAACATCCTTCGAGGGCCATGCTAAATTATTGAATACATATATCGGACTCACCTAATGCGATGGCTGGAACTGTTTCTCTTTGGCGAGGCGTTTGGTGTCAGGTGGTAGTGATGATGATGCTACTCGCAGCTGGTTTTGCAGGTTTGGGTCAGTCAGTCTTGAGCGGAACCGAGTCTTTGCAAGAGTCCGTTTTGAAAAGAACTGCTCACAGCTGTAGGTCGTCCCAAACAGTGATGCAAACTTCAGTGCATGTCTCCTCAGAATGGGAAAATCCTCAGCACGTACATACAGTTTGTAGAACTCGAGCAAAGGGAGGTTGCTGTACCTAGCTTTGAGCTCGTCATTGCTTTGCAGCTCAATGATTTCGTGTTGTAGGTTGTCAGGCACATCAGCTGGTTCCACATTAAACGGCGTGGCAAATATGTTCAGTTCCCTTTGTTTACTTTTCATGTCCTGGAACCTCTCTCCAAATGCCTGGAGGAATTTTGCACACTCAGCAGCATATTCAGATGTCACAGCAGGCTTTTGTTCTTGCAGAGTGGGAAAGTGGATAGTGTTTCCCCTTTCCAGTTGCACTTGCCACAGCTTTAGTTTAGCTTCAAATGATTTCACATGTGATTGCAGAGAGCTGAGAAGCTGGTTGGGACCTTGGAGCTTGACGTTCAGCTCTGATAGGTACTTGGTAATGTCCACCATGAAGCCCAAATCACACAGCCACTTGCTATCACTGAGTTCCATGACAGGTTTCCCCTTCATCTCCATGAACTGTTTCACTTCTTCTCTCAGTGAGTAAAACCGTGTGAGCATATTTCCGCGACTCAGCCACCGCACCTCACAGTGGTAAACCAGATCTCCGTACTCTGACTCTAGTTCACTCAGTAGCTCCTTGAACTGGCGGCTGTTCAGCCCTCTGCTTTTGATGACGTTTATGGTGGAAACGACAGTTGTCATCGCATTGTTGAGCTTCAGGGACTGTGCACACAGATTCTCTTGGTGTATGATACAGTGGCATACAACTAACTCACTTGGATCGAGACTGAGACGACTCATTTCTTTTTTGAACAATGCAGTCAATCCCTTTTGCGCGCCAACCATGGCTGGGGCTCCACCCGTGGCCAGGCCACTTAACTTGTCAAACTGCAGTTCGAATTTGTTCATAGCCAAAACAACTTGCTCAAACAAATCCTCACCTTTGGTGGTGCCATGCATGGCTTGCAAAGGCAGCAACTCCTCCCTCATATCAAACTCAGCTGTAATCCCCCGCACAAAAATGGCTAGTTGGGCGGTGTTTGTTATGTCCGTTGTCTCATCGCAGGCCAGAGAGAAAAACTGGAAATCTCTTGCGGTGTCCTTCAGTGTTTTCTCAATATCTTGTGCCATGTCAGTAATCCGATCTGAGACAGTTCTTCGAGACAAACTGACACTTTGGAACAATTTTACTTTGTCCGGTGCGAGCAGCTCCACAGCGGCAACAAGGCACTCCTTCACAAATTCTCCTTCTGAATGCGGCATCAGCTTCTTAGCGATTAGCTCACTCACCACAAAACTAGCATGCGTAGTGTTGTCTCGGTCAGATTGTGGTCTTATGAAGACTGCTTGTTGAGCACCAAAACTCCACCGAAGAATGTTAACTTTATCCAAGCGCATTTGTCCTTTCAACTCGTCCAGTTTAGCATGTTTCGAGCTGTAATGACGCTCGAGGTTGGCCTTTTTCATCACCGAGAGCGCTTCCCGACAAACTAGGCATACTGGCTTGCCTTTTACTTCCACAAAGAAATAATCGTTTGCCCATTTCTCTTGGAAAGCGCGACATTCCGCATCTACCTTTCTTTTCTTGTTAGTCGCCATGTTTGCATATACTGAATGAAATGATGACATGAGATCACGCGATCACTTGACTGTCTGGAAGGTCGCATATCACAGTTACGACTGTCCGGAACTCACTTGACTGTCCGGAAGGTCGCATATCGCAGTTATGATTAATCGCAAATTAGTTTTAATTTGATGGCAATTATTCTGTTTGCGCCAACATATTTTGCCAACGTCAAATAAATGAATAAGTTCTCAAATGTGCCGTCCGAGGCAGCATCTGCTCGCCACGTTCGGCATTCGTTGACTGTTACAACACGTGAAAGCTCGCTCCTCTCTGATTGGTTGAATCGTTTTTGGCCATAACTTGGTTACCCTTTGTCCGATTAATTTAAAACCTTGAAAAGGAGAGATTACTGGAATTATAGATAGATGAATTGCCTCGCGGGATGGATCAAACGGTCTCGCGGGCCGTATACGGCCCGGAGGCCGGAGGTTCCCCACCCCAGATTTAGATGAAAGAATGGCAATTAATAAGTGGTCATCCATAAATTGTCTGTTCCTAAATGCAAATCGGACTCACGGAAATATCGTAATATGAGAAATATCTGTTGAGAGGTTTCAGGTGTGTACTATTCCCTGTTAAACAAGTGAGTAATGGCAGTGGATATAACACACACACACACACACACACACACACACACACACACACACACACACACACACACACACACACACACACACACACACTCACATGGAGGGATGGTTCCCTTCTACCAATAGATGCAAAAATATAGTATAATGTCTCTTGTAGCCCCTGAACCAAACAACAACAGATATTTATAACTACCCGCACAGTCTATACAGCCCACGATGCCACTCCCACCCCCTCCTAAACATGATTAATAGTAAATTTATCATATTTTTAACTTACCCTGTGCATCAATCGACAAGCCCCATATATGACCTTCTCATTGGAGTTAAGACGCATGAAGGTTTGGGTATAACACATCTATGAACTTTCAGGCCTTTCGTGGCTCACATCTTTAGTAGTTTTGCAGTACGGGCTGCAATATATCAACTTTTTGGACGAGTTGATCAGAAAGTTCTCCAAATCTTTCATTGTGCAGAAGCACACCTTTCTCACAGGTTCACTTCCAAGTATGTTTGCCTTCTTTTACAGGCTTTGTGAGCCGTTTCATATTACAATCCTTATCTGGCAGGCATAATATATATATCTGGCTTCCCCGATGGACCTCATTACTGAGGGCTTCTGTGCATGTGCACCGAGTATTCTGGGTGGATTACGTCATTTTTGAAAGTCACGTATTGGGTACTGGATTGATGGATTGAGCCCCGTTCTCGCTAGATTAAGCTGTGAGGAACAGCTGAAAGAAACAAGAAATTCTACAATAGAAAGGACAAAAAAGTGAGTGGATCTGATTGAGATGTTTAATATAATGAAGGAAATAGACAAAATAAATGTAGAAGAGCTTTTAAGCAGAATATACAGTGATAGGACTAGGAACACAGTTTAAGAATAAAGAGGAGGGAGCGGGGGGGGTGGGGGGGGCTGGGGGAGGGGGGGGGGGGGTTGGATGGTCGTAAAGCAGCAGTCTTTCACTCAGTGGTGAATGGTCTTTTTTCAATGGTAGTCACAGTAGAGTGAGTGGATTGTTTTTAAATTTGGTTGGATAGATATCTGGAAGTGCGAAGATGCTTCTATGATTGCACAGGCTTGATAGGCCTATTGGCCTTCTGTTTAGTTGAGATTCCATGCATAACACCTTTAAACCTTAACACGTGAGCCGGTTTTAATGATCCAAAATGAAGCATGTCAGAAAGAGAAGAATGAGTGACTAGTTGTGTTGAAAATGCAATATTTATATGTAATCTGTGTATTTTGAGTGAACCCTTTTTTTGAGTGTAGAGTTTCCAATCAGAGGCAATTGCTGTTGGAAGACTGGCATAGCATTCGAGATAAACCTACCCTACAGTGTTTTTGGAAAAGGGCAGACAAGACTCCCCTGGAAGAAGGAATTTGTTAATGCAGGAACACAGGCCTGTCCTTAGTTTCACCTCCTCATCATTCATTTAGTTGTGCTGCTTCACACAGAACACAGCTTCTCTACTCATAGGCATCATTCTTGATAAATATATCAGTGTTGCAAATAAAATGAGGCAGAGATGTAGGGGCCATATATTTATTACATATGCCCAGGAAGAAATTTATTACATACTAGCATGACTCGGCACGCTCCGCGCGCCTCACCACATGTCGTTTCAGAGGGGAAGGCATCTTTGACCATTTCGGTGTTTTTTGGGTTTCATTGTGTTTTGGGTCTTCAGGGTCTTTTGGATCCTCTGGGCCTTTAAGGGTATTTTGGGTCTTTGAGGTGTTTTAGGTCTTCAGGGTCTTTTGGGTCTTTGGGGTCTTCAGGGGCTTTTGGGACTGAAGGTTATATTGGTTCTTCTTGGTATTTAAGGGTATTTGGGTCTTTTCGGGTCTTCGGGGTCTTTTGGGTCTTCCGGGTATTTTTGGTCTTCGGGGTCTTTTTGGTCTTCGGGGTCTTTTTGGTGTTTTGGGTCTTTGGGGTGTTTTGGGTCTTCGGGGTGTTTTGGGACTTCGGGGTTGTTGTTGTTGTTGTTGTTGTTGTTGTTGTTGGGTCTTTGGGGTCTTCGGGGTGTTTTGGGTCTTCTGGGTGTTTTGGGTCTTCGGAGTGTTTTGGGTCTTCGGGATGTTTTGGGACTTCGGGGTGTTTTGGGTCTTCAGGGTGTTTTGGGTCTTCGGGGTGTTTTGGGTCTTCGGGGTGTTTTGGGTCTTCGGGATGTTTTGGGTCTTCGGGGTGTTTTGGGTCTTCGAGGTGTTCTGGGTCTTTGGGGTGTTTTGGGTCTTCGGGGTGTTTTGGGTCTTCGGGTATTCAGGGTCTTTGGGTATTCAGGGTCTTTGGGTATTCAGGGTCTTTGGGTATTCAGGGTCTTATTGAGCCTCAGGGCCTTGAAGGGTATTTTGGGTCTTTGGGGGTCTTCAGGGGTCTTGGTGGTCTGAAGGGTCTTGGGGGAATTAAAGGGTCATCAAAGGTCTGAGGGGTCTCAGCAGTCTTAACGCAATTAAGAGGGTTAATTAAGAGGGTGGTAATTTATTTGAAGAAGAAGAAGACGTTTTCATCGCATACATGCATACATACATACATACATACATACATACATACATACATAGCGAACCATATACGTTTGCTCTATTATAATAAGATGCCCAGGAAGAATTGAAATCTCGCGAGATCTTTGGCGACGAGGGCACGGTTTTTCGAAGCTGCACACGCTCTCCATGCTTGCGAGGTTAGGTAATTGTTCACAATTGTATTTTTGTCGAAACAGTCTTTATCTTTCGGTGTGTGTACCTATAGTGTGTCCCTAGGAAGATTCTTGGTGTTAATCTTTCATACCTGTATAAAAAATTGTGGGTTATTTCGTGCCGCGTTTTTTGCGACCTAGTACTTTGTTTCCTACCTTGAGGCTTATTTTCTCTCAGCGATCGATTGTGGTCCATTTACTTTCGTTCTCAGTTTTTCCCAATCTTTTCACCCCATACTTCCTTGTTTAAAATCTTAACAAAAAAAAAAAACAACATTTCCTTCTTTGTTCTTATTCATTGTTCTTATTCGTTTATTCGTTGTTCTTATTCGTTTGTTCGTTCTTTGACCACGTTTTTCACCCCCATTTCCCCAGATAGTTTTCACTGTTCAATTTATAAATGTTTAAACTTTCCCCTGAAGTACTGTATTCTGTTGTATATTATAACAACTTTTTCTTCTTCTTCTTCTTTAAAAGGGTGCGTTCGACTTGCTCACCAAATCTATTCATTCCAAAAAAAAATTCCATCACTTACAGTTCCTCTTTCATACATTCCCTAAACTCACCAGCACTCCACCCCCCCCCCCCCCCCCCCAGCGTCCTCAAACGTATCTCTGAATTGAAGGTCACAAGAAACTCATTTTGTTATAAATGTTCGTCTCCCATTAATCGTTCAACACTTTCTAGAATCCAAACTCACCCCTCCCCTCCAAATCTTCCCCATCTCCCATCCCTTTCAAATCCACCCCCCTTGCCCCTTCCCTCCTAAACTCCCCCATAACCCGTACCCTCATAAACTCCCTCCTTGCCCCTCCCCTTAAGATCTCCCCACCCTCATTTTTTCTCCATTTCCCCTCTCTCACCCCTCCTCCTCAAAGCATCCTCCCCGCTTCTTCCCCCTTCCAACTCTCACCTTCATCTCCCCCAACATTCTGCCTCGCTCTGCCACCCCTCAAATAACACCTCACTGTGCCTCACCCAATCACCATCAAACCTTTTGTCTGCCCCATCCTTCCCTTTCTCCGAGCTATTCTGAAATCTCTGACACACTTTCAACAGCTCTCCCTACCTCTTCCACATCTTACCCTACCCCTCCCCCTCGCCCCCTGTTCTGTATCCGATGCTTCCCCTTTCTCTTCATTAACGGTATGGACCTCAAACATCCGGGCCTTCGCTCAAATTTGACTGAACTCTCCATACAGGTTGCTTCTGACAAACCAGACTTGATCTGCTTAACAGAAACTTTCCTCCTTCATGATGTCTCTGATTCCTTAATAACTCTCCCGGGTTACTCCCTCCTCTGGTATGATAGACCTGAGCCTCGTCCTGGAGGTGGGGTTGCTATCTTTATCAAAAACTCTCTTCCTCACTCGCCCTGCACTGCTCTCTCTCCACCTCACCTCCAGGAGTACCTCTGGCTACGGCTTCTCCCTTCGCTCCCACCTTTTGTTCATATGTGTGTTGTACCGTCCACCAAACAGTGATGACTCCATCTACATCTCGCTGTCTGATAATATGGACCAACTTCTATCTCCTCACCCCAACTCTCTCTTCCTCATATGTGGTGATTTCAATTGTCACCATGCCAGTTGGCTGGGTGTGGGTACCTCTCTCACCAGCCATGGCTCCTCAGCAAAGGATTTCTGCGACTCACTGGGACTGACACAATCTGTCAATTTCCCGACCCGGATCTCAGGCAACGGAGCATCTTCTCTTCTGGACTTGGTTATGACTACCTTCCCTGCAAATGTCTGCTGCTCTTCTTCTGCTCCAATCGGCTCATCTGATGATGTGCTTGTTAAAGTGGACATCTCTCTGACCATTCTCAGAGAGCCTCCTTAGCGTCGACGAGTCTGGCATTTCACTCAGGCCAACTGGCGCGGTCTTCAAGCAGCCATCAATCATTTGGACTGGTCTCCCATCTCTACCGCCTCTGACATAAACTCATCCTGGGAATTCTTCCAAAGTAAATTGCTCTCTCTTGTGCACAGATTTATCACATCTCACCTACAGTTGTCATACCCTTCCTCCCTTCCATGGTACACGGAATCTTGTGGTGAGGCAGTTGCCCAGAAACAACTTGCCTTTGCCTCCTGGAAAGGAAATCCAACGGAAGGAAATCTCATTTCCTTTCACAAAGCCCGAAACAAGTGTGTGTCCACCCTCAGGAGAGCCAGGAAACAATATCTCTCCACTCTCAAGACCGAACTCTCAAACCTGTCTCCCTCTTCCAAATCCTGGTCGCGTCTGGTCAAATCCGTTTCTGGTGTTTGTTCTCCCTCCATCCCCTCCCTTACCTCAAATGGCTGCACAGCTGACTCTGCACGTGAAAAAGCTGAATGCCTCAACTCTGTGTTTGCCTCTAAATCTTGTGTCCCAAACCCATCCCTCTCTGTACCCACCGTACCCAGTCATACCCAGCTGTTCCTGGACTCTGTGTCCTTTCCTCCTGACAAGGTGGAAAAGTTTCTGTCAACCCTCGACTCTGATTCTGCAACTGGAATTGACGGCATCAGCTCACGGGTCGTAAAATCCTGCTCCTCCTCTCTTTCACTCCCTCTTTCTATTCTCTTCACCCTCTCTTTTGCTCAAGGTCATCTGCCATCAGCTTGGAAATCAGCCAACATCACCGCTTTACACAAAAAAGGTGCGAAAACAGATCCTTGAAACTACAGACCAATCAGCCTTCTCCCAATTATCAGCAAAGTCATAGAATCCATCATTGCTTCGGATATCAAAGCTTTCCTCTTCTCAAATGGCTCGATCTCTTTTTTTTTTTTTTTTTTTTTTTTTTGTATACAAGATCGAGGCTCGTGAAAGAGCGAACATTAATCACACAGAAAGACAAACCGACACATAAAACATAACATAGGGAGCGGTAGACAAGATGGGGAGAGAGGGGGAAGGACACAAACACAACATTTGAGAGCAGGGACCGAGAGACATGGAGACATCGAGAGATCTGAGAGAGGGTGAGGGCTTTGGGGGGAGGGGGGCGTGGGAAGGGGGCAGTGGGAGAGGTATAAAACATATGGACACTGCCAGGACTTCCAGGAAAGAAGTTGGAATTTCAAACAAGGTGGATCTGGGGTGAATTAGCGGGGGTAGAAAAGCTCAAGGTTTTGGATGGGGGAAGATAAGAGATGGTGGTGAACAGCTGTTTTAAAGACCTGGAGGGAGGAGTGGGATTGAAGGGAGTGAGGGAGTTTGTTCCAGAGGCGGGAGAAAAGAGGAATGAAAGAGTGAAGGTGAGCGGAGAGCCGAGATTTCGGCAGTTTAACCATCAGAGGGTTGCTGGCAGATCTTGTGCGACCTGTAGGAATATTTGGGGGACAGAGCACAGAGAGAGCTGGGGGTGCAAGGCCGGAGAGGAGTCGGTAGAAGACAGAAAGACCACCTACCTGCCTGCGGTGAGTGAGTGAAAGGCCCTCAGAGATAGCTTCATCGCGGGAGATGCCAATAATTCTGAAAGCTTTGGTTTCAACAGCGTGAAGCCGAGCTAGGTGTGAGGCAGGAGCACCGGCCCATAGGGGAGAACAGTATTCCATTGAGCTGCGGATGAAAGCCTTGTATGTGGTGAGGAGCTCAGGTGTGCCGAGGAAGGACTTCGCACGACGGAGGATGCCCAGTCGGCGACTGGCTTTGGAGGCCAGCTTGGAAATGTGGTTTTCCCAAGAAAGATCATGGCAGATAGTGAGACCCAAAATCTTGAGCGACAGAACTTCTTGGAGAGGATTGTTGAGAAAGTAGATGGGAGGGTTGTCCAGTCGATCTTTTCGGAGAGACATAGTAAGAGTGTGAGATTTGTCAGGATTGAAAGACATGTTCCACTTGTTTGACCAGTCTGTGATTTTGTCCAGGTCTTCAGAGAGTGAGGAGGCAGCAGACTGCCGATCTGAGGGAAGAGGAATGGAGCGGCAGAGAGTGGAGTCATCAGCAAAGAGATAGAGTATTTTCGAGAGAGTCAGAGAGATCATTGATGAAGACCAGAAAAAGCACGGGGCCCAGAACACTGCCTTGGGGAACTCCAGCCTGAACAGGAAGAGGAGATGAGAGAAACCCATTCAGGGCCACACGTTGACGACGACTAGAGAGGAAGTCCGCCAGCCATGCATGGAGATTTCCATGGATACCAAAGGAGGAGAGTTTGGTGAGCAGAGCGGGGTGCCAGACCGTGTCGAAGGCACGTGATATGTCGAGGGAGACAGCTCTAATTTCCTGTTTGGCATTGAGGACCTCCATCCATTGTTGAGACAGCAGAAGCAGCATGTCCAGAGTAGAGTGACCTGGTCTGAAACCAAATTGATGATCAGAGATCAAGCCATTGGAGAAGAGGAAAGATTTCATATCAGAAGCAATGATGGATTCCATGACTTTGCTGATAATTGGGAGAAGGCTGATTGGTCTGTAGTTGCTAGGATCTGTTTTTGCACCTTTTTTGTGCAAAGCGGTGATGTTGGCTGATTTCCAAGCAGATGGCAGTTGACCTTGAGCAAAAGAGAGGGTGAAGAGAACAGAGAGAGGGTGAGATAGAGCAGCAGAGCAGGATTTTAGGACCCGTGGGCTGATGCCGTCGGGTCCAGTTGCAGAATCAGAGTCGAGGGTTGACAGAAACTTTTCCACCTTGTCAGGAGGAAAGGACACGGAGTCCAGAAGCAGCAGGGTACGACTGGGTATGGTGGGTACAGAGAGGGATGGGTTTGGGACACAAGATTTAGAGGCAAACACAGAGTTGAGGCATTCAGCTTTTTCACGTGCGGAGTCAGCTGTGTAGCCGTTTGAGGTAAGGGAGGGGATGGAGGGGGAACAAACACCAGAAACGGATTTGACCAGACGCCACCAGGATTTGGAAGAGGGAGACAGATAAGAGAGTTCGGTCTTGAGAACGGAGAGATATTGTTTCCTGGCTCTCCTGAGGGTGGACACACACTTGTTTCGGGCTTTGTGAAAGGAAATGAGATTTCCTTCCGTTGGATTTGCTTTCCAGGAGACGAAGGCAAGTTGTTTCTGGGCAACAGCCTCACCACAAGATTCCGTGTACCATGGACGGGAGGAAGGGTATGACAACTGAAGACGAGATGGGATAAATCTGTGCATGAGAGAGAGCAATTTACTTTGGAAGAATTCCCAGGATGAGTTGATGTCAGAGGTGGTAGAGATGGGAGACCAGTCCAGATGATTGATGGCTGCTTGAAGACCGTGCCAGTTGGCCTGAGTGAAATGCCAGACTCGTCGACGCTGAGCAGGCTCCCTGAGGATGGTCAGAGAGATGTCCACTTTAACAAGGACATGATCAGATGATCCGATCGGAGCAGAAGAAGAGCAGCAGACATTTTCAGGGAAGTTAGTCATAACCAAGTCCAGAAGAGAAGATGTTCCGTTGCCTGAGATCCGGGTCGGGAAATTGACAGATTGTGTCAGTCCCAGTGAGTCGCAGAAGTCCTTTGCTGAGGAGCCATGGCTGGTGAGAGAGGTACCCACACCCAGCCAACTGGCATGATGACAGTTGAAATCACCACATATGAGGAAGAGAGAGTTGGGATGAGTAGATAGAAGTTGGTCCATATCATCAGACAGCGAGATGTAGATGGAGTCATCACTGTTTGGTGGACGGTACAACACACATATGAACAAGAGGTGGGAGCGAAGGGGAAGCCGTAGCCAGAGGTATTCCTGGGGGTGAGGTGGAGAGAGTGCAGTGCAGGGCGAGTGAGGAAGAGAGTTTTTGATAAAGATAGCAACCCCGCCTCCAGGACGAGGCTCAGGTCTATCATACCGGAGGAGGGAGTAGCCCGGGAGAGATGCTATGGAATCAGAGACATCATAAAGGAGGAAAGTTTCTGTTAAGCAGATCACGTCTGGTTTGACAGAAGCAACCTGTATGGAGAGATCAGTTAAGTTTGAACGAAGGCCCCGGATGTTTGAGGTCCATACCGTTAATGAAGAGGAAGGGGGAGCATCAGATACAGAACAGGGGGGAGGAGGGGTAGGGTAAGATGTGGAAGAGGTGGAAGAGGTAGGGAGAGCTGTTGAAGGTGTGTCAGAGATTTCAGAATAGCTCGGAGAAAGGGAAGGATGGGGCGGACAAAAGGTTTGATGGTGATTGGGTGAGCCACAATGAGGTGTTATTTGAGGAGGGGGAAGAGCGAGGCAGAAGGTTGGGGGAGATGGAGGTGAGAGTTTGAAGGGGGAAGAAGCGGGGAGGATGCTTTGAGGAGGGGGGGTGAGAGGGGGGAAATTGAGAAGCAATGAGGGTGGGGAGATTTGAAGGGGAGGGGTGAGGGGGGAGTTTGGGAGGGAAGGGACAAGGGGAGGGATTTGAAAGGGATGGGATATGGGGGAGATTTGGAGGGGAGGGGTGAGGCAGGAGTCTAGGAGGGGAGGGGCGAGGGGGCGTCTTGGCGGGGAGGGGTGAGGGGGTAGTTTAGGAGGGAGGGGGCAAGGGGGGAGATTTGAAAGGGATGGGTGATGGGGAAGATTTGGAGGGGAGGGGTGATGGGGAAGATTTGGAGGGGAGGGGTTATGGGGAAGATTTGGAGGGGAGGGGTGAGATTGGATTTTTGAAAGTGTACGATTTATGGGAAACGAACATTTATTGCAAAATGAGTTTCTTGTGACCTTCGAGTTAAAAATACGTTTAAGGACGCTGGATGGAGGATGGAGTGCAGGAGAGTTTAGGGAATGTAGAAAAAAGGCGCTATAGGAGATGGATATTTTTTTTGGGATGAATTGATTTGGTGAGCAAGTCGAAAGCAGCCTTTTAAAGAAGAAGAAGAAAAAGGTGTTATAAAATATGACGGAATACATAACTTGAGGGGAAGGTGTAAACATTGAAGGTTAATGAGTGAAAACTATCTGGGGAAATGGGGGAGAAACACGTGGTCGAAGAACGAACGAACGAATAAGAATGAATAAACGAATGAGAACAGAGAAGGAAATGTTTTTTTTTTTTTTTTTTGAGTTGAGATTTACACAAGGAAGTAGGCTATGGGTGAAAAGACTGGGAATACAGAGAACGAAAGTTATTGGATCACAAACGACGGACCACTGAGAGAAAAACAAAGCCTCAAGGTTGTACAGTGCACACTGTACAAGGCCTTGCTCGCGACACGGCAAACAGACGATCAATTTATGAAAGATAAACACCGAGAAACAACCAAAGTTGCACACAATAACTTCACACACCGAAAGATAAATACAGTTTCGACAAAATACAATTGTGAACAGACTTAACTTCGAAAAACGTGGAGACCGTGTGGAGCTTCGAAAATCCCTGCCGCCGTCTCCAAGATCTCGCGAGATCTCCAACCAGGTCACTCTCTGATCTCTGATCTCTGATCATCAATTTGGTTTCAGACCAGGTCACTCTACTCTGGACATGCTGCTTCTGCTGTCTCAACTATGAATGGAGGTGCTCAATGCCAAACAGGAAATTAGAGCGTGGTCTCCCTTGACATATCACGTGCCTTCGATACGGTCTGGCACCCCGCTCTGCTCACAAAACTCTCCTCCTATGGTATCCATGGAAATCTCCACGCTTCGCTTGCGGACTTCCTCTCTAGTCATAGTCAACGTGTGGCCCTGAATGGGTTTCTTATCTCCCCTTCCTGTTCAGGCTGCAGTTCCCCAAGGCAGTGTTCTGGGCCCTGTGCTTTTTCTGGTCTTCAGCATTGATCTCTCTGACTCTCTTGAAAATCCTCTCTATCTCTTTGCTGATGACTCCACTCTCTGCCGCTCCATTCCTCATCCCTCAGATTGGCAGTCTGCAGCCTCCTCACTCTCTGCATACCTGGACAAAATCACAGACTGGTCAAACAGGTGGAACATATCTTTCAATCCTGACAAATCTCACACTCTCACTTTGTCTCTCTGGAAAGACCGTCTGGACAACCCTCCCATCTACTTTCTGAACAATCCTCTCCAAGAAGTTCTGTCACTCAAGCTTTTGGGTCTCACTATCTGCCAATCTGCCATGATCTTTCCTGGGAAAACCACATTTCAAATCTGGCCTCCAAAGCCAGTCGTCGACTGGGCATCCTCCATCGTGCGAATTCCTTCCTTGGCACACCTGAGCTCCTCATCACATACACACGCGAAATTTGCATTTATGTTTATTTAAATTATACAATGGACTACAAAATGTAAATGTTTCATGATATTTGTTATATTATATCACCTTTATCTATCAATATTGTTGAAATGAAGATCAAATAGCTGTATGTTGAAATATGTTGAAAAAGTCAAAACTTTACATGGGGTGTATTTATTTTTTCATGTGTCTGTACATTGAATCAGTAAAGTAGGTAATAAATGAGCAGTTTTATGCACATCTTCTGAAAAACATGTATGGTCCATGTATTGCACATTATGTTTGCAACTACCGTGCAGCGAATTGCATTATTTACCATATGAAAAATAATATATGTACCTTGGAGGGTGAGAAACAGAAAAGGGACAAGCAGAAAAGTGAAACAATTAGAGATGTCGAAATGAAGGGATACAGACATGTGCTGATGAAGGTTTTGTGTGACACATGGTTTTGTATCTGTGACTTACCTGGTAACCCATTGTGTAGTTCTGGTCACCATTCTTTGGTGTTCCTGGATCTGAACAGGTGGTGAGCACTGGGTCTAGAAAGAAGAGGTTGAGAAAGGAAATATTTTCCACTGGAAAAGCACCCTAACATTAAGGGCATTCAAACTTACTTGTTTCAAATGGAAAGTAGAGATATAATAATATATCAAGAGGGAAAGAGCAAATTATCATGCAAGAAAAGTCAAATTCAGAATATGAGGGTGGGAGGACAACAGGATGGGGTTAAGGGAAAAGAAGGGAGAGAAAGAGGGAGAGATAATTAGATAGATGAACGAGACTGAGCAAGACGTATCAGAGATTGTGAGAAACAGTTTGAAAATAAATTATTCAACTTAAAGAGCTTTTTTTTCTCATCCTGAACATTGCTTCTGCTGGCATTAAAGAAAAAAAATAAAATCAATGATCCTCCACTTTGACTCCTTCCTGCAGAATCAGTGCATGCATCCTTTCAGTAACAGTTTCGGACAGCACCCTTTTGGAGGTACTGGAAATTTGCAAAAATGCACAGAAACAACATCTGGCCTAAATCAAAGTACAGGAGTCAGTATATTAGCCGCTTGTCTCTATTGTGTGGAAAGTATATTATCTGCTAACAGCAGCAGCAGCTCTTGGAAAAACAAGAATGAGCATAAGCTCCAAAGTAAATTGCATCCTCATATAGGGGGTGCCATATAATCTATACATTAAGAGAGCTGTTTGTGTGTGTGTGTGTGTGTGTGTGTCACCATTTTCTGAGATGGCCAAACTTTCAGAGGTTCCTCAGTGAGTGCTGGCGAGTGTTTTATGCCAAAAAGAATTGAAAATCAATAAAAAAATGTGATTGTTTTTGGATTTTTTTTTGAATCGCTCTATCGTGCCGAAGCTTTTGTAGCTATGTGAAAGGTAATGTTAAATGATCCCCGACCCTATTACTTAGTGGGTGTAGGGAAGTGCTTTAGGTTCCCAAAATAAATTTCTTCAAAACACCAACAGGATTAGGACAGCACCGGGCAACGCCAGGTACCCCCTGCTAGTTCAATATAACCTTTTATACGATCATCCATTAGTAAAGGGAGAAGCATTCCTCTGTGTCTCATGTGAAAAATAAACAGAACCTCAAGCTATAATATAGTATTTCCTGCTGTAGTAGAATAATAAAAACGGTTCTGAAAGAAAGCTAATAATCGATTTACTTTGAACACAAAATAGTGTCTGTTTAAACATAAACATTCCCGTTTTAAAAGGCCATCTTTCTGTGTATTGAGGAAGAAGAAGAAGAAGAAGAAGAAGTAGAAAAAGGAAGAATAAGCGGGGTTGGGAGCTTAATGCAGCGATTCCATGAATGGTAACATTTATTATTCCACGACAGCAGGAACCCTTCCAGAAGAATGTTGAAGGAGCACACAAAATTAAATATAGTAATACTTCTGAAAGCAATATAAAAAGGTACATGAAAGAGTATGCAAACAACAACAAAAACACCAAGCACAGACTCCCTGACAGCAGCAACAACAATTATGTTATATAAAATATCCTTTTTCACGTGTTTAACTTTATTGTCCATTCATAGAGATTCACAGATAGGCATGCAATATATTTGTGAAGTAAAACATGCAGTCTTTTGCTTAAACCGATCAGCGAAGTTGTGAGTAAGCAAGGCTAGACTATCCTAAGAGGCCAAGCCTTCAGAATGGAGGTTTCTGTCTGCTTTGCATACTATTTCAGAAAAGTCAACAATTGCATGACATGAAAAAATGTAAATGCTTCAAAGACAGAGTAAAAAAAAAAAAAAATTATCATCCTGTAACTTCAAAGTTATTGTCCACGAACAATCAGTAAACATAGTTGCAATTCAGTTTTAAAATATTATTTGTAGCCTTGTGCTATTTTTGTGCATATCATACAGTCTTTCACCCCTGCCCATTCACTTCACCTCTCCATTCCTTTCCATTCCTACCAGGACACAAAAAAAATCTTTCAGGAGCAACGTCCTCATTAACGTTTCAAAGGCTTTAAAGTTTCTCTTCACCTGCACAATTCGTTATTGTCACTGTTGCTACCATGCTCATTTATATTTATCTATCACTGTTTCTCGTACCATGCTCATTCCTCATCATCAGTCTTGCTCTTCCATTATGTTCTTTAAGTTGGCAGCGCACTGACCTCGCATGTGGTCTTCCTCTATAACATTCCCAACAGTCATTGCCATCACCCCCATGTAGTCAGGGCCCTTAGGGATATTTTGGTTCAAATTCTTCCAAAAGCATCAAATTTGGCGCAGATGTTGCCCATGCCATACTCTTTCGATTTTTGACGAGCGCCAAGGGCGGTATGATCCAGGGACCATACCGGTCCATCTCGCCATGTCACCTGACCTATGATGTCATAATTAGGATATGCATCCAATCACATGGCGTACTATAAGTGGCCAAAGTTCAAAATGAATCGATCGAAAAATGAAGGCAGGGATCCATTTTTAAGGTTTTCATAAAATCCAATATGGCCGCCAGGTCACATGACCTATCACGTCATATTTATGACATGTATACATTCATGTATACATGAACCCGGATCATGATCGCACAAAAATTAAACACAAGGATATGGCATACAGTTCATAAAACATCAAAATCCGTACCTTTGTAATTAGACTGATGAACTGCATATGCCTGAAAATTAGGAAATAGACATGTAAATATTTCCTCTAATTGTCAAAAATAAGGTCAGAGTTCGATTACCCAACCCAGAAACATAAAATGGTGAACCTCGCGTAAATCTTGACAAAAAACTCAAAAACCGACATGTTTGACTCAAAAATGACCTTTAAGATGACCTTGAGGGTTGACCTTGACCTCGAATCATCAAAATAACATCATAATTGGATTCCTCGACCTCGAAAACCCCTGAAAAGTGGTATCATACATGATTCCAACCCTTTTGGTTATTTAACTGATTTTCCTCTAATCCAGGTGGTGGCCATTTCGTATTTCGCCAATATGGGGCCCCCCGGGGGGGGGGGGGGAGGCGCCCGTCTTGGCGCCCGTCAAAAATCGAAAGAGTATGGCATTGGAAACATCTGGGCCAAATTTGGTGCTTTTGGAAGAATTTGAACCAAACGGCCCCAAAATATCCCTAAGGGCCCTGACTATTGCTCCATTTAATGAACCATATCTGAGACCATTTTTGAGAGATCAAGTAATTTGGTTAAATGGTTCATTCAATTCTACATGGTGCGTTGCTGGTTATCCAACTGTCAACATGATACTCCATCATTCTCTGTGATCTTGCTCATGTGCAAACCTCAATTTTGTATTGAACAAAATCCTGTTCCTTTTTTTATTTTTTATTGAGTTCACCCTATTTTAATAATAGAGGAGCAAATAGCTATCTTGGTAGTTGGTGTGTTGTCATAGCAACATTAATAACAGGTTTTATCACAATTCTTATTCACATTCCATCACACTACATTTAACACATTTGCACTCAGACAAATATCACACCTCCTTCATAATGGCTGCGATATAATCATGCGATTATCAAGTGAACACCATGATAGAATTAGCCATCGCCATATGGATTTCGGGATATTAAACAAAAAGATTAACCACATTTTCTCAGGGGAAACGGATTGGGGCACAAAATTAACGACCTCTGGAAGAGCCACAATGTTTAGAGCTAATCTACCTTTTTATATAAGCTTGGATATGTCACAATTTCATTACATCTCAACACTTTAAGCACAAAGACAACTATTGCCTGGGGCTAATTCAACTTGACAATATTAATTAGCTTTATTATTATCCACACAGTATGCAAGCTGGTTTTGTGCAGCAAACCATGAGTTCTCACCCCAACTATGGGTTAAGGCTCCTTCATTAAAACTGACACATCTGGAGGTGGTGAAGTACTGTATAAGAATGCCCTGTCAGAGACAAAGGCAAACTCTGATAACAGGATAACAGGTTTGATGGCCCTGTTATGAAGAGCAAGGAGTTACACTGTACGAAACAAAATCCATAACACAAATCTCATTCCATCAGATGGCGTGGTTATGAATGGTGGGGACACAAAAGATTTGTGGCTCACATTGCCACTAAGGTTTTGACTGATGCTGTGGGGATTAGTCTAGCAGCAGAGACTGCTTTAAACAGTGGCCAGTTCTGTGCTTTTCACAGACTGGGCCGGAATACATTGTATGTATGTATGTATGTATGTATGTATGTATGTATGTATGTATGTACAGTCGTGGCCAAAATATTGGCACCCTTGCACTTTTTTCAAATAATGCACCGTTTCTTCCAGAAAATTGTTGAAATTCAAAATATTTTGGTATCCACATATGTATTTCTTTGGTTTGCAGGGGAACAAAACAACAACAAAAAAGCTGAGTAAACTACTAAATCTTAGCTTATTCCACACAGAAATCCGAAAATGGCCCGGACAATATTATTGGCACCTTTTAGAAATAATTGGATTTCAAGCAAGTGATTCTCCTTTACTTTGGTATTGAACTCACCTGTGGTGAGTTGCAGGTGCTTGAAATATAAAAGACACTCATTCAACCCGTTTGAATGGAGAGGAGTCATTGGGCTGTTTTGTGTCACTGTGTTTACCACAATGAGCATGGTCAAAAGAAAGAAAACCAGAGAGTTGTCGGAGGAGGTCAGGCACAAGATTGTAGCCAAGCATGGACAATCTCAAGGCTACAGATACCTTGATGTTCCTGTGTCCACCGTACACAATGTTATCAGGAAGTTTAAGGCCCATGGCACTGTGGCCAACCTCCCCAGAACGTGGCCGCAAGAGAAAACTTGATCGAAGATGGCAGCAAAGGATTGTTTGAATGATGGAGAAAGCACCTCAATCAACTGCCAAAGAGATACAAGATGACCTTCAGACACAAGGTGCGACAGTTTCAACTCGCACCATCCGTCACCAACTCAATGAAAGGGGGTTATATTGTAGGAGACCCAGGAGGACCCCACTGCTGAGAGAGAGACATAAGAAAGCCCAACTGGAGTTTTCCAAAACACACCTGAACAAGTCAAATCCTTATGCGAGAATGTCCTGTGGACAGATGAGACCAAAGTAGAGCTTTTTGGTAAAGCACATCACCTCTATGTTTACAGAAAACAAAATTAAGCCGTGAAAGAAAAGAACACCTTCCCTGCAGTCACACATGGAGGAGGTTCAGTGATGTTTTGGGGTTGCTGTGCTTGCCTCTGGCACTGGGTGCCTTGAATGTGTGCATGGCATCATGAAATCAGGAGATTACCAAGGCATTTTGGAGCGCAATGTTCAACCTAGTGTCAGAAAATTGGGTCTCTATCGAAGGTCATGCTGATAACATTCCTGATAACATTAGGGTCTTGCAGCAGGACAATGACCCAAACACACTTCAAAAAGCACCCAGGAATGGTTCAAGACAAAACGCTGGACTGTTCTGAAGTGGCCAGGAATGAGTCCAGATCTAAATCCCATTGAACACCTGTGGGGAGATCTGAAAACAGCAGTTGGGAGAAGGCACCCTTCAAATCTGGGAGAACTGGAGCAGTTTGCACAAGATGAGTGGGCCATACTGCAAGTAGAGAGGTGCAGGAAGCTCATCCATAGCTCTAGGAAGCGCTTGACTGCAGTTATTTTGTCCAAAGGCTGCTTACCAAATATTAAGTCGAGGGTGTCAATAATTTTGTCAATGCCATTTCTTTTAATTTTCTGATTTAAAAGGATATATTAAGTTCTGAATATAAAAAAACAAAGGTTCTGTATTATTAACAGTGAAATAAAGAATTGTGGAGACCAAATACTTTTGTCAATTTCAACTTATTTTTAGAGAAAATTGTGAGTTATTTGAAACAGTACAAGGGTGCCAATATTTTTGGCCACGACTGTATGTATGTATCTATCCATCAATCAATCAACATTCGGTTTATTACAAAAAGACTTTCGCAACTATAGGCTGAATTACAGTCCATTTACAAATATTGCAGGGATAAGAACAAAAAAAATAAAAATGGCTCAAACATAAAATGGCAAAAAACAAGATGAAATTGCTATCAAAACAAGAAAACAAACACAAATATCTAACAAAACACAAGAGGCATCAAACTCATTAACACAAGGACCTCATCCAATTCTTATTCAAAAGGGAGGGTAAAAAGGGGATGGGGCTGCACTTGTAGCGGTTGGTTCGACATCTAATAGCAGATAACATGTCAGAGTTCCTCAAGTTATTGTTCCGAGGTGGGGGAGCCAATCTCTGTGTATGTTTGATTTTAAAAGTACATTACCAAAATTGAGAGAGAGCTGTTCGAGGCTCTCAGAAAGAACAGGAATATTAAGTACCTGACAAATGTCTGCATAAGATTTGGTTCTAAAAAAGTCACGAGAGAGAATTATACGAAATACTTTCCATTGCAATTTCTCAAAACACTCCTTCTAGGCTTTCGTTAAGCCACAACACCATGCTGGTGACGCATATTCCAAAGTGGGTCAAACATACTATAAATATGATGATGATGATGATGATGATGATGATGACCACTCCTTTTTGCAACATGATGATGCACAGGGCTGTCGAAGCAGGTTCCTTGGCTATTGGGCACAATCCTGGATGGGTCACCACTCCTACGCAGGATACCCGAATGACTTATTCATCCTAGAAATCTGGTGCTCAATTTGCCGACCTCGGATGGATGACAGACTGAGTCAACCCCCTTTGCGTTAATTCAATGATCGACTGGGATTCAAACTCAGGATCCTTGAATCATTCGAACCTGACAACCACCATACAGGTCCCTTAGAATAGTTATTTCAGAGCAGACCATTATCTTAGTCCCTTCCCCTTGCATGGGTTAGTATGTGGTTATGCGTTGGAGAGGGAAAGACAGGCCCTCCACTCGTAAGGGGAAGCCAGACAGATGCACAAAGATTGCATCCACAGATATTGGTTCAAAGTCTTGAAGGGCAGAAGACAGGCCAAAGGCCTCAAGGGTGGATGCCAGCAACATCGTTTTGTGGACAGGGAACTTTTCAAATGCACCAAAGACCATTGGATTATGTACCAGGTAAAAGTCCCTTCGAGAGGGCTTGTGGGAGCACGGTTGACACAATTGGCCATGAAGCAACACCAGAGAAGCTTTGGAGAGGGCTTGTGGGGGCAGGGGAAGCGACACTCCAACAATTGGAAGCCTGGAAAATAATACCCTCAAACAGCCCCCATCCTCACCAGGACCTGACAAAAAGGCCTTTCACACTTGATTCACTCTCTTAACCAGTCTCTCTTTGCTCATTCTCACTGCACATGTGCATGACAGTCTCTCTCAGGCCTCAGCACATGTACTTGATTCATCTCTCTCTGCTCCCTCTCAGTGCACATGTTCATCGGACTCTCTATACTCTGCACGTGTTCATTGGACTTTCTGTACTCTGCATGACTTGGACTCTCTGTATGTGCCTGCTTGCCTGCCCGTATTCGTGCTGGGACTGCCCCCTTCATGTTCGTGCTGAGACTCCCCGCCCGTGTTCGTGCTGGGACTCCCTGCCCATGTTCGTGCTGGGACTCCCTGCCCGTGTTCGAGCTGGTGACTGCCTCTTTTTGCTCATGTTGGGGAATGCCCTTTGCCGGCATGGTGCTTGTTGATGAGTGAAGACAACAGGGTCCTGGTAACATCATAAGCATTTTGCTGACAGGATCCCGATGTTCGTTTTCCCCTGCCCCATCCCTCGTGAATGCGTGCTGGGCGCCCTTGTTGTGTTTATTCATAGTGATCGTCATAAGGCATAGATTAAGCTAAGCTTCTGCCTCTTGTCCTTTTTTTTTCTTTCCTATCGATAAGTTGCACTGTAAATATTTGGAAATAAATTGAATCGTTAAACGCTTCCTTTCCAACTGTCCGTAAATATCCTTTCTTTCATTGGTCCGCCATTTCTCGCAACCAGAGTAGCGATCGGCCATAACAAAACTAGCATCAGCCCGGCGGGTACCAACGGTTGCTTGGCTGTCTAAATTTCCAGGAACAAAAGTGGTACGCCGCTGGAAGGTACGTTCCCCGATTGGAACCGTCATGTGGTACAGGTAAGCAGTGTCAGACGATTGGACCCTGCTATTGCGCGAGGGCCCAATTGGCGTTCGTAGTTGCTGGTTCGCAACCTGCCGAAGTATGAAGTTATTCGTGCGTGGCAGCCTCCAGTCCGGTAAGTTCCAGAGGGAACGGAGTCCAACCCCCTCATAGTAGACCCGAACCCCAGGCCGTAACAATATTAAATGCCCAGGCATGCAACTATGCAGTACATCCATACAAATATACAAACATGCTTGTATATATACACAAAGAATTAAGTTAAGCACCCCCCCCGTTTTTGTACAACCTCGCACATTACAAGTTTGTTGTCGTCAAAACAGTGTAATATACCCATGATATTGCTATATTTTCTGGAGAAGTGATATTATGGTCACATAAAAACATAACAATCATGCCGTTTTCAATATTTTATTCTGAATAATTTAAGGTGACATTTTTTGGGAATTTTAGGCATATTTTCACCTCAATTTAAGTATGGAGCTATAGGTCCATCACGGACAGTGTGGATGACGTTTATGTTTTCTAACGTACAGTCATTGTTCTGAGAAGACCTCTAGCGATCTTTGCGTCAATAACGTGTGTAGGACCCACGTGATCGGATCACTGACTCAACCCTACGTCTCATAGACCCTGTAAGCCGTCGTATGCGTTGCTGTGGCAGGTTGAACCCCCTCGAGCACGTTTGGGACATGTTGGGACGACAAATTGCGAAGATGGTCCCTCCAATAGCCATACTGGATGAATTGGAACGTGCATTACATCGGGAATGGAACAACCTGCCACAGCAACGCATACGACGGCTTATAGGGTCTATGAGACGTAGGGTTGAGTCAGTGATCCGATCACGTGGGTCCTACACACGTTATTGACGCAAAGATCGCTAGAGGTCTTCAAAGAACAATGACTGTACGTTAGAAAACATAAACGTCATCCACACTGTCCGTGATGGACCTATAGCTCCATACTTAAATTGAGGTGAAAATATGCCTAAAATTCCCAAAAAATTTCACCTTAAATTATTCAGAATAAAATATTGAAAACGGCATGATTGTTATGTTTTTATGTGACCATAATATCACTTCTCCAGAAAATATAGCAATATCATGGGTATATTACACTGTTTTGACGACAACAAACTTGTAATGTGCGAGGTTGTAAAAAAACGGGGGGGGGGGTGCTTAACTTAATTCTTTGTGTATATTTTACAGACATACATATCCATATATACCACATACATATACAGTCACGTGAAAAAGTAAGTAAACCCCATGTAAAGTTTTGACTTATTCAACATATTTCAACATACAGCTATTTGATCTTCATTTCAACAATATTGATAGATAAAGGTGATGTAATATATCAAATATCATGAAACATTTACATTTTGTAGTCCATTGTATAATTTAAATAAACATAAATGCAAATTTCGCATTTGGAAAAAGTAAGTACACCCCGACATTTATCACTACTTCAAATACCTAAAATTAGAATCAGGTGCACCAGCTCAGGTGCAAATGGTTAGAACATCGTCAGAGAAGATCTTGAAGGAACCTGTCTTATTTAAACCTCAGACATTTAGTTTGGTTTGCTCTTTGTTGTTGAAATGTGCAGCGTCACCATGCCTAGATCAAAAGAGCTCTCTGAGGCCTTCAGAAAGAAGGTTATAGATGCCTACGAGTCTGGGAAGGGATTTAAAACCAAACAATTTGAAATCAATCATTCGACTGTCCGGAAAATCATCGACAAGTGGAGAAGATTCCAAACAACTGCCAACTTGTTCAGGCCAGGCCGCCCCAGCAAGTTCAGCCCGAGAGCAGACCGCAAGATGCTCAAAGAAGTCTCTAACAACCCCATAATGTCATCACGGGACCTACAGGTAGCTCTTGCCACTGTTGATGTCAAAGTGCACGTGTCTACCATTAGAAAGAGGCTGCACAAATTTGATCTACGTGGGAGGTGTGCCAGGAGGAAACCTTTGCTGTCCAGAAAGAACATCAGGGCAAGACTAAACTTTGCCAATGAACACCGAGGCAAAGACCAGCACTTCTGGAACAATGTGCTCTGGACAGATGAGTCAAAGGTAGAGCTATTTGGCCACAGTACCAGAAGACATGTTTGGCGAAAACCAAAGACAGCATTTGAGCACAAGAACCTGATACCAACTGTAAAGCATGGTGATGGAAATATTATGGTTTGGGGCAGCTTTGCTGCATCAGGGCCTGGGCAGCTCACCATCATAGAATCTACTATGAATTCTTCATTGTACCAGAGGGTGCTTGGGGATAATGTGAGGCCATCTGTCGGAAAGTTGAAGCTCAACCGAAGGTGGACCTTGCAACATGACAATGACCCTAAACATACCAGTAAATCCACCAAGGAATGGCTGAAAATAAAGAAATGGAGGGTTCTGGAATGGCCAAGTCAAAGCCCGGATCTAAATCCCATCGAGATGTTGTGGGGGGGGGGGGGGCGTTTGAAACGAGCTGTGCATGCAAGAAACCCCTCAAACATCGCACAGATGAAAGAATTCTGCATGGAGGAGTGGGGAAAAATTTCTCCCAGTCGATGTCAGAGACTGGTAGACAGTTATAAGAAACGCCTACTTGAGGTTGTTTCTGCCAAAGGGGGCAATACCACCTATTGGAGCCAAGGGTGTACTTACTTTTTCCACATGCAAAATTTGCATTATGTTTATTTAAATTAGACAATGGAGTACCATATGTAAATGTTTCATGATATTTGTTATATTATATCACCTTTATCTATCAATATTGTTGAAATGAAGATCAAATAGCTGTATGTTGAAATATGTTGAAAAAGTCAAACCTTTACATGGGGTGTACTTACTTTTTCACGTGACTGTATGTGCATATTTTAATAAATGAGAATTTTGGTAGCAACTCATTGAAAGCAATTTGCTTCACTAATTATAATGAGAAAGCACAAGAACCTTACACTCACTGTTGCAGAAAGAAATAAAATTACAACTATTACAAAACTTGTTTAATGAACAGTAAATTCAAATCCTTTAATCAAGCTGTTCAAAAATAATGAAGAAATGATCACAGTACTTAAACATTATTCGTTTTGAAAAATTTTCCATGAAGCTTAGAGCAGCAGTAGTTGATTTACTGATTTTTCCCTTGATTAAAAACAAATCTACAATCACCTGAAAATTAATTTATCGAAAAACAACAACAGATTTGCTTCCCTTATGAAGCAGATTTAAAACTAAACTAATCGATTACAGAAATATATTTGCTTGCAAATAGCAATTCCATCAAAACTGTTGAAGATTAACTGATGATACCATCCAACCTGAAGTGTTCCAGAGAAAAAGAAAATGATTTTTAATCGTCATGATGCAGTGACAAAAGAAAGTCTAAACCCCCTTTCAAAATTTTCACCTTTTGTTGCCTTATAGCCTGGAATTAAAACGCATTAAATAAGACTTTTCGCACCTTTATTGACACATCGTAACCCACAACTTCCAAGCGAAAAACAAATTCTACAAATTTCAGAAAATTTATTAAAAATACAAAACGAGCAGGTCTTGGTTGGATAAGTGTCCACCCCCCTTGAATTAATACTTGGTGGAAACACCTTTGACAGCAATTACAGCTGTGAGTCTGTTGGGATAGGTCTCTACTAACTTTACACACCTTGCTTGGGCAATATTTGCCCATTTTCTGGACAAAACTGTTGAAGATGAGTCAAGTTGTGTGGGGAGCGTTGATGGACAGCAATTTCAAGTCATATCTCAGATTTTTGATTGGATTTGGGTCAGGGATCTGACTGGGCTATTCAAGCACCTGAGTTAAATTTCAAGTGTCAAAGCAAAGGGTCTGAATACTTATGCGAATGTGATATTTCAGTTTTTTCTTTTTAATATATTTGGCAAAACTTTCTAAAATCCAGTTTTCGCTTTGTCATTATGGGGTATTGAGTGTAGATTGATGAGTGAAAAAATGAATTTAAACGATTTCAGTATAAGGCTGCAACATAACAAAATGTGAAGAAAGTGAAGGGGTCTGAATACTTTCTGAATGCACTGAAATTCCAGGCGATAAGGCAACAAAAGGTGAAAATTTTGAAAGGTGATGTAACACTTTCTATAGGCACTGTAAGTGAAAGAACCATGTGTTATCTCAGCACAGTGACAAATGTTATAAAGATGAAAATCAAAACTATTACATTAATGTCACCCCTCTTCCATAGTCATGATCTTTTCCATCTCAAATCGCCCCATTCCAAAGCACTCCCTTTTTCCAGGTTTTTATGTTCCCCTCCCACCCCCACCTCTGATGTGCATTTGGAACAAGATGTGCACATGCATTCAATAGAACTTGCAGTCTATCATGATTAATGTTTGCAATCTGCCCAGACCCTTGACAGCAGCCTAAAATAAGGGCATTATTGATTTATTTGTATACAAAGTCAAGGCTCGTTGATTGTGGACCATGTGAGCCCTAAAGAAACCCGGGGGGGGGAAAAGCACAAAAATAATCGAGGATGCAAGACCAGAAAAAGGTGGTAGAATACAAAGAATGATAGGGATAGGCCTATCGACTCAGCTTCATCACCGGATATTCCAATGACCTTGAAGGCCTTCTTTTCTACGTCATCAAAATGAGCACATGTATGTATGCATAATATATATATATATATACAGTCACATGAAAAAGTAAGCTCACCCCATGTAAAGTTTTGACTTTTTCAACATATTTCAACATACAGCTATTTGATCTTCATTTCAACAATATTGACAGATAAAGGTTATATAATACAACAAATATCATGAAACATTTACATTTTGGAGTCCATTGCATAATTTAAATAAACATAAATGCAAATTTCGCATGTGGAAAAAGTAAGTACACCCCATGAAATGTTTAAAAAAAAATCTTTTTAACATATGTGGCATATCAATATTTGATCTTCATTTAAACAGTATCTATAGATAAAGGTGATCTAATTGAACAAAAAACAATGACAAATTGACTTTTCAATAATTTATTCAACAAAAAATTGTTGCACAGCTCATTTCAAATCCCCCCACAACATCTCGATCGGATGTAGATCCGGGCTTTGACTTGGCCATTCCAGAACCCTCAATTTCTTTCTTTTCAGCCATTCCTTAGTGGATTTACTGGTATGTTTAGGGTCATTGTCATGCTGCAAGGTCCACCTTCGGTTGAGCTTCAACTCTCCGACAGATGGCACACATTATCCTCAAGCACCCTCTGGTACAATGAAGAATTCATAGTGGATTCTATTATGGTGAGCTGCCCAAGCCCTGATGCAGCAAAGCTGCCCCAAACCATAATATTTCCACCACCATGCTTTCCAGTTGGTATCATGTTCTTGTGGTCAAATGCTGTCTTTGGTTTTTGCCAAACATGTCTTCTGGTACTGTGGCCAAATAGCTCTACCTTTGACTCATCTGTCCAGAGCACATTGTTCCAGAAGTGCTGGTCTTTGCCTAGGTGTTCATTGGCAAAGTTTAGTCTTGCCCTGATGTTCTTTCTGGACAGCAAAGGTTTCCTCCTGGCACACCACACCTCCCATGTAGATCAAATTTGTGCAGCCTATTTCTTATGGTAGACTCGCGCACTTTGACATCAACAGTGGCAACAGCTACCTGTAGGTCCCGTGATGATATTCTGGAGTTCTTCGAGACTTCTTTCAGCATCTTGTGGTCTGCTCTCGGGCTGAACTTTGCTGGGGTGGCCTGGCCTGAACAAGTTGGCAGTTGTTTGGAATCTTCTCCAGTTGTAGATGATCTTCCGGACAGTCGAATGATTGATTTCAAATTGTTTGGAGATCTTTTTAAAACCCTTCCCAGACTCGTAGGCATCTATAACATTCTTTCTGAAGGCCTCAGAGAGCTCTTTTGATCTAGGCATGATGACGCCACACACTTCAACAACAAAGAGCAAACCAAACGAAATGTCTGAGGTTTAAATAAGACAGGTTCCTCCAAGATCCTCTCTCACGATGTTCTAATCATTTGCACCTGAGCTGGTGCACCTGATTCTAATTTTAGGTATTTGAAGTAGTGATAAATGTAGGGGTGTACTTACTTTTTCCACATGTGAAATTTGCATTTATGTTTATTTAAATTATACAATGGACTACAAAATGTAAATGTTTCATGATATTTGTTATATTATATCACCTTTAGCTCTCAATATTGTTGAAATGTAGATCAAATAGCTGTATGTTGAAATATGTTGAAAAAGTCAAAACTTTACATGGGGTGTACTTACTTTTTCACATGAATATATATATATATATGTATGTATACTGAAACGCAAAAGAAACTCACCACCTTTGAAACCTTTAAATATCAACAATAACACTGCGTGTAGTAAATGTGTGAACTTATTTGTGGACAATAGTGTCCTCACTATCAGACAAAACGGTCACGGATGGTCACTTGAACCTTCAATGGTCACTTCATAGCACAGCTGTTGAACAGCCGTTTTGACTGTCAGTGATTAGCCAAGGGGTACGGGATGATTTTAATGAGCTGCACGTGATGTCTTGATATCGGCTTTAAATAGGCCAGTGCAAAATGGGCATTTCAATCAACATGCCACGATTGTCAAGGGATCAACGGCAGCATGCCCTGGGCATGCTGCAAGGCGGACTGAGCTACCGTGAGGTGGCACATTGCCTTGGCTGTTCACACCAGACGATATCGGCCCTGGTGGACAGAGACACCCTCCACAACTCTGCAGATGACAGACCTCGATCAGGGAGGCCAAGAGTCACCACTGCAAGGCAGGACAGGCAGATGGTCCGAAGTCACCTGCGGGATCGATTCCGTCCAGCATCCCGCACTGTGGCAGAAACTGCGGGGCGTGCAAACCCACGGATCTCCAATGATACTGCACGAAGACGACTGCATGACTATGGTCTGACTTGTTTGAAATGTAATAAAATTGTAACAGTTCAAAATAAAACAAACCAACAATTGCTAATTGAAACATTGCCATTTTATTGATGACATGTCAAGTTTTTGACCAAGATACACCATCTCATCAGTTTGTTCTACAGTACAGAACAGCACAGGGTGCAATGTCAGTCCCCTTTCAATAGCGTGTGTGGCCACCATTGTTTTGGATACAGGCAGTGCATCGTCGGCGTATACTGCCTACCAGTCTTTGGATGGATTGCTGCTGGATTCTGTCCCACTCAGTCCTCAATGTCTGAAGCAGCTCTGCCCGTGTCCTGGCCCTGCCAACTACGCGTCTCCCAAGCTCATCCCACAGGTGCTCCATGGGATTCAGGTCAGGGGAGAGCGCAGGCCACTGCATGGTGTTGATGTTCTCGCCTTGGAGAAATGCAGTGGTAAAGCGAGCAGCATGGGGACGAGCATTGTCATGCTGAAAGGTTCTCAGTTCTGGGTGGTCTAGCAGGAATGGCAGCAGATGAGGTCGCAGGATGTTATCCACATACCGCTGGGCGTTAAGATTCCCATCCACAACCACCAGTGGCGTCCTGTACCGGCCTGATATGGCGGCCCACACCATCACACTTGGGCCACCCCACCTGTTGGCTTGACGCACGCAACAATCGGCATATCGATCGACAGTTCTTCTCCAGACACGCTCACGCCCATCAGGACTGTCCACACAGAACCTTGACTCGTCGCTGAAAGCGACCTCGTTCCACTGCGCCAAGGTCCACCGCTGATGCTGCTGGCACCATCTCTGTCGGTTGCGGCGATGGGCAGCCGTCATCACGGGGCCTCTGTATGGTCTTCTGGCAGTCAGACCATAGTCATGCAGTCGTCTTCGTGCAGTATCATTGGAGATCCATGGGTTTGCACGCCCCGGAGTTTCTGCCGCAGTGCGGGATGCTGGACGGAATCGATCCCGCAGGTGACTTCGGACCATCTTCTGCCTGTCCTGCCTTGCAGTGGTGACTCTTGGCCTCCCTGATCGAGGTCTGTCATCTGCAGAGTTGTGGAGGGTGTCTCTGTCCACCAGGGCCGATATCGTCTGGTGTGAACAGCCAAGGCGACGTGCCACCTCACGGTAGCTCAGTCCGCCTTGCAGCATGCCCAGGGCACGCTGCCGTTGATCCCTTGACAATCGTGGCATGTTGATTGAAATGCCCATTTTGCACTGGCCTTTTTAAAGCCAATATCAAGACATCACGTGCAGCTCATTAAAATCATCCCGTACCCCTTGGCTAATCACTGACAGTCAAAACGGCTGTTCAACAGCTGTGCTATGAAGTGACCATTGAAGGTTCAAGTGACCATCCGTGACCATTTTGTCTGACAGTGAGGACACTATTGTCCACAAATAAGTTCACACATTTACTACATGCAGTGTTATTGTTGATATTTAAAGGTTTCAAAGGTGGTAAGTTTCTTTTGCGTTTCAGTATATACAGACTTGGCATTTAATATGGATTATTTTTTTTCCTTGACTTGGCTTGACTTTCTTACCTCAGTATATCAATCTGGTGAGTTTCTTTTACACTTTGGTGATTTATTTGTAAAAAGAACCATGTCACTGATTGTCTGTCGCAGCAAGAAGTCAACAACAGGATTATATCACAGGTGGTGTGGCAAAATGTACGGACAGGTGCATTTGATGATTGGCTTCACAGTGGGGTATACAAGGGTTGTTGCATTCTGTATGAGTGGAAAACAACTGCTGCATGTCTGCAAAAGTTATTGCCGCTTCCTCTGGAGATGGTCCGTCAACTCGACAAAGCTGTTTGTCATGGAGTGGTGGCTTTACGAAATTACGGCATGAAACAGCGTGCTATTGCTCGGCAGTATGGCATCACTCAAGGTCAGGTGTCAAAGATCCTGAAACGAAATGCTCAGAGGGGTGTCCCTACTCCAATACCGAGGCCAGGACATCCCCGCAGAACCACAAGGAGGGATGATCGCCAGATGTACCGGTTAGTCCACAATGGCCATACCAAGTCAGCTAATAGGCTTAGGGCTGAGTGGCAGCAACTGACAAATGTGCCTGTATCCAGAAGGCTAGTCAACTAACGACTGGTTCAAGCAGGCTATCGTACTAGGCGTCCCCTGAGAAAGCCACGCCTGACCAGACAACACCACCAGCGCCGATTGCAGTGGGCCAGAGAGCACCGTCAATGGCAGCCAGGACACTGGAATCACGTGATCTTCAGTGACGAGTCTAGATTTCTGGGCTATCGTCAAGATGGCCGCGTCCGAGTGCGCAGACAAGTGCATGAAGCCTACAACAAAGATTGTATAGTGCCAAGAGTCCAAGCTGGAGGTGGTGGGGTGACCGTTTGGGCTGCTTTTCATCCAGGGGGCAAAACTGACCTGGTTGTTCTGAATGGAAACCTGAACCAGTTCAAGTACAGGGTCATTCTGGAAGAAACATTGCTTCCATTTGCTAGTGCAGCCTTTCGAGGAAACTTTGTCTTCTAAGATGACAATGCACGGCCTCAACATGCTCGCATGATCCAACTTTCTTGCTGACCGTGGTGTAAAGCATATGGAGTGGCCTGCCATGTCCCCGGATATGAATCCGATAGAGAACTTGTGGGCAGAATTAACGCGTCAAATCGACCACTTGGACCAGCAGTCGATCTCTGTGCGTGAATTGCAGCAGGCTATTGTCACTGCATAGCAAGCGATTCCTGTCCAAACCTTGGCAAATCTCGTGAACAGCATGCCTCAACGTGTACGTGCTCTCCTGAATGCTCGTGGGGGTTACACGAAGTACTGAACTGTAATTTTACTGTCCGTATTCCCAGTCGTAATTTAACTTTTGTTTTTGTTTAAAAATTTTTTGGCTAATGTGCAAAATAAAGAGATACTTCTGGAAAACGTACAGAAGTTTAACACAGTACTGTCCATGAATTGAGTTCGATATCAGTTCACATCACTTTCAAGGATCAATTTATTTGTTTTGAAATGTCAAATGTGGTTTTTGTTTCTTTTAAAGGTCATATTAACAAAATCTAGAATAATTTCAACATAATTCCAATTAACTTTTGGTTCTAAGACATCTTGAAAAGTAAGTTCACCCCCACAAAAAAAATATTCCATATTAAATGCCAAGTCTGTATATATACTGTAATTGTATATACTAGGGCATTGCCCGTACTATATCTATATCTAAAATTATATCCCCCCCCCTCTATTTACATGAAATGGTTTGGTCCAAAGCGAACGGCTTGCGAGTACGGTGACAATCCCCCCCCTCTATTTACATGCAATGGTTTGGTCCAAAGCGAACGGCTTCCGGAGTTTGGTAAAGAAATCGCCATCGCGTGCACAAACGCGCAGGAAAGCGAATGAATCGCAAATTCGGTTTTATTAGTTTTAAAACATAGTTTAACGCCAACATAGTTTGCAAACGTGAAATAAATGAATACGCTCTCAAATGTGCCATCCGAGGCAGAGTGTGTCCTCCACGTTCGGCACACGCGATCGTTCGCTGCTCTCTGATTGGTTGAATCGTTTTTTGGACATAGCTCGGTAAGTAATTGTCCGATTAATATGAAACCTTGAAAAGGCACATCCTCGGGTCCCCAGCAATATACCTGGCAAGTTAAAAGTATATCGGACCCGTGGTTGTCGAGAAACAGCGGTCACAGACAAACAGACGTACAGACGTACAAACGTACAAACGTACAGAGATTACTGGAATTATAGATAGATGTATATATTGTTGTGGATATGAGGACTGTATATTTTTTTGATTGTGTGAATTATTATTATTGGTTATTCTGCGCCTCCTGCCTCCGGAGCTGTGTAAAGGTCAAAGGGCATCCCATAATTAGTCCATAAAGCATCCACACCACAGCCAATCATAGAATACCCCTGTTCAATAGTTATATCTTATTCTGTGTTTTAGGGTAAGGCTGTGTCTCCCATTAATAGAAGTACTCCATTGCACCAAGTGAAAGAGATAGATTCCCTTCATTCCCATTCCCAAAACCTCCATTCCCCCTTTTCGTCGATTAGAAATTACCTCCCCTCCAATAACCGCCATTGACCACGAGGCAGGGTCGGAGAAGAAAGGCGTGTCTCCACCTCGTCATAGAGGGGAGGAGTGAGCCAGCCCCACTCGACCAACCATGAGCCAGGGGTTTGGCTAGAGAGGGCGGAGGAAGAGCGATCGGGGAGGTTCGCAAAGGTTGAGGGGCGGGGCCTATATAACCCGCAGCGCGACGCTCCCCAAGCAGTCGAGCTTTGAAGAAGAAAGAGAGGAGTACTGAGCATTGAGATGAGAAGAGGCTGCGCTTTTAAAGAGAGGCGCTGAGAGGAGGGAATGAGCAGGCGTGACCGCAGCTAAAATCCGCAGCGCGACGCTCCCAAAAGAGAAGCTGAGACAAGCTTTGGCAGAGATGAGCTTTTACCGGCAGACAAAAAGGGAGCCCAAGCCGTTGAGAAGAGAGAGGGTCCAAGAAGCAGAGCTGAGTTGTGTGGTTTTGGTCATCAGTGGTTGCGTTGTGGTGGTCAGTGGTTGCGTTGGTTGCGTTGAGTTGTCAGTGGTGAGGAGTGATTGGACCAAGAGAACATAGAGAACATCCAAGGAGAGGACATCCCAGAAAGCACAAAGCCTGTTGTAATCCTGGAAAAGCACGCAACGTCCACAGCAGCAGCAGCAGCGGCGGCCACAGCAGCAACAACACTCAACAGCCGCTTGGGGCCTGGACGGCGGTTTTGAGCAGGGCCGCGAAGGAACGGCGACTGCTAAACGCGCCGATCGTGCTGCACAATACAACTCCAAGCCATCCTCTCCTTCCAGCCAATTTCTGTCATCATTCCCCGTGTGAGTCTGTCTTTTGTTTGTTCTGTCCCTGGGTTAATTAAGACTGTAGGTAAGCTAGCGTTGCACTGTGTATCTAATCTCGTCTGTAAATAAACGTGACTGCTTTCTTTTTGCTTGTGTGTATAATAAATCCAATTACTCTTCTGTCCATCTTCTCGTCTTATTCCTTTTCCTCTTTGCATTCGGTCGTTTTAGAGTTTTCCAGATTGGGCAGCTGCGGTGCGATACGGCCAAAGTTGGGGGTGAATCGGGTGAGTTGGGGAAGAATCGGGGGAACTGTTAGGTCGCGGTCATACCAAAAAATAACATCTTAACCGCGACAGTAACAATTGGTGTCAAGGAGTGAGATTCGAGGCCCGAACCAAATTTAAAAAGAAAAAAAACATCTAGGAAAAAATTTGGTCAAAATTATAAAGTACCGAAATTTGATTTTGTTTTAAAGAAAAACCCGAATTTTGAAATCGCGCCATGGCTGGTCAAGGCGATCGAATGCCGGTGGGTGAGCTAGAGGAGGGGTTAGGAGTAACCCAGGATCAGAGGGACGAAGTAGAGGAGAACATTGGCAATATGGTTGAGGGGGTATCAGACGCACAAAATGGCGCTCTCGCGCACGAGGTTTCAGGCGCGCAAAAAGGTGCCTCGCACGTGTGCGCGGTAGCCGAGCCCGCTGTATCAGCGGGCTTTAACATGCAGCCGATTGACATGCAGGCCCTCATTGCGCAGCTACAGGCAGCTGTACAGATGAGTATGGGAGACCAAATTGGAGGTTTGAAAAACAGTATGGGGGTAATGAGGGACGAATTGAGGGCTGATAGTGAGCGAATGAGGGACGAAGCGAGGGCTCAGAGTGAGCAATTGGGGGTAATGAGGGACGAAGCGAGGGGTACCGGTGAGGGGTTAGACAAGAAATTTGGGAAGTTAGACAATAATTTTGAGGGGATAGACAAGAAATTTGGGAAGTTAGACAATAATTTTGAGGGGTTAGACAACGGGATAAAAGAGGTGAAAAATGGGTTAATGGGGTTAGAAAATAGGATGGAGGACAAATTGCGGGAAATAGGGGAACAATCTGCCTGGGAAATCAAACGAATGGGGAACCAGATAGAGGAGGTGCAAATCGGGTTAGAAAGTAAACTGGATGCTCAGAGGGATGAATTGGGACAGATGAGGGTGGCATCTACAAAAGAGAGGGAGGAGATGAAAGAGGAAATACGATGAGGTGTAAGTGAGGAGGTCTCGGGGCTACGCGAGGAGGTAAAGCGAGGTGAGAAGCGTATGGAGAAAGAGGTGAGAAATGGGGCGGCAAAGTTACAAGGGGGAATAGAAGATCTGACGGAGGAGGTGGAACAGCTGACAGAGGGACAAACGGAGTTAGTGGAGCAGGTTCAAAGGAACACTGCGGTACTAGGAGGGTTAAAAGCGACACAAAGAGACATCAAGGAAGACTTAATAGCGACACAGAGGCAATGTCAGATGGTACGTGAGGGGCTGACAATGAGGTTGGACGAGGTGACAGAGGTAATGGAGACAAAGGACCGGCAGGTGAGGATGCACATAGAGACGGTCACGGTAGCCTTAGAGGACGAACTTGAGGAGACGCACCGGGAAATAAAAGAGGTGAAGCAAAAATTAGAGGAAGTGGAAGAAGAGGTGAGTGAAATTAAGAAGAGACGGACAGAAACTAAGAGAGAAATAAAGGAGGAGGTAATGGAATTGGTACAAGGTCGGTGCTCAACTCATGATGTGCTGCTCCCTAACCAAATAAAGAGTTTGCAGGTGGCAAAAGAGGTGCGGAGACGAGGTGCCAAGGTGAGTGGCGAAATATTCGGCAATGTATATGATGTGAGGAAAGCTTCAGTCGGCTTGGGGATTGGTTTGGATCCGGGTGTTCGTGAAAGGCCGTTGGTGAAGTGTGCGACAGGTCTGGTGTGCGAAAAAAGAGGTGTGCGAGAATGTCCGACCATGGGGTGTGTGAGGAAAAAGTGCGCGCCGACCAGTGAGTGTGCTGTCGAGAGTGAGTCGGTAGTAGCGCGTGTGCGAGGGAGCACATGGAAGCGCGGTGTGGGGAGTGTTACGGAGGAAGTAACGAAAAAGTGTGCGCAAGAGGATGCGCGAGAAAGGTGTGTAACGGACGGGTGCATGGGGAAAGCGCATGCTGTCCAGAGTAAGGGAGAATACACGCCTGTGGTGAGTGTTACAGAGGATGTAACGGGAGAGTGTGCGCAAGAGTGTGCGCGAGAAAGGTGTGTAACGGACAGGTGCATGGGGAAAGAGTGCGCTGTCGAGAGTAAGGGTGAGTGCGCGACCAAGAGTGGAGGTGAGAGTAGTGAGAGTGACACGGAGCGTGAGTTGGTTGTGACAGGTGAGCGAGGATGTACACCTGGAATGGAAGGATGCACACCTGGAATGGTAGAGCGTGTGTGGGAATGCACACTTGAGTTGGTCGTGAGGCACGTGGTTGGGTGTGCAAGTGAAAGCACACCTGTGATTGTCACAGAGGAGGTGACCGAGGAAGGGGCGCGAAGAGGTGTGTTGGTGAGGTGTGCGAGCGACGAATGTGTGCCAAGGTGTTCGGTGAGTAGGGAGATAATGGGGCTTCCAGGACACCCATGTATTTAGATGGGACTTTTTCCCAAACTGCCCATTTTTTCCCTTATTACCGCGACACCCCTTTCTCCTTTTACATGTAAGTGAATGGGGGAGTCCTTACTTAACCTCCAAGGACCACGCGACATTCAAAATTCCTCATTGATCCTATGAATATTTGCTCATTTTCTAATTTTTTAAACAACTCCATTCTCTTATGGAACTCATCCCCATCTTGGATATTGATAAACTTTACATTAAGCACCTTTCTCTGTGCGTTTATAAAATGATATGTTTCACGGAGGGACCTGGTCTGTCCTCCTCCCGATCCACATACCATTTTAAAATTATAATATTTATTATCCGGTTGATAACCATCAAAGTTCTCACTCCACTCTAATATATTTTTCTTCCCGCCCTCCATTACCCCACTTAACAAATGAATACGTTTATCAGTCTTGAGGACCTTCTGACCAGTGATCCTCTCAACCTCTCGGATCTGGTATTTTTCACATTCGTTATGTTTTCCATTTATATACCAAGGTTGATTACACCTCCACTCTTTATCCATTTATATATAACCAAAAGGTACACACATGACACCACCATCTAAAATATATCGTTTATCATCATATGCCCCTAGTGCTAGTTTATTTATCTCTTCTGAATATAATTCATGCTTATAACTCCTAATCCCTTTTACCTTTCTATACTGTTCCTCCCCACTCATCAAACATTGATAATAATGACCAAAATTTATACTTTCTTTAATTACATTTTTCTTAATCCCTTTGAGCTTCTGATCACACTCTCCACATTCCCAACTCTATATTTATACGCATAAGCCTTTGCTCTCAATGCTATGAACTCACTCAGAATATTTCCACCAAGCTCATCCTTGAACTTTCCAATCACCTTTTTATTTTGATTCGAGAACAATTCACTCTTTTGATCATAGTTGCTTGTATCATAAATTACAGAATCAGCTTTCATATCATCATAGACGTCATCTGTCTTGATACTCAGAATGAAGCTGTCCATATCCATATACATCAACATGACGTTATCATCATACTTTGTTTTCAAATTCTCATAATAATATTCATACATTAGTAGTTTTGATAGATCGAGAACAGTAGTACCAATATAAATCGGTTTATCCATCTCAATTTCTTCTTTCATCATATGAACAGCACAAAAGTTTTCTGTAAAGATTTCAACACGCTCAAAGCTCGGTCTGTTGATTAGTTTGGAAGTTTGTTCCCAGGAAGTTGTCAACTTGATATTTTGTCTCTTTCTAACATTTTCCATAGTCTTCCCAAACACTGCGTTATTCATCAACTTATAAAAATCTTTCTCAAAGTCAGTCTTTCCAAGCGTTCTCTTTCGAATGTTAAAATCAATATATTTCATTAACCAATAACTCTGTTTGAATTTCAGGACCCGATGAACTTTCTCAACAATTAGACCATGTTTCACAAATTGTAAAAGATTTCTCTGATGTAGTACATAGTTCTTCTTATCAAAGAATGTTGTTAAAAGTTTTTCTGTTCTTGATTCCTTATCAAATGATTTCTGATATTCACTCAACCACTCTGGGTTTGTTAATTCTTTCTCACACCCGAAAGGAAGATCTTTATGTTTCTCAAAGAGTTCTTTTGGATACTTTAGATCAACCTCCAGGAAATACCCTTCTTTCCTTTCATCCAACTCTTTTTGTGTTGAACTCAAAATCTTTTCTAGAACACCCTCATGATCACTCTCCCATTTCAATCCTCCATAAGGTTGTGCTTGGGACATTGCCCACCCATAGAGGTTGTTGGCGTCATAATACATGAGATAGGAACTATCTTTCTTTGGATCATAATCTGGAAGATATTTGTTATTTGCTTTTGAATATCTTGATGAGCAGACTTGTGAAATTCCCCCTCTCTTTGCTGTCTCTATCATCAGGAGCATATCAACATCGGTTATCAAATCCAAATCTTGTTTAGTCATTTTTAGCATAGCACTCCAAGCAAGACCCGGTGCTGTGAAATAATGAGCAGGGTCCAAGCCATATCCAGAAAGACACACAGATCTAAATGCTTCGAATACATCTGCTAGAAGAAGGACATCAGTCTTGAGATAGAGATCATGATAATCACCCATATTATTGATATTATATTTTTTCCAAACATTTTGAGCATGTACATAATCATCATCTGAAACATTGCTATTATTTAGAATATTATAAAATCTTCTTTTGAAGGAAGTTTATTTTCACCAAATCTTTTAAATGAATCCATATAGTCGTACGGGTAAATTCCCTTTTGTGTTAGGAGTTCCGTATCCTCATAATTACTCTCCAAACATGGAAATTTTTTCAAATTTTTAACTAGGTTAGCAAGAGGACTAGCCATGAATTTATATGTATCCAAGAATCGAATTCTTGTTGTTGGTCTTGTTGGAATGATTTTTGTAAAGGAGATGTATTTTTGATCTGTACTTGGAATAGCACTGATACTCCCAGGAGTCTTTGACAACTCTTTAATAAACAAGTGTGTATCATAATGAGCGTTGTTATGAAGAAAAACAGGAATGAACGAGGGGAGTTTATAATTAATATTACAACTTTGATGAGCTGGACCTCTATATTTACCAGTGAGATGACAATGATCTCTAACCTTTAGGCTTTCACCAATTTTCTCCCCACAAATATGACAGGTAGCCTTTGGCTGTCTAAATTCTCTTTTTTCTTTACTTGTTAAGGACATTGGTTTATTGGTTTCTCTCATTATCGTGGTTAATCGAACACAGTCTTTTTCTAGTCGTTTCACAAACTCCTCTGGGGCATTTGAGCCTCTATACTCCTCTACCTTGTTATATTCACCACAAACGGATGATTTGATATAATAACAAAATCTGCAAGGAGTATGTTTTTGATACTTATTTGTGTATGATTCTTTTGGATCTGGAGCTGCTGTTGCTATTTTTTCCAAGATACTCTCAAAATCAGCATATATCACAAAAGGATGTTTAATTGTTTTATTTTGATCTTTGAATGAAATTTTAGAACCAGGCTTTGGAAGTGTAATGACTGTTGCTTTCTCATTTGAACAATATTGTTTATGAGTATCCAATCTCTCCTGTGAATGAAATGTATTCAAACACCGACGACATGGATAAACTTTACATTTTCTAGAATAGACTTGTGATTTAATCAATCTTGAAAAGTTCTTGATATAAGCATAATGTTCAATTTCACCAGATCGGAAATACAAGAGGTCAACATGTTTTTCTTTCTCATCATCTGAGATTTGTAAAATCTGTACTTTATTATTTTCAGTCAACCCATAAACATTTATAGAAATATTATTTAACTTTTCAAACTTTGAGATATTATTAAGAGTCATCGGAAATTTCAAATTTCCCATATTCAATTCATTTTCATATTTCATATAATTGCTTACTCTTTCAGCATGTTCTTTTGCTGGATGTAGATATGCTAGTACAGACCACAAGAAGCACTTGTTATCAGTATTCTGAATATTTACTATAGCATTTTTATCTTTGATGATTTTAGGAAGCTGAATATATGATCTTGCTTGTAGTGGATCAGATTTAAAAATGTGAACATCAACAAACAGAACCTTTTCAACAGTGAGACCGCTTCCAACAATAAGATCATCAATATTATATTCACTATATTTAAGCTCATTAAAGACCTGTTCTTTATTTCTATTATAATCATTTTTATTAAGTACCATGTAAGTTGTTGTATGTAGGTAAAAGTTAAATGGTGGATCTTCCTTTTTACGAAGAACCAATTTAGTCCCCAAATAATATTTACAACTTCCCATTTCAGATATAGTCTTATCAATCTGATCATCTATTCCTTCCTTTGTAAGATCAAGAGCAGCTCCCAGAGAACGGGGGACTGGATCTTTGAAACGGAACAATCTAATTTTAATATTTCCTTTGAAAGCACCATCTAAATTTTCAATCTCATAATATGGAACTTGGTGTTTCTTTGTCTTCTCATGACGCTTCCAATCCTTCTTGAGGATGTAGTGTTGACAGCGCTCACAATAGACCTTTGGAAGAACCTTTGGTTTGAGATTCTTCAAATGTTTTTGAGTATCTAAGTGTTGATCATACCCACTTCTCAGAACCCATGTCTTACAAATCTTACAATACTTATTATCTTTACTCTTTAAATGTTTTTGTGTTCTATAATGTTTTTTGATATGTTTGTAGTTCTGCTCACAACTCTCACAGTAAGTAGAACCCATACTATTTATATAGTAAAAAAACTTCACTATATACTAGTTATCTTTTACTTAAAATAAAACATGAAAAATTGAAAATAAGAGTCAGGAAACTCAATTAAATTTGGGACAACATATTCATATGATTCTTGGTTAGGATGTGATATCTATAACTAGTCTTCTTCATATCCTTATCACAAAGATCACAATGTGTCATCTCTTCTTCTTTATAACCGTTAAGAACATTATCTAAATGATGCTTTGTTTGATTATGTTTCCTTTTAATAAATACTCTAATTAGCTTATTACAAGGTTCACATCTTATCATATTTTTTTTACTCTTATCAGATGTATTAATAGCATGTTTAATGGTCCAGACATGAACATCATATCGATTGTACTGTTTATCACAGGCGGAACAATAACCAGATTTCATGTTATTTATATAGTGAGAAACTTTAAAAGAGAATAGATCACTTTATGAGTGCAGATCAAGAGACTAGTAAATTTTTGAGTACAGATCAAGAGAGATTATAGAGAGATTATAGGGAAGAATGGCAAAATTTTGGGTACAGATCAAGAGAATCGTAAATTTTCGAACTGGGAATAGTAAATTTTTGAGCACAGATCAAGAGAGATTATAGAGAGATTATAGGGAAGAATGGTAAATTTTTGGGTACAAATCAAGAGACTAGTAAATTTTTAAGTACAGATCAAGAGAATAGATCACTTTTTGAGTGCAGATCAAGAGACTTGTAAATTTTTGAGTACAGATCAAGAGAGATTATAGGGAAGAATGGCAAATTTTTGGGTACAGATCAAGAGAATAGTAAATTTTCGAACTGAGAATAATAAATTTTTGAGTACTGATCAAGAGAGATTATAGAGAGATTATAGGGAAGAATGGCAAATTTTCGAATCCAAGAGTCTACTTAATAGGAAGAATAGTAAATTTTTGATTTCAAGAGAAGAGATCACTTTTTGAGAGCAGATCAAGAGACTAGTAAATTTTTGAGTCCAAATCAAGAGAGATTATAGAGAGATTATAGGGAAGAATGGCAAAATTTTGGGTACAGTTCAAGAGACTAGTACATTTTTGAGTACAGATCAAGAGAGATTATAGAGAGATTATAGGGAAGAATGGTAAATTTTTGGGTACAGATCAAGAGACTAGTAAATTTTTAAGTACAGATCAAGAGAATAGATCACTCTTTGAGAGCAGATCAAGAGACTAGTAAATTTTTGAGTCCAGATCAAGAGAGATTATAGAGAGATTATAGGGAAGAATGGCAAAATTTTGGGTACAGATCAAGAGACGAGTAAATTTTTGAGTACAGATCAAGAGAGAGTATAGAGAGATTATAGGGAAGAATGGCAAATTTTTGGGTACAGATCAAGAGAATCGTAAATTTTCGAACTGAGAAGAGTAAATTTTTGAGTACTGATCAAGAGAGATTATAGAGAGATTATAGGGAAGAATGGCAAATTTTCGAATCCAAGAGTCTACATAATAGGAAGAATAGTAAATTTTTGATTTCAAGAGAATAGATCACTTTATGAGTGCAGATCAAGAGACTAGTAAATTTTTGAGTACAGATCAAGAGAGATTATAGAGAGATTATAGGGAAGAATGGCAAAATTTTGGGTACAGATCAAGAGAATAGTAAATTTTCGAACTGGGAATAGTAAATTTTTGAGCACAGATCAAGAGAGATTATAGAGAGATTATAGGGAAGAATGGTAAATTTTTGGGTACAAATCAAGAGACTAGTAAATTTTTAAGTACAGATCAAGAGAATAGATCACTTTTTGAGTGCAGATCAAGAGACTTGTAAATTTTTGAGTACAGATCAAGAGAGATTATAGGGAAGAATGGCAAATTTTTGGGTACAGATCAAGAGAATAGTAAATTTTCGAACTGAGAATAGTAAATTTTTGAGTACTGATCAAGAGAGATTATAGAGAGATTATAGGGAAGAATGGCAAATTTTCGAATCCAAGAGTCTACTTAATAGGAAGAATAGTAAATTTTTGATTTCAAGAGAATAGATCACTTTATGAGTGCAGATCAAGAGACTAGTAAATTTTTGAGTACAGATCAAGAGAGATTATAGAGAGATTATAGGGAAGAATGGCTAAATTTTGGGTACAGATCAAGAGAATAGTAAATTTTCGAACTGAGAATAGTAAATTTCCAAGTTCTAATCAAGAGAGATTATAGAGAGATTATAGGGAAGAATGGCAAATTTTCGAATTCAAGAGTCTACTTAATAGGAAGAATAGTAAATTTTTGATTTCAAGAGAATATATCACTTTTTGAGTGCAGATCAAGGGACTGGTAAATTTTTGAGTACAGATCAAGAGACTAGTAAATTTTTGAGTACAGATCAAGAGAATAGTAAATTTTCAAACTGAGAATAGTGAATTTTTGAATATAGGTCAAGAGAATAGTAAATTTTCAAACCTACTTAAAAGAGAATAGTAAATTTTTGATTTCAAGAGACTAGTAAATTTTCGAACTGTGAATAGTAAATTTTCGAACTGAGAATAGTGAATTTTTGAATATAGGCCAAGAGACTAGTAAATTTTCGAACCTACTTTCAAGAGACTAGTAAATTTTTGAGTACAGATCAAGAGACTGGTAAATTTTCAAACTGGTAGAGACCATCAAACCTACTTAAAAGAGCATCCTTCTTCTACATATCATCTGGCAGATTATGCTAGACCCACTCAAACAATGATCCTTCTACCCCTGTTCAAGCTTCATTGAGGATATTGAAGATCATGTGATGAAAGAAGGCTTTATTGAGGATATTGAAGATCATGTAATGTACGAAGGTTTTATTGGGGATATTGAAGATGACGTTGAGCATTGGCGGAGCCATAAGTCAATGTCATCTTCAATATCCCCAATAAAACCTTCGTACATTACATGATCTTCAATATCCTCAATAAAGCCTTCTTACATCACATGATCTTCAATATCCTCAATGAAGCTTGAACAGGGGTAGAAGGATCATTGTTTGAGTGGGTCTAGGATAATCTGCCAGATGATATGTAGAAGAAGGATGCTCTTTTAAGTAGGTTTGATGGTCTCTACCAGTTTGAAAATTTACCAGTCTCTTGATCTGTACTCAAAAATTTACTAGTCTCTTGAAAGTAGGTTCGAAAATTTACTAGTCTCTTGGCCTATATTCAAAAATTCACTATTCTCAGTTCGAAAATTTACTATTCACAGTTCGAAAATTTACTAGTCTCTTGAAATCAAAAATTTACTATTCTCTTTTAAGTAGGTTTGAAAATTTACTATTCTCTTGACCTATATTCAAAAATTCACTATTCTCAGTTCGAAAATTTACTATTCTCTTGATCTGTACTCAAAAATTTACTAGTCTCTTGATCTGTACTCAAAAATTTACGAGTCCCTTGATCTGCACTCAAAAAGTGATATATTCTCTTGAAATCAAAAATTTACTATTCTTCCTATTAAGTAGACTCTTGAATTCGAAAATTTGCCATTCTTCCCTATAATCTCTCTATAATCTCTCTTGATTAGAACTTGGAAATTTACTATTCTCAGTTCGAAAATTTACTATTCTCTTGATCTGTAACCAAAATTTTGCCATTCTTCCCCATAATCTCTCTATAATCTCTCTTGATCTGTACTCAAAAATTTACTAGTCTCTTGATCTGCACTCATAAAGTGATCTATTCTCTTGAAATCAAAAATTTACTATTCTTCCTATTAAGTAGCCTCTTGGATTCGAAAATTTGCCATTCTTCCCTATAATCTCTCTATAATCTCTCTTGATCAGTACGCAAAAATTTACTATTCTCAGTTCGAAAATTTACTATTCTCTTGATCTGTACCCAAAAATTTGCCATTCTTCCCTATAATCTCTCTTGATCTGTACTCAAAAATTTACAAGTCTCTTGATCCGCACTCAAAAAGTGATCTATTCTCTTGATCTGTACTTAAAAATTTACTAGTCTCTTGATTTGTACCCCAAAATTTACCATTCTTCCCTATAATCTCTCTATAATCTCTCTTGATCTGTGCTCAAAAATTTACTATTCCCAGTTCGAAAATTTACTATTCTCTTGATCTGTACCCAAAATTTTGCCATTCTTCCCTATAATCTCTCTATAATCTCTCTTGATCTGTACTCAAAAATTTACTAGTCTCTTGATCTGCACTCATAAAGTGATCTATTCTCTTGAAATCAAAAATTTACTATTCTTCCTATTAAGTAGACTCTTGGATTCGAAAATTTGCCATTCTTCCCTATAATCTCTCTATAATCTCTCTTGATCAGTACTCAAAAATTTACTATTCTCAGTTCGAAAATTTACTATTCTCTTGATCTGTACCCAAAAATTTGCCATTCTTCCCTATAATCTCTCTATACTCTCTCTTGATCTGTACTCAAAAATTTACTAGTCTCTTGATCTATACCCAAAATTTTGCCATTCTTCCCGATAATCTCTCTATAATCTCTCTTGATCTGGACTCAAAAATTTACTAGTCTCTTGATCTGCTCTCAAAAAGTGATCTATTCTCTTGATCTGTACTTAAAAATTTACTAGTCTCTTGATCTGTACCCAAAAATTTACCATTCTTCCCTATAATCTCTCTATAATCTCTCTTGATCTGTACTCAAAAATGTACTAGTCTCTTGATCTGTACCCAAAATTTTGCCATTCTTCCCTATAATCTCTCTATAATCTCTCTTGATCTGGACTCAAAAATTTACTAGTCTCTTGATCTGCTCTCAAAAAGTGATCTCTTCTCTTGAAATCAAAAATTTACTATTCTTCCGATTAAGTAGACTCTTGAAATCGAAAATTTACCATTCTTCCCTATAATCTCTCTATAATCTCTCTTGATCTGTACTCAAAAATTTACTATTCCCAGTTCGAAAATTTACTATTCTCTTGATCTGTACCCAAAATTTTGCCATTCTTCCCTATAATCTCTCTATAATCTCTCTTGATCTGTACTCAAAAATTTACTAGTCTCTTGATCTGCACTCAAAAAGTGATCTCTTCTCTTGAAATCAAAAATTTACTATTCTTCCTATTAAGTAGACTCTTGAATTCGAAAATTTACCATTCTTCCCTATAATCTCTCTATAATCTCTCTTGATCTGTACTCAAAAATTTACTATTCCCAGTTCGAAAATTTACTATTCTCTTGATCTGTACCCAAAAATTTGCCATTCTTCCCTATAATCTCTCTATAATCTCTCTTGATTAGAACTTGGAAATTTACTATTCTCAGTTCGAAAATTTACTATTCTCTTGATCTGTACCCAAAAATTTGCCATTCTCCCCTATAATCTCTCTATAATCTCTCTTGATCTGTACTCAAAAATTTACTAGTCTCTTGATCTGCACTCATAAAGTGATCTATTCTCTTGATCTGTACTCAAAAATTTACTGGTCTCTTGATCTGTACTCAAAAAGCGATCTATTCTCTTTTAAAGTTTCTCACTATATAAATAACATGAAATCTGGTTATTGTTCCGCCTTTGATAAACAGTACAATCGATATGATGTTCATGTCTGGACTATTAAACATGCTATTAATACATCTGATAAGAGTAAAAAAAATATGATAAGATGTGAACCTTGTAATAAGCTAATTAGAGTATTTATTAAAAGGAAACATAATCAAACAAAGCATCATTTAGATAATGTTCTTAACGGTTATAAAGAAGAAGAGATGACACATTGTGATCTTTGTGATAAGGATATGAAGAAGACTAGTTATAGATATCACATCCTAACCAAGAATCATATGAATATGTTGTCCCAAATTTAATTGAGTTTCCTGACTCTTATTTTCAATTTTTCATGTTTTATTTTAAGTAAAAGATAACTAGTATATAGTGAAGTTTTTTTACTATATAAATAGTATGGGTTCTACTTACTGTGAGAGTTGTGAGCAGAACTACAAACATATCAAAAAACATTATAGAACACAAAAACATTTAAAGAGTAAAGATAATAAGTATTGTAAGATTTGTAAGACATGGGTTCTGAGAAGTGGGTATGATCAACACTTAGATACTCAAAAACATTTGAAGAATCTCAAACCAAAGGTTCTTCCAAAGGTCTATTGTGAGCGCTGTCAACACTACATCCTCAAGAAGGATTGGAAGCGTCATGAGAAGACAAAGAAACACCAAGTTCCATATTATGAGATTGAAAATTTAGATGGTGCTTTCAAAGGAAATATTAAAATTAGATTGTTCCGTTTCAAAGATTCAGTCCCCCGTTCTCTGGGAGCTGCTGTTGATCTTACAAAGGAAGGAATAGATGATCAGATTGATAAGACTATATCTGAAATGGGAAGTTGTAAATATTATTTGGGGACTAAATTGGTTCTTCGTAAAAAGGAAGATCCACCATTTAACTTTTACCTACATACAACTTACATGGTACTTAATAAAAATGATTATAATAGAAATAAAGAACAGGTCTTTAATGAGCTTAAATATAGTGAATATAATATTGATGATCTTATTGTTGGAAGCGGTCTCACTGTTGAAAAGGTTCTGTTTGTTGATGTTCACATTTTTAAATCTGATCCACTACAAGCAAGATCATATATTCAGCTTCCTAAAATCATCAAAGATAAAAATGCTATAGTAAATATTCAGAATACTGATAACAAGTGCTTCTTGTGGTCTGTACTAGCATATCTACATCCAGCAAAAGAACATGCTGAAAGAGTAAGCAATTATATGAAATATGAAAATGAATTGAATATGGGAAATTTGAAATTTCCGATGACTCTTAATAATATCTCAAAGTTTGAAAAGTTAAATAATATTTCTATAAATGTTTATGGGTTGACTGAAAATAATAAAGTACAGATTTTACAAATCTCAGATGATGAGAAAGAAAAACATGTTGGCCTCTTGTATTTCCGATCTGGTGAAATTGAACATTATGCTTATATCAAGAACTTTTCAAGATTGATTAAATCACAAGTCTATTCTAGAAAATGTAAAGTTTATCCATGTCGTCGGTGTTTGAATACATTTCATTCACAGGAGAGATTGAATACTCATAAACAATATTGTTCAAATGAGAAAGCAACAGTCATTACACTTCCAAAGCCTGGTTCTAAAATTTCATTCAAAGATCAAAATAAAACAATTAAACATCCTTTTGTGATATATGCTGATTTTGAGAGTATCTTGGAAAAAATAGCAACAGCAGCTCCAGATCCAAAAGAATCATACACAAATAAGTATCAAAAACATACTCCTTGCGGATTTTGTTATTATATCAAATCATCCGTTGGTTGCTGAATATAACAAGGTAGAGGAGTATAGAGGCTCAAATGCCCCAGAGGAGTTTGTGAAACGACTAGAAAAAGACTGTGTTCGATTAACCACGATAATGAGGGAAACCAATAAACCAATGTCCTTAACAAGTAAAGAAAAAAGAGAATTTAGACAGCCAAAGGCTACCTGTCATATTTGTGGGGAGACAATTGGTGAAAGCCTAAAGGTTAGAGATCATTGTCATCTCACTGGTAAATATAGAGGTCTGGCTCATCAAAGTTGTAATATTAATTATAAACTCCCCTCGTTCATTCCTGTCTTTCTTCATAACAACGCTCATTATGATACACACTTGTTTATTAAAGAGTTGTCAAAGACTCCTGGGAGTATCAGTGCTATTCCAAGTACAGATCAAAAATACATCTCCTTTACAAAAATCATTCCAACAAGACCAACTACAAGAATTCGATTCTTGGATACATATAAATTCATGGCTAGTCCTCTTGCTAACCTAGTTAAAAATTTGAAAAAATTTCCATGTTTGGAGAGTAATTATGAGGATACGGAACTCCTAACACAAAAGGGAATTTACCCGTACGACTATATGGATTCATTTAAAAGATTTGGTGAAAAGAAACTTCCTTCAAAAGAAGATTTTTATAATATTCTTAATAATAGCAATGTTTCAGATGATGATTATGTACATGCTCAAAATGTTTGGAAAAAATATAATATCAATAATATGGGTGATTATCATGATCTCTATCTCAAGACTGATGTCCTTCTTCTAGCAGATGTATTCGAAGCATTTAGATCTGTGTGTCTTTCTGGATATGGCTTGGACCCTGCTCATTATTTCACAGCACCGGGTCTTGCTTGGAGTGCTATGCTAAAAATGACTAAACAAGATTTGGATTTGATAACCGATGTTGATATGCTCCTGATGATAGAGACAGCAAAGAGAGGGGGAATTTCACAAGTCTGCTCATCAAGATATTCAAAAGCAAATAACAAATATCTTCCAGATTATGATCCAAAGAAAGATAGTTCCTATCTCATGTATTATGACGCCAACAACCTCTATGGGTGGGCAATGTCCCAAGCACAACCTTATGGAGGATTGAAATGGGAGAGTGATCATGAGGGTGTTCTAGAAAAGATTTTGAGTTCAACACAAAAAGAGTTGGATGAAAGGAAAGAAGGGTATTTCCTGGAGGTTGATCTAAAGTATCCAAAAGAACTCTTTGAGAAACATAAAGATCTTCCTTTCGGGTGTGAGAAAGAATTAACAAACCCAGAGTGGTTGAGTGAATATCAGAAATCATTTGATAAGGAATCAAGAACAGAAAAACTTTTAACAACATTCTTTGATAAGAAGAACTATGTACTACATCAGAGAAATCTTTTACAATTTGTGAAACATGGTCTAATTGTTGAGAAAGTTCATCGGGTCCTGAAATTCAAACAGAGTTATTGGTTAATGAAATATATTGATTTTAACACTCGAAAGAGAACGCTTGGAAAGACTGACTTTGAGAAAGATTTTTATAAGTTGATGAATAACGCAGTGTTTGGGAAGACTATGGAAAATGTTAGAAAGAGACAAAATATCAAGTTGACAACTTCCTGGGAACAAACTTCCAAACTAATCAACAGACCGAGCTTTGAGCGTGTTGAAATCTTTACAGAAAACTTTTGTGCTGTTCATATGATGAAAGAAGAAATTGAGATGGATAAACCGATTTATATTGGTACTACTGTTCTCGATCTATCAAAACTACTGATGTATGAATATTATTATGAGAATTTGAAAACAAAGTATGATGATAACGTCATGTTGATGTATATGGATACGGACAGCTTCATTCTGAGTATCAAGACAGATGACGTCTCTGATGATATGAAAGCTGATTCTGTAATTTATGATACAAGCAACTATGATCAAAAGAGTGAATTGTTCTCGAATCAAAATAAAAAGGTGATTGGAAAGTTCAAGGATGAGCTTGGTGGAAATATTCTGAGTGAGTTCATAGCATTGAGAGCAAAGGCTTATGCGTATAAATATAGAGTTGGGAATGTGGAGAAGTGTGATCAGAAGCTCAAAGGGATTAAGAAAAATGTAATTAAAGAAAGTATAAATTTTGGTCATTATTATCAATGTTTGATGAGTGGGGAGGAACAGTATAGAAAGGTAAAAGGGATTAGGAGTTATAAGCATGAATTATATTCAGAAGAGATAAATAAACTAGCACTAGGGGCATATGATGATAAACGATATATTTTAGATGGTGGTGTCATGTGTGTACCTTTTGGGTATATATAAATGGATAAAGAGTGGAGGTGTAATCAACCTTGGTATATAAATGGAAAACATAACGAATGTGAAAAATACCAGATCCGAGAGGTTGAGAGGATCACTGGTCAGAAGGTCCTCAAGACTGATAAACGTATTCATTTGTTAAGTGGGGTAATGGAGGGCGGGAAGAAAAATATATTAGAGTGGAGTGAGAACTTTGATGGTTATCAACCGGATAATAAATATTATAATTTTAAAATGGTATGTTGATCGGGAGGAGGACAGACCAGGTCCCTCCGTGAAACACATCATTTTATAAACGCACAGAGAAAGGTGCTTAATGTAAAGTTTATCAATATCCTAGATGGGGATGAGTTCCATAAGAGAATGGAGTTGTTTAAAAAATTAGAAAATGAGCAAATATTCATAGGATCAATGAGGAATTTTGAATGTCGCGTGGTCCTTGGAGGTTAAGTAAGGACTCCCCCATTCACTTACATGTAAAAGGAGAAAGGGGTGTCGCGGTAATAAGGGAAAAAATGGGCAGTTTGGGAAAAAGTCCCATCTAAATACATGGGTGTCCTGGAAGCCCCATTATCTCCCTACTTCGGTGGTCAGGTGTGTGACCAAGTCTGTGAGCGGAATGAGTGTACCGAGGTGTGTAAGGAAAGGTACGAGGAGCATGGGAACAGCTGGAGGTATGAGCAAGAAAGGGGTAACGTATGCATGTAAGCATGCAGGTGAGGCATCGACGGTAACCGGGTTAGCGGTTAGAGCGACTTTTAGCCGAATCGGGCCCTCGGTGCGTGCCGGGCTTCGCGTGCCGCGAGAACCAGCGGGGATCTGAGCCACGGCGGGTTCGAAAGGACCGCCGTACGCGATCCACGCTGGGCGTCGCTTGGAACGGCCGCGTCCGTGCTCAACTCGGCGGAGCGGGCAGCTCGATAGGAAGGGTCGTCATGGCGACCACTTTTTGTTGAGACGTGCCGGCAGGTCGAGATCGGGACATTGGATGGCTCCACGCCGAGGTGGTGCGTGGGATCTCGGCCCGGGTAAGCCCCCGTCTCTGCCCCGAATGCGGGACGTATCCAGCCACTGGCACAAAACAACCCGCATTCATTGCTCGGCTGTACAAAGCCGAGCTTTCGAAGGGAATTGGCGCACCGAGAGGATCTAATAAGTAGACGGGTGATGAGGATAGTGTTTTGGCCCCGAAATTAGAAAAAAGCAAAATTTGATGATGGTACGGTGATTAGCAGTAAATGACAAATTTTTGATTTGTTGGATTTGGACGAGCGAAATTGATAGTAGGACCACCCGATGTGGTGGGATGGCAAATCCACCATCCCTCACAGTGGGGGGCAAAGGAGCACTAGCTTATGGGGTGTATGGCAGTGAAAACTAGCCCGGGTGGGTTAGGATATTGTGTGTAGGGATCTAGCGAAGATGACATTAGGTGACGTTAAGATTAGTTAGTGACAATGACACCTGTAGTGGGGACGCAGGTAGAGTAGAGTGGATGATAATGACGTGGGAGCGCAATAGTTTAAAGGGAAGACTGGGAAGCGCAAGTTTCAGAGGGGAGTAGTTAGATGAGATGATGCCGTGTGTTTGAGGATTGAACAGGTGTGATTGCACAGGTGTGCAACTGAACAGGTGTGTGGAGCAGTGTATGAGGGAGTAGTGGTGATTGCGTGTTGTGTTGACCAAATGGTCCAGGAAGAGGAGGAGGGTGCAGGTGGCACCAGGTGTGAGTGCACAGGTGTGCAACAACAGGTATGGAAAACGGTTGTGTGGAATACATGGAGTGTGGAATATATGGGGTATTGGAATGGATGGTCGTGGAGTGAGTATGGTGGAAATTGTGGAGTGGAGTGGATGGTGCGAAGGTGTGAATGGGGGAAGAGTGGACCCCCATCACGGATACCCGGGGCGGGTAGAGTAAGTGTTAGGTCGAGGGTATAGGTAAATTGTGGTTGGATATTGGCATCTGTGGTGCGGGTGAGAGAATGGTATTTGGATGGGTGCATTAGTGTTGTGGAAATGGCTGGGCGTGTGGCCTGTTAGTGTGTGTAGTTGGTTTGGGCACTCCACCACTGTGAGGATGTCGGCCAGGTGAGGCCGCAGGTGGGCTCTGGGAGCCGGTAGTTGTGGATGGGGCCCGAGGATCCGGAGGACGGACCCGGGTAGCCCAGTGCCAGAGCGCACCAAGGGGTGACAGAGCCAGGAGGGGCCTTCCCCAGTTAGATAGGTTAGGGTGAGGAGCTAGGTAAGCTCGGGTGGCAACTACAGTGGTGGAGGTGTGCAGGTGGGTAGACCTGCTGGGAGAGCTACACGTCTCAGCCCAGAAATTGTGCAAGGGCACCGGGAGATGAATCGGGGGAGTGAGACCCCAAATTGAAAAGCACCACAGTTTGGTCAATGGGAATTGGTTTTTAGAACCCATAGTGTAAGTTGGCCAATGGATTGGCAGGGAGAGACCCCGGGTAGTGTAAAGTGTGTTAAAGTCATTTAGAGGATAGTTAGGATTGGAGTCTCCTCGCATCATCTGCATCCACTCACCTGAGGTGACAGGTACTCCACACCATGCCATGTTTTGTTATTTTATTGTGCAGATGTTTGGAATGTGAGACGCATCATGACGTGGGTGTGACATTGTGCTTTGTTGTTCCATCTCTTCCTCCTTATGAGGATTGATGATGAATTGGGTGATGGCAAATTTTGGTTAGAGGGATTGTGGTGACGAATTTGGTATTGGAGAAATATGGGGAGACGAGACATTAGCGACGGATTGGTAATGTGTAGATTTTGTACATATGGGGTAAGGGCAAGGGTATTGTAGGTGACAGGGGGGTGACGTACGGTAGGGATGAGCTTTCTCACTTCGCTCTCCGTACGCATTTCGCCTTGCATTGCCTTATTGACGTGTACCCTTGTGACCTTACCCCTCGCTCATTTCTCTTGTCCCCCTTTTGTCTCCCACATGACCTGTGCGCCATGGGGCACCGAGGGGAGCGTGCGTGAGTCGACCATTGTGCGCCCGGAACTCTCAGAACCAGCTGTCTGCATCGATGCACCACATTATGGACCACATGTGTGTGGCCAAGCACCACTTATGGACCCCATGGGTTGGGGCATGGCCCCTCTGCTGGAACCGGCCATGAGGGCCCGAAATCTTGCTGGCGGACATTGGCCACAGGGCACCGATGCCCCACAGGTGAACCACACGTAGTCGGCCCTGTGGGCCATAAATAAAGAAAATAAAAATGGACACATTGGGTGCAAGTTTTAATACAAATAGGCCGCCAGTAAGCAAAGCAAAGGAATGACAACAACTGGAAGAAATGATAATAGCCAGCAGAGGGAGCCGAAGAGCAAGAGATCACCTGCAGGGTTAGGGGTTGTTTGGTTATTTTTATTATTGAACACTGATGAACTGTGGTGACTGCACTGATTGGTGCTTCGGGGTGTATTGGTGCGTTTTTGGGTGCTTTCATGGTGCATTGATGCAGAGCAGACTGTCTCCCCCCCAGAAAGAACAATCACAGGTCCTGGGTTAGTCTTGTAAATAAAAATAGCGTCATTGTAAATAATGCTCCCCACCGTCAGTGTGTAGTTTGAAGACCATTCCACAATTCGGTTAACTGTGGGCGTAAGTCTGTTAGGCAGGGTGCAATGGAGCAGCGGGACACATTTATTTATGTTTTTAAACTGTCGCACTCAGGGTCAGGTTAAAAGTAGAGGGAACTACACCTACGTGTCACACTAAATAAAAGTTGTAGGCCCGGGACGTGCCTAAGAGGAGGAGGGTGCAGTGTTGCGGATATGAGGACTGTATATTTTTTTGATTGTGTGAATTATTATTATTGGTTATTCTGCGCCTCCTGCCTCCGGAGCTATGTAAAGCTCCGGAGCTTTCGTCGATTAGAAATTACCTCCCCTCCAATAACCGCCATTGACCACGAGACAGGGTCGGAGACCTCTCCAAGAAGTTCTGTCGCTCAAGCTTTTGGGTCTCACCATCTGCCATGATCTTTCTTGGGAAAACCACATTTCCAAGCTGGCCTCCAAAGCCAGTCGCCGACTGGGCATCTTCCGTCGTGCGAAGTTCTTCCTAGGCACACCTGATCTCCTCACCACATACAAGGCTTTCATCCGCAGCTCAATGGAATACTGTTCTCCCCTATGGGCTGGTGCTCCTGCCTCACACCTGGCTCGGCTTCACGCTGTTGAATCCAAAGCTTTCAGAATCATTGGAATCTCCCGCGATGAAGCTATCTCTGAGGGCCTTTCACTCACTCACCGCAGGCAGGTAGGTGGTCTTTCTGTCTTCTACCGACTCCTCTCCGGCCTTGCTCCCCCAGCTCTCTCTGTGCTCTGTCCCCCAAATATTCCTACAGGTCGCACAAGATCTGCCAGCCACCCTCTGATGGTTAAACTGCCGAAATCTCGGCTCTCTGCTCACCTTCACTCTTTCATTCCTCTTTTCTCCCGCCTCTGGAACAAACTCCCACACTCACTTCAATCACACTCCTCCCTCCAGGTCTTCAAAACAGCTGTTCACCACCATCTCTTATCTTCCCCCATCCAAAACCTTGATCTTTTCTACCCCCACTAATTCACCCCAGATCCACCTTGTTTGAAATTCCAACTTCTTTCCTGGAAGTCTTGGCAGTGTCCATATGTTTTATACCTCTCCCACCCCCCCCCCCTTCACATGCCTCCCCCCCAAAGCCCTCTCCCTCCCACAGTTCTCTCGATGTCTCCATGTCTCTCGGTCCCTGCTCTCAAATGTTGTGTTTGTGTCCTTCCCCCTCTCTCCCCATCTTGTCTACTGCTCCCGATGTTATTTGTTTTGTGTGTCTGTTTGTCTTTCTGTGTGATTAATGTTCGCTCTTTCACGAGCCTCGATCTTGTATACAAAAAAAAGAAAAGAAAAAAAAGAAAGGTCAAAGGGCATCCCATAATTAGTCCATAAAGCATCCACACCACAGCCAATCATAGAATACCCCTGTTCAATAGTTATATCTTATTCTGTGTTTTAGGGTAAGGCTGTGTCTCTCATTAATAGAAGTACTCCATTGCACGAAGTGAAAGAGATAGATTCCCTTCATTCCCATTCCCAAAACCTCCATTCCCCCTTTTCGGCGATTAGAAATTACCTCCCCTCCAATAACCGCCATTGACCACGAGGCAGGGTCGGAGAAGAAAGGCGTGTCTCCACCTCATCATAGAGGGGAGGAGTGAGCCAGCCCCACTCGACCAACCATGAGCCAGGGGTTTGGCTAGAGAGGGCAGAGGAAGAGCGATCGGGGAGGTTCGCAAAGGTTGAGGGGCGGGGCCTATATAACCCGCAGCGCGACGCTCCCCAAGCAGTCGAGCTTTGAAGAAGAAAGAGAGGAGTACTGAGCATTGAGATGAGAAGAGGCTGCGCTTTTAAAGAGAGGCGCTGAGAGGAGGGAATGAGCAGGCGTGACCGCAGCTAAAATCCGCAGCGCGACGCTCCCAAAAGAGAAGCTGAGACAAGCTTTGGCAGAGATGAGCTTTTACCGGCAGACAAAAAGGGAGCCCAAGCCATTGAGAAGAGAGAGGGTCCAAGAGGCAGAGCTGAGTTGTGTGGTTTTGGTCATCAGTGGTTGCGTTGTGGTGGTCAGTGGTTGCGTTGGTTGCGTTGAGTTGTCGGTGGTGAGGAGTGATTGGACCAAGAGAACATAGAGAACATCCAAGGAGAGGACATCCCAGAAAGCACAAAGCCTGTTGTAATCCTGGAAAAGCACGCGATGTCCACAGCAGCAGCAGCAGCGGTGGCCACAGCAGCAACAACACTCAACAGCCGCTTGGGGCCTGGACGGCGGTTTTGAGCAGGGCCGCGAAGGAATGGCGACTGCTAAACGCGCCGATCGTGCTGCACAATACAACTCCAAGCCATCCTCTCCTTCCAGCCAATTCCTGTCATCATTCCCCGTGTGAGTCTGTCTTTTGTTTGTTCTGTCCCTGGGTTAATTAAGACTGTAGGTAAGCTAGCGTTGCACTGTGTATCCAATCTCGTCTGTAAATAAACGTGACTGCTTTCTTTTTGCTTGTGTGTATAATAAATCCAATTACTCTTCTGTCCGTCTTCTCGTCTTATTCCTTTTCCTCTTTGCATTCGGTCGTTTTAGAGTTTTCCAGATTGGGCAGCTGCGGTGCGATACGGCCAAAGTTGGGGGTGAATCGGGTGAGTTGGGGAAGAATCGGGGGAACTGTTAGGTCGCGGTCATACCAACCGCTCGGTCAAAAATAACATCTTAACCGCGACAGTAACAATATATTGTTGCGGATCTCAGCGCCGGCCTTTCCTCTTACCATGGGGGGATTAATACCCTTGTATTTTACTTGCCGACGGGACCCGGGACCGATGATGTCCTTCCCGGACAGCGTTAGGTCGGGTTTTAGGATTAGGGATTCGCTATTACCTAAGTACTAACGCCGCCCAGAAACGAGGAAATAAGCCCCGCCCGAATCACGGGTGTTAGTGGAAACGCCGAGAGGTAGCGACCCGTAACCCGAGCCGTTAGCAATGACTAACCTGATCCAAGCGGTTCGTAATCATGCTACGCTTACCCAATGAAGGAAATGACTGAAACGGTCGAATTTGGAAGAAAGGAATAACACGATTTATTTACACTTTGTACAATGAGAAGAAAAAAAGAATACACAGTGCATGAGTGCAGCCTTATACAGTCTTAACTTATCCCTGGACAAACGGGCCCATCACACTCAGACACACTCACACGGGGTTGCAGACGAACAGGTCGATGGTCCAGGAATGGCGTCCAGGCAGCTCGTTCTCCGGTCCCCAACTCGCACCACAAAGCAAATGAACCAGACGGCAGGAGCTCTCCGCGTGTCATTTGGCGCGTGTGGGATTATCACAGGGCAACGGTAGGCTGGCTTTGGTGGTTACACTCGCGGCTCAGCCGCATACGTAATAAGCGAATAGTTCCAATAACCGCGAACAATGCGCTCTTCAGTCTCTCAATGCGTTCTCTCAATACCATTCGCTCGCGATGCGTGACTCCCTTCTCATCTCAGGTGAACTCGCCGAGTGCCTCTCCCTTCTCATCTGAACTCTTGTACCAGACCTTCACAATGCGCCTCTCCCTTCTCATCTGCCAACTTCAACACCGCGCATCCCTTTCTCATCTCATCTCAACTCCTCGTACCATCTCATCTGAGGTGGGGGCCTCGCGCCGAGGGTTTTATTACCACACCCCTTGGAACCCTCTGGAACTCACCAGACGTTTCTTGCCACGCCCTCTCAAGCCATGCCCACCGAGCTCTGGTTGGTTGTTGCCCTTACCGTCACCACCTTCTGACGCGCTGCTTGATGCGGCCACACCTCGTCCTCACGCTCCTCCCTCTTTCCAGGCCTACCACATGTCATTGGACTAGTTTCGAGTGAAACCAAGGGCAGTGGACGCTGTTGGCAGCCAAAGCGTAACAAACTGCTGCGGGTAGCCCAAAGCGTAACAAATTGAGGGATGCCAAATGGGGCGCGGGATCGATTATGCCCATGATGGAAATTGGAGGGTGGCCGCAAAATGAAAAGGAACTAAGCTTATTATTTCTTTACACAACGCAGATGTCACTAGGGAAATGGCCTACTCTTACACATACTATGACATAACTAATTCTAATGGGCCTACGTGTTGCTTGTGGACTAACTATGGGGGGCAAACCGTTAACATTTAATGATGTCATATTTACAATTCTCAAAACCTCAACAATATATATATATATATATATATATATATATATATATATATATATATATATATATATATATATATATATATATATATATATATATATATATATATAAAATCAACGAACATAACAGCGTGACGAGCGCTGTCCCGATTTCCTGTGGACCGAAGTTCTAGACCAAAGCGTCACCTCCGACCCAAAGGGTCTTCTGGAGGCCTCAGCCCGGCCACTCTGTCAACAGACAGAGATTTATTCATTGGTCCCCATTGGCTAAACATCAAGCAGAGCCGCCAATCCAGATTTCGGGCTTATTGACCTGTATTGGGGGCCACAGGGAAGCCCTGCCTTTTTTACAAGAAAAAAGGTAAAAAGTCAAACATTTGAACAGCCTTGGACGTGCACCTTGACCCCATGGTCAAGGCACATCGTCAACAAGGCTGTCCCCATAACAATACACATGCGCCTCAACCCCGAGGGGGAAACGCATGGTCATTCAAACGCATGCATCATGCCCCCCAAAGGGCCACAATGCATGGTCATACAGTTGGGACCACTCCTCTTAATAGGAGTGAGACCCCTTAATCCACCGGCAGGGAATTACTCCTGCCAGGTCCGATTTGCATGCAGTTTTATTGACCCTCGTCAGGACGGCATACTGCAAAAAAATCTAACCAATGAGGACCAAAATCGTCTATTAAGATGATCAAGGCACCTCCTAGCTTTAATGGTGAGCACCAGCCACGAATTATGTCTCACACGGTAAATACCGTATAACCCGCAAGGAACCAACAGCCTGTCTGCCACACAGACCATCGTTCCCACCAGTGCAAACCAAAACCAGGGGGTGTGGTGTGATCGGCGGGGATAATAATCAACGAACATAACAGCGTGACGAGCGCTTCCCCGATCTCCTGTGGACCGAAGTCCTAGATGTTTAGCCAATGGGGACCAATGAATAAATCTCTGTCTGTTGACAGAGTGGCCGGGCTGAGGCCTCCAGAAGACCCTTTGGGTCGGAGGTGATGCTTTGGTATATATATATATTGTTATGACTGTGAGGGGGGGGGGGGGGGGGGTGAGGGGGGTTAGAGATTGGCCGAGAAAATATAGAACTGTCTAGAGTCGTATGGTCTGTGTACAAATATTTAGCCAATGTCTATGTAATAAGGAGGACCACGTAGCTTGGAGATGCACCATACAGAAGGTGGTGCATTGTAATACCTAGCGAATGTTTAAAGTGAAGGTAACGTGTGTAAAACCTCTTGTAATCCACCGGGTGCCAAGAGACAAGGTGACAAGACACCGGTGACAAGAGAGAAGAGCAGAGGAGAGTGAGAAAGGTAGAAATGGGGCAAGGGAGAGAGGGGGTGGAGCTATGATCGTCTCATGAAGGTGGTGGAGCCCAATGCCTCGAGGGGTGTAGGGTTGTCAAGAAAGCGGAGGGGAGGAACCTGTATCGTGCGGGTTAGGTGCGCTTGGGATCACACGGTTTCTGAGGAAACTGGAAACATCTGAGGAGAATTGAAGTGTTGCCAGGGAGAGCGTCATACTCTGAGGGGAGAAAAGGGTCGTTCCCGGAGGATAACTGCATGTCTGCTTGCCTGCTGCTTGCGTTCCTCCCTTCACCCTGTGCCTGGTTACGTCACCTGCTGCCTGTTAATCATCTTGCTTGTCTCCTTGGCACCTCCTCACTGCCTGATCGTGGCTGCTCAGCACCCCATCCTCTTTCGTTACCACCAGAAAGATAAGCCACCAGGTTTTTTCCCCTCTTTCTCCATCTGTGATTGAGTCCGGTGGTGTGGTGCCATAGGTGTTATAGTTCATTGTGTGTAATTAATTAATTATTAATTGCATTCCCATTCTTCCCTTCCCCCAATCCCGCCATTGAATTCCTTTCTATCGGAGTCAATATTCCTTGTTGTTATTCGGTCAGGAATAAACCCGGTTGGTTTTAAAAGAGATAAGGTTCTCGTGCTTCTCCGCAGTTCTGCACGAGCGCAAAACAGCCATAAATTGAACAGTCTGAGAGAGTTTAAGCCTATTCGGTTCATGTATTCAGCGGCGTGTTAATCGCCCTGAACACAACAATATATTTGTGCCAGCCACCATAACCGCCTCACTGGTTACATTGACGTCTTTGCTTGCCCCACTGTTGTCATCACCGCACTTCCATTCTCTATCCTCAACATCCCTCCCCCATCCCTCTTCCTCCATCTGATAATGTGATGTTGTATCACAGGCTTGCTGGGCCTAATGGCCTCATGCTGCATCAAGGTTCCTTGCATATCCTTGTGAGTAATGCTACAAAATTGACCTTCACCTTCATTTAAAATCTCACAAATCCATGAACATAAATATTATTAGCAAGAATAGTGTTGATGAGCATGAAACGAATGGACCACACAAACAAGGAGTCAAGATCTTGATCAGAATTCATAATTTTCACTTAACATATCACTTATAAAAACAGAGAGAGAGCAGGAAAAGGGAAGCTGCAGTTCCCGAGATAATCATTCACTTGTTTTGCAATGGAGCAGCTCTGTTTTCCGAATTGGATCAATATTCCATGTCGCTGGTTGCACACGTTGATTAGAAACAAGGTGTCAGAGTTGTGGTGGCTGACCGATGCAGCGTGCTTGTGAGCCGCTCCAGATGCCCTGTGCAGTGCAGATGCGAGATGTGCTGCCAGTGAGGTGGTACGGTTGTTGGCAGGAGAACGTCACCTCCGACTGGTAGGTAAAGCTCTGGCCACGACGTTCACCATTGGCAGGGATGCCAGGATCACCGCAAAACATCGCTGCAGAAAATATCGGCAAGTAAAATGTTCCTGTCCTCCCTCCACTGATAAATTAATTACGAGCAAACAAAACCTATCCTGAGACATCTAATAATTATTGCAAGAAAGTATTTTCTGAGGAGTTCACCTTTTGCCTTCCAAATGCCTTTTCATGATACATGATTGTAAATATTAACACATTTTAATTATGTGTGGTTTCTGGCACTCCAAGATCTATTTCAATTAATGCGATGTTATGAACCACTTGGATGCATGTGTATGGTGGATTGCGTAAACCTAATGATGTTTGGGTACCTCCGCTTTTGCATTATTAAAAGCTAGCGGAGCCTACCCGTCGTTTCGCTGGCGGACTAATTAGTCATCCCGTTTGCCAAAATAAATTTACCCGTGCGAAGAGTGCTTCAACCTCAGCATTGCCTATGTAAAGGGAATTGTAATAACCTCTGCCATCACCACCAGGGGGCGCTCCACGGAAAATGAATGGAGCGGTACACATTTACATCGATAATTTATGCAACCCTGCCCCCCCGCCCCCTCCAGACCCCCTGCCCCACCCACAACCCCAAGTGAGCCCGCTGCCACATAGCCTATGTTATCCCCCACACAAAGTTGTATTTGTACCCCAAGTTTGGAGTTTGTAACTCAAAAGATGGGGCTGTGCATACAACACATACAAGCAAAGAGACAGACAGAGAGAAAAACAGAGAAAGAGAATTTTGCCTTTCATACGAGTCCTAATTTCCAGCAGATTTCTTTTCCATTTCCCTGCAATGCAATGATGCATTGCTCAGCTCAACATATCAGCTATGCATTCATGATCTCCTCATTCCCTTATATTTCTCTTAAATCAATTTTCCCAACTGGATTTTTTTTTTTTTTAATCCATTTCATTAATCCCCTAAATCCCCAGATGACTTTTCCTCTGTTTACTGATTTTACTGGTGTTGATGATTTTACTTTTACTGATTTTACTTTTACCACTAGACCATGGTGTTGAGCTAGCGGCTAGGGTGCCGGCTTAGGATCCTAGGATCCTGGGTTCGAATCCCGGTCGATCGCTGAATTACCGCCAGGGGGGTTGACTCAGCCTGTCAGACCTTCCGAGGTCGGCTAATTGAGTACCAGTTCACTGGTAATTCCCTGCTTGTCGTAAAAGGCGACAAAAAGAGTTGGCGGCAGGAAGGGCATCCGGCCGTAAAACATTGCTTCAAAAAGGGGACCGAAAAACAACAACAACCACAGGTCCCCGAAAAAGGCCAACCCCCGCTTTGCGGGGAAAAATGGCCTCTAAAGGTGGTTTTTACTGACCCTCCAACTGCTTATATTCCATTTCTCTTCATTTTAAAAATCTCTTCCCACCTTATGTATTTGGCTTTTAACTGCAGGTAATACATATCCATAATATGTTCAACCCGATACATCATTACTGTCAAATATTGTCAAATCAACTTCTAAGCTAACGCTTTAAGGGAATTGGTCACAATTTTTCCTTTCACTGACTTACGGAGACATTGAGGCACCTCTCCTGACCATTGACCCAATCCATCACAGGATAGTAGAGCTGGATGGGAAAGTTGATAGCCTGGAGCACATTTGTATGTCATAGTTGCACCCCATTGAAAGTTTCTGGTCTCAGGTTCGCCATTGAGAATTGCTGGTGGTGGTCCACAGGTTATTTCTGTGACAAGATGAGATGAATGTCAGGATCAAGTTCACACACTTTTGCCAATAACTCCCAGCTTTTAAAGGTAGTCCAGGTCTGCAGTCCTGGAAGTTATTTTGCTGATGTAAGCACGAATAATATTAGCACAAAATTGTACATTCAATCTGATATATTTAACAGTATCCTTACATTTCCCTGCCTATCTTGTACAACTCACTCTGGCATTGTATGGCTTGGCCTCCCCAAGTCCCATCTTTCAAACATGTGCGTTGACTGATGCTCTGGTGCTCTCCTGGATGTTCATCAGGACCGCTCGTCACTCTTTGTCCTGCTCGGCAGTTGTACGTTACCGTTGCACCGTAGGTAAAGTCTTCTCCAATCCGAACTGCATTTGCAGAAACTCCAGGATCACCACAACTCACCACTGCATGGAAAACATGTGATTCACTAGCTTTGTACATATAGTTTGTCTCTATTTAAAGACAATTCCATAGCTTCTTAAATATTGTCAGTTGTCTTCATTTGGCCAAAATCTACTAAAAATTAACAATTTCATTTCATTATATTTTATCCTTTCCAACCAATAAAGAGATGAAAATGTATTTTTTATTCTTAATTGAGGAAAATTTACACATTAACAAGTTATTATCCAAAATATTATGATTTTTCTTTTAAATGTCCTGAGGGGCATTTGAGAGAAACCACACAACTCAAACTGCGATCACATAAAGAAAATTGTCCTTCCCCCTCTCTTTTGTGTCCTTCCCCCTCTCTCCCCATCTTGTCTGCCGCTCCCCTTGTTTTTTGTGTGTCGGTTTGTCTTTTTGTGTGATTAATGTTAGCTCTTTCACGAGCCTCGATCTTGTATACAAAAAAAAGAAGAAAAAAAAAGACGATTACTGCCCCCTAGGGTCATTTGCAAGCCAGATGGGCTTTTCTTGACAATCAAATAACAACTTGGTTGTTCTAAGACGAGTTCAATTCCCCCAAGCCTAGGATTCACATCCTTCTGCTCATTGATGCTTGCAGCTACAGGTGAACCCACAACCTCTGGGAGTTCAATGCAATGTGCTTATCATGAAGTTAGCATCCTAAAACCAAGAATGATGTATGGAGAATTTCTGGATCACCTAAAAATGTAACAATATAGTGATGGGCACAACAAATTCAAGTGACGATGCGCAAAGCCATACCCAGGCAGCTTGGCAGTTCTCCACTCCAAGTGCCATTATGCTGGCAGTGCCGAGTATGTGGGTTAACCATCGTCCAACCTTCACGGCATGTATAGGTCACAGTTGATGGATAATGTGGTGAGAAAGCTTCCAGCACGAGTCCATTTGCTGGCACTCCAGGATTTCCACATGAAACCGCTGTTGACATGGATCAAGAAAAATACTTTAATAAACCTCCCTTTTAACCTGGTGGAATCCTACCATATTAAAATGTGAAATTCTATGTTTGTTTGTATGTATGTATGTTTGTATGTATGTATATTTGTATGGATGTATGTATGGATGTATATTTGTATGTATGTATGCATGTATGTATGTATGTTTGTATGTATGTATGTTTGTATGTATGTATGTTTGTATGGATGTATGTATGGATGTATATTTGTATGTATGTATGTATGTATGTATGCATGTATGTATGTATGTATGTATGTATGCATGTATGTATGTATGTATGGATGTATGTATGTATGTATGTATGTTTGTATGTATGTATGTATGTATGTATGTTTGTATGTATGTATGTTTGTATGTATGTATGTTTGTATGTATGTGTGTGTGTATGTTAGTATGTATGTATGTATGTATGGATGTATGTTTGTATGTATGTATGTTTGTATGTATGTATGGATGTATGTTTGTTTGTATGTTTGTATGTATGTATGGATGTATGTTTGTATGTATGTATGTATGTATGTTTGTATGTATGTATGTTTGTATGTATGTATGTATGTATGTTTGAATGGATGTATGTATGTATGTATGTTTGTATGTATGGATGTATGTATGTATGTTTGTATGTATGTATGTATGTATGTATGTTTGTATGTATGTATGTATGTATGTATGTTTGTATGTATGTATGTATGTATGTATGTATGTTTGTATGTATGTATGTATGTATGCATGTTTGTATGTATGTATGTATGTATGTATGTATGTATGTATGTTTGTATGTATGTATGTATGTATGTATGTATGTATGTATGTATGTTTGTATGTATGTATGTTTGTATGTATGTATGTTTGTATGTATGTATGTATGTATGTATGTATGTATGTATGTATGTATGTATGGATGGATGGATGTATGTATGTATGTATGCACATTTGAAAATCATAGAAACTAGAACGGCACTCTTCGACGTCACCTGATATGCCTCCACCCACATTAGTACATCATTATAATACTTGTATCAAGTTTGATTTAAATCCATTCAGCTGTGCCCTAGCACTGGAAATACTTACAAAGACCAGAAGCATCGTCAAAAAGGGTCAAAGTCCACACAGAATTAAGGTAAGCTGTCACATTGAAACAATGGAGGAAAAATTTAACGATGAAAATGCTGCAAATTGTCTCAAAATAAGAATGTGAATAAAGTGCAGGGAAAAGGTTTCAATAGATCATGAGTTAACATCTTGGGGGAGGGGGGGGGGGGTGGAAACTATGCTTACACACAAGTATCTGTGGCTTAATTAAAACAGTTTAATAGTCGTTTTTGGTCAGGTGCGATATGCGTGGAGGGGAGAGGGGAGAGGAGAGAGGGGGAAATATAAGAGAGGCGAGATATAAGACAAGGGGGAGAGGAGATAGTGGGAGAGAGTGTGGGGGGAGGACAGAGGGAGGTAAGGGGTGAGATTAGGGTGGTGGGCGGGGGGGGCGGGAGATAGGAGAGGCGAGACAACAGGGTGAAGAGGAGAGGGGGAGAGGGAGAGAAGCGAGGGAGAGAGGAGACAGGGGGGAGAGGGGGGAGAAGGAGAGTGTGGATGGAGGAGAGCGCAGTGACGGGAAAGAGGAGGGAGAGGGAGATGGTGGGTATTGGTGGAGAGACGGGTATGAGGGGAGAGTGTGAGCGGGCATTGCTCTGATCAATATGTATATAATGCATTTTATGCAATAGAAGTCCCTCATTCTATGATTAATATCAAGGGAAAAGGAAGGAATTTGGTGGTGCTATCTTTTTCACATCTCAGAATTGCATGTGCAAGTTTACTCACATCCAAAATGTAACTGGACATAGGTGTGTGTGTGTGTGTGTGTGTGTGTGTGTGTGTGTGTGTGTGTGTGTGTGTGTGTGTGTGTGTGCGCGCTTTGTTGGCGGTTAACTTCATATGCGGTTTTCAGAAGGTGGGGCAGTGCCCTCCCAGGTCTCAAAGTATCCACCTTCATGTCTGTATGTATATGTATGAGTGTGCAAGCATAGGTGTGCATGCGTGCAAGTTGTTGTTATCTGCTATCTCCACACGTGGGTGGGTTTCAGGAGATGGAACGGAGACCTACCAGATCTCAATCTATCCACCTCCATTATCGTGTGTGTGTGTGTGTGTGTGTGTGTGTGTGTGTGTGTGTGTGTGTGTGTGTGTGTGTGTGTATGTGTGTGTGATTTGTACACGTCATGTAAAATATGTGTGCACACAATATACAGTACAATATGTCACGGATACATAGTATGTGTATATAATGTATAAAACATGTCATGTATAATACATGTATATATAATATGTTATAACTTATCATGTATAATATATGTGTGCACACAATATAGAGTACAACATGTCAAGTGTAATATGTGTGTATATAATATACTGTACAGTAAAATATGTAATGTGTAATGTGTATAAATCACAATCGTGCATGTGTACGTGTAAATCACGATACATGTATGTGTGCGCGTGTGTGTGTGTATGGGCCGCCGCCACCGATAATCACAACAAGGAACCACAACCCATGCATGGACGAAGGTGTCTCCTTATCTGTGCTGTGCCCAACAGAGCCTTTTCCGGTACTGGAGCATCCAGCCTAACCACAGCAAGCAGCCATGACTCATGGAGAAAGCTGTCTAACCACCTGTACTGTGCCCAATTGAGCTTTCCCTGGTACTGAAGCATCCAGCTTCACCAGAGCCAGGAACCACCAAACACAGACCAAGCCGTCTCCTTATCCGTGCTGCTCCCATATAGCCCACCCCGGCACTGAAGCATCCAGCTTCACCAGAGCCAGGAACCACCACACATGGACCAAGCCGTCTCCCCATCTGTGCTGCTCCCAGATAGCCCACCCCAGCACTGAAGCATACAGCTTCACCAGAGCCAGGAACCACCACACATGGACCAAGCCGTCTCCTTATCCGTGCTGCTCCCATATAGCCCTCCCCAGCACTGAAGCATCCAGCTTCACCAGAGCCAGGAACCACCACACATGGACCAAGCTGTCTTGAAGCAATTCTTCCTTGTCACACACACACACATGTCCACCAGGTTTCGTCTAAACCCGTCCACAACTTTTTGAGATATTCTGCTATATATATCGTTTTTGGCCCTGTCTCCCTCCCAATGGTGAAGAATCACTTAAAAATTCCACTAGCCGGATACGAATCCGGATCTGGATCTTCACAAAAATTGAACCAATTATTCTTTGTGACACACCCAACCTCTCCACCAAGTTTCGCCCAAATCCGTCTACAACGTTTTGAGATATCCTGCTACATATGGTTTTTGGGCCTATCTCTCAATGGCGAAGAATGAATGAATGAATTAAGGAATGAATGAATGAATGAATGATCGTTTTAAGGACATTTTCCCCGCTAGAGCGGGGGTTAGCCTTGCGGGCCCCATGACAATCATGGTTCCCTGTTTGAGGCAATGTTTTTATGGCCGGATGCCCTTCCTGACGCCAACCCTTGGTCACGCTCTTACGATGCACAGGGATACGGTGTACCTATTCTAAATCGGGGTACACACCGTGATCATTCATCCCAGCAAGCTGGTACTCAATTTGCCGACCTCGGAAGGATGACAGGCTGAGTCAACCCCCCTGGCGTTAATTCCGCGATCGACCGGGGTTCAAACCCAGGATCCTAGGATCCCAAGTCGGCACCCTAACCGCTAAGCCAACACCAGGCTCTCAATGGCGAAGAATCACATTAAAAAATCTAGTAGCCGGATCCGAATCCGGATCTTCGCCAAAATCGAATCGTTTCGTCCTTGTCACATACGCTACATCTCTGCCAAATTCCGTCCGAATCCGTCCACAATTTTTTGAGATATCCTGTTCACAAACAGACAGACAGGGGTGAAAAGATAACCTCCATCCAACTTTGGTGGTGGAGGTAACAACAACTACCAATACGACTACTTTCTTAATGGCTCAAACTAATCCCATCTTCTATGTTATTGCGAAGTCAGCAAAGGAGAGTTTTTGGCTGAAGTAACTACAACAGGAGAACGTCATAATATAAATCAAATTGTTTTTCTTTGAGAGTCATGCTTTGCTCCTCAGCATTTCTGATTGGAGCATCTTACTATAATTCACCAAATGTCCGTCTGTCCGTCTGTCTGTCCATCTGTCAGTCTGTCCGTCCGTCCGTTCGAAGGTACCACAAAAACGGCTGAACCGATCGCAACGATATTTTTGGGTGGGTAATCCTGGGATCCCCTAGAGTAAAATTAGTCAGGCAGCTTAGCAGCATATTTATCGAAAATGGGGAACGGCTTGACAAAAGCGCTATTTTTATTTTGGTGGTCCATGAGACCATATACAATAGATTTATGACCGGAGGCAAGAAATAGACAGTGTTCGTCACCTTTTTATTGGACAAAAACCAATGATGTAAATATTTTCAACAAGGAGGCTAACTTTTATTTCATTACATGCAGTGTAATTTGTAAAACTTATGAATGCCTGCATAATAAATCTTACGCTTCCATGTAATAATAATTAGTAATATAATACCGAGTGTTTATACAAATGTGTTATACTTGTGACTCGCGCACCTCTCATATATCTAACATGTATGCAACTACAAGGATGTAATGACAATATAGATTTAGAACAGACAACATGTTGTTCAAGGTAATTTGTCCAGCAATTTATGTATTTACGATTTTAGTCTAACTCCAATAGCTGATGATTTATTTGCATAAATGTATTGCTTGATATTATGCTGTGCGAATCGTATTTGCGCAAAAGTCAAACACTGTATATGTCTTGCCTCCGGTCCTAATTCTATTGCATATGGTCCAATGAACCACTAAAATAAAAATGGTACTTTTGTAAAGTCGTTCCCCCAAAAATTGCTAAGCTGCCTAACTAAATAGGGTATATTGTTTTTCCAATTTCAGCTTTGGCCTCCAGCATTTTCAGGTTTGGACTCTCGCATAACGTTATTTTCCCGGGTGCCGCACAAACGGCTGCACCGAATGCTGCACGGCTGCACCGATCGGATTCGATGACCTCGGACAAAGACCTTTTATAAGGACATGGGTTGAATCCCTGCTTGGGAGAATGCCAACCCCCCCCCCCCCCCCCACCCGCCATCACTTCAACTCACAATCCCACGAAATATGTGCAAAGGACAACCCAAAACCAATTATCTTCTTTTTGATTCGTATATAAACATCATTAAAAGTAAATAATGACCTCGGCCAAAGTTCAAACGACGTGTGTTTAATCTCTACATGAGAGACTTCCACATAGCTATTTGGGTGGTGTATAAGCTAACAGATCGCTGTCTCCATCGATCTTGGCAAGGCCGTAACACCTATCGGCTCAAAATCCTTTTAACGGTTGACTTGGTAGTTTTTGCAATGAAGGAAACATTAACAATGCGTTAAAAGTTTATTTTGTGATTAATTTGTGATTGGAGTTCTGTTGTTTGGAATGAAAAAAAGAGATATCGAGTTCAAGTGAATGACGACATGCCGTGATGGTTTCTACTTTCTAAACGTGAACTTTGCGGATCGCCATATGCAGATTCGCCACGGTCCCACGATCGATGTTTTTTTTTTTGTTTTTTTTTTGTATACAAGATCGAGGCTCGTGAAAGAGCGAACATTAATCACACAGAAAGACAAACCGACACATAAAACATATAACATAGGGAGCGGTAGACAAGATGGGGAGAGAGGGGGAAGGACACAAACACAACATTTGAGAGCAGGGACCGAGAGACATGGAGACATCGAGAGATCTGAGAGAGGGCGAGGGCTTTGGGGGGGGGGGGGGCGTGGGAAGGGGGCGGTGGGAGAGGTATAAAACATATGGACACTGCCAGGACTTCCAGGAAAGAAGTTGGAATTTCAAACAAGGTGGATCTGGGGTGAATTAGCGGGGGTAGAAAAGATCAAGGTTTTGGATGGGGGAAGATAAGAGATGGTGGTGAACAGCTGTTTTAAAGACCTGGAGGGAGGAGTGGGATTGAAGGGAGTGAGGGAGTTTGTTCCAGAGGCGGGAGAAAAGAGGAATGAAAGAGTGAAGGTGAGCAGAGAGCCGAGATTTCGGCAGTTTAACCATCAGAGGGTTGCTGGCAGATCTTGTGCGACCTGTAGGAATATTTGGGGGACAGAGCACAGAGAGAGCTGGGGGTGCAAGGCCGGAGAGGAGTCGGTAGAAGACAGAAAGACCACCTACCTGCCTGCGGTGAGTGAGTGAAAGGCCCTCAGAGATAGCTTCATCGCGGGAGATTCCAATCATTCTGAAAGCTTTGGTTTCAACAGCGTGAAGCCGAGCTAGGTGTGAGGCAGGAGCACCGGCCCATAGGGGAGAACAGTATTCCATTGAGCTGCGGATGAAAGCCTTGTATGTGGTGAGGAGCTCAGGTGTGCCGAGGAAGGACTTCACACGACGGAGGATGCCCAGTCGGCGACTGGCTTTGGAGGCCAGCTTGGAAATGTGGTTTTCCCAAGAAAGATCATGGCAGATAGTGAGACCCAAAATCTTGAGCGACAGAACTTCTTGGAGAGGATTGTTGAGAAAGTAGATGGGAGGGTTGTCCAGTCGATCTTTTCGAAGAGACATAGTAAGAGTGTGAGATTTGTCAGGATTGAAAGACATGTTCCACTTGTTTGACCAGTCTATGATTTTGTCCAGGTCTTCAGAGAGTGAGGAGGCAGCAGACTGCCGATCTGAGGGAAGAGGAATGGAGCGGCAGAGAGTGGAGTCATCAGCAAAGAGATAGAGAGGATTTTCGAGAGAGTCAGAGAGATCATTGATGAAGACCAGAAAAAGCACGGGGCCCAGAACACTGCCTTGGGGAACTCCAGCCTGAACAGGAAGAGGAGATGAGAGAAACCCATTCAGGGCCACACGTTGACGACGACTAGAGAGGAAGTCCGCCAGCCATGCGTGGAGATTTCCATGGATACCAAAGGAGGAGAGTTTGGTGAGCAGAGCGGGGTGCCAGACCGTGTCGAAGGCACGTGATATGTCGAGGGAGACAGCTCTAATTTCCTGTTTGGCATTGAGGACCTCCATCCATTGTTGAGACAGCAGAAGCAGCATGTCCAAGCAGCATGTTTCTATACGTGAACGTACCCGTTTGTTTGCGAACGGGTATGTTTTTCATGGAAGTCCTTCACGAACTTGCTGTCCATGTCTGACGTGCGACTGAAGGTGCTACAGGAATGTGGAATTTATTGGTTCATGCTTTAGCATTCGCCGTATCTGCATTGCCTGTTTGCTTCTGGCCGCCCACCCGTGCGTAGCATGGGTATCTCACTAGTTGTTATTATGCACCAATTCCCTAATGTATCTCTCCATGCATCTTACACATAAGCTATACATTTCCATTAGATACAGCACAAAGAACAGCAGAATAGTTATAAGTACATTTTGAAACAGTACTTTAACTTTTCCTTCCTGTTCATATGGAGGTCAAAGAGGTGATGCAAAGTCGAAACAAAAAAACACTGCAGTTATGGAAGCTAAGTGCTTCCATTCGATAAAAAAATATATATTTATAGGCCCACATGATCTTCCAACACCAGCATGAATGTATGAGCATGAAACCAACACTGAATATGCTAATTGACCAGGCTTGGCTTATGTGAGGAGCTGTCGCAAAAATACACTTCCATGCCCATTAAAAACACATTTTCTGCATTCTCCAACGTTGTCCTTATGTATGTCCCTGTTTTTCTGCTCCCAATTGCCCCATTGCAAGTTGGTTATCCTCTGTCATCCAAGTGCCTCGATATCGGTATAGATATGCACTTTGACAACGTATATGTGAAAATCAGCACTTATCATGCAAGTACAGGTTAGACAAGGTGAGCTTTCATGAAATTCAGGAAATCATGCATTTGGGAAACATCTTTGGTTTGAGCCTGAGCGTTATCAGAATTGTGGTTTTACTGTTTTTTTTTTTTGTATACAACATCGAGGCTCGTGAAAGAGCTAACATTAATCGCAAAAAAAAAACGGACACATAAAACATATAATAAGGGTAGCGGTAGACAAGATGGGGAGAGAGGTGGAAGCACACAAGCACAACATTTGAGAGCAGGGACATCGGGAGATCTGTGGGAGGGAGAGGGCTTGGGGGGAGGAGGCGTGGGAATGGGGGTGAGGGGGTGGGAGAGGTATAAAACACATGGACACTGCAAGGACTTCCAGAAAAGAAGTCGGTATTTCAAAAAAGTGGATCTGGGGTGAATTAGCGGGGGTAGAAAAGATCAAGGTTTTGGATGGGGGAAGATAAGAGATGGTGGTGAACAGCTGTTTTAAAGACCTGGAGGGAGGAGTGGGATTGAAGGGAGTGAGGGAGTTTGTTCCAGAGGCGGGAGAAAAGGGGAATGAAAGAGTGAAGGTGAGCAGAGAATCTTCATTTTGGCAGTTTAACCATAAGAGGGTTGCAGGCAGATCTTGTGCGTCCTGAAGGAATATTTGTGGGACAGAGCACAGACAGAGCTGGGGGAGCAAGGCCGGAGAGGAGTCGGTAGAAGACAGAATTATAAATGTTGATTTATTAAGTTCTGTTTTTTAACAGTGTATGTACAAGCATTGACACTGTGCTCTTCTATTCAACAGATAGTTGTGTGTGATGTGTGGCGAGAAGAACCTTGGAGCCTTTGTGCTTCCGATTTCATATTGGTAGACTCGTATGTGTGTGGGTTTGGATTCCTCCATGAGCAGACCTGATTTCTTCGGATCGAAGAGAACGAACTCCAAATCTCAAGATGCAATTCTACTGTAGATTTGTCCCATCTAATTGTCCTAGGTTGTTATTTGCACTGTTAATTGTGCATTTATTTTCCTTGCATTTCATGTGCGTGGATTCTGACTGTTGGGCCACAACCACGTACGCCTCAATGATGAACCCTTTCATCCTTTTATCTCTCTCTATCCTCCTTTTTACTCATCTCCATAAACATTACTGCTTATCTTTCAAACTACCAAGCGATTCACCGAACAAACAAAATTATATAAAACTAGCTATATAGTGGGGCAACTTAGCATAACAATTGTGCATTTTGTGAGGAAAGCACCAAATTTGGCACACTAGTAGACGATCATATTATGAAAAGATCTGGATATTGGGCCATCTCAGATTCAGAGATTTGATTTTTGCAAGATTTCGATTCGATTGGGATCGAAGAGAACACCTTCTTCGCCTTCTGTACAGTGAAGTTGCCAGCCCTGAATTCTCTGGCTACATCTGGGTGCTTCATTGGGAGTGCAACCATGTCCCTCGGGTGAACAGGAACACACCTGGCATAGTGTGTGTGTGGTCTAAGGCATGGAACCATGGGACCAGTTCCATCAGGGCATCAAGGTACATCGTGAATGAAGCCTGCCGCAGAGAACGCACCTAGACCAGTACCAACATCTCTAGTTCCAGCACAGTTGCCCAGTACTGAAAGTTGGGAATGTCTTCTCCTCTCTGGTGACACCAGTCTTCGAACTCAGGCAGGTCTTCTGCATCATCAGCATATGTCATACAGTGGCGTTCATACGCACGGTGTTGCAGGATGTGCAGTGCCGCTGCAGTGATTTGATGAGCTCTTCTTGTGCGGGTGACGTGGGCAGCTCGCAGGAAGGAGTCGGCCGTCCCTGGCGTTGCAATCTCAGCTTGCAAATCTGCAAAATCTGCAAATCTTGCAAAAATCAAATCTCTGAATCTGAGATGGCCCAATATCCAGATCTTTTCATAATATGATAGTCTACTAGTGTGCCAAATTTGGTGCTTTCCTCACAAAATGCACAATTGTTATGCTATATTTAGTTTAGCTGCGGACTAATACTCCCGCGTAACAAATGTGCCTAATGTTTTTGTAATGTGTGGCCCTGAATGGATTTCTCTCATCTCCCCTTCCTGTTCAGGCTGGAGTTCCCCAAGGCAGTGTTCTGGGCCCTGTGCTTTTTCTGGTCTTCATCAATGATCTCTCTGCTCCTCTGGAAAATCCTCTCTATCTCTTTGCTGATGATTCCACTCTCTGTCACTCCATTCCTCATCCCTCAGATCGGCAATCTGCAGCCTCCTCACTCTCTGCAGACCTGGACAAAATCACAGACTGGGCAAACAAGTGGAACATGTCTTTCAATCCTGACAAATCTCATACTCTTACTATGTCTCTCCGAAAAGACCGACCCGAAAACCCTCCCATCTACTTTCTCAACTATCCGCCGTTAATCAGCACAGATCCACATTTTTTGAGCACTTGAGCTGAGAATCAATTATATATATATATATATATGTATATATATATATATATATATATATATAAATAATTTAAGAAGATGCCAAAAAAAATACAGGTTCCTACCTGGCACTCTCCACCATCCATGCTTGCCAAGGTTAATTCAAAATGCTCCATCTTCTTTGTCTAATTATACCATTCCCTAAATAAACTTATCTTCTCTCAATTATCTTCCACCACCAGTACTTTCCAACCCCTGTAGTTACTATTACTCCTACTTCCGTAGAAGGATGAATTTATCACATTTGATGACTGTCTCCGTTCTAACATCACGGATCTCTGCACGGAGGCTGTTATTGCTAATCCAGACAGTGTGTTTAAAATAAACGCTCCTTTTGACCTGTCACAATATGTCCATGAATCTTCTGTGTCTCTCCCTAACCAAGCCCTTTTCTTTTTTAGCAATCCAGAATTTAGTCAGGTTCACTATGTTTTTTTTGGTCAAATTTTTGGGAGATGAGCAAAACTATACATTTTTTGAATATTCAGAGCATGAGGAATCCCAAAATTAATGTTGTCATTTGCGTAGACACCTGCATGGCCGCCATTTTGAATTTTCAAAATGGCCACCATAAAATACATAATTTGCGCTATCTCGGCTTCGAGTCAACCTAGAATCTTATTTAAATATGCTAATCCTATGTTTTCTGGGCCAAGAAAACCATTGTTGGGATCATTAGACTTCTAATCCTAACACTTGCTTCACTTTTAGGACTTTCCAGATGACACTCAGGACAGTGATGAAGATCTGTAAAAGCATATTCCTGAACGGTATAGACCTGGTAGATCCTGTGTATAGGACTTATAGTTCAATCTGATACTATCAACGCTGCTTTCTTGCTTTATAAACCCATACCTATAACTTCAAGGACTTGCAATATCATGTATTATGTAATACAGTTATATCACAAATATAAAGACAATGGTTTTCAATTACCTTTGTTTGTTGCTTTTCTATAATCCTGAGCATTATTTTGAGGCCTTTATTGGATTCCTAGACCCAGAAAACATAGGATTAGCATATTTAATTAAGTCTCTAGGTTGACTAGAAACCGAGATAGCGCAAAATATGTATTTTATGGCGGCCATTTTGAAAATCCAAAATGGCGGCCATGCAGGTGTCTGTGCAAATGCCAACATTGATTTTCGGATTCTCCATGCTCTGATGATTCCAAAAATGTACAGGTTTGCTAATCCCAAAATTTTGAACGAAATTATATTCGTTAACATAGTGAACCTGACTAATTATTCCTAGGTAGCAACACTGACATACTAACAACAACCTATGCCAACTCTCTATTCCTCCCTCATCTCTGGCCATTCCATCTCCCACCATGCCAGTTGCATTGGAGTTGGCTCTGCAGCTACCAGCCACAGTACGCGAGCTAAGGCCTTCTGTGTTTTTTTTTTTGTATACATGGTCTGAGGACATAGTGCTGAGATGAACACTTAACACAGCCACTGAGCTTAGGGGAAGTGCCGTCACTGAAGTCTGGGATACTCTGGATACCAGCGACGACATAACAATGACGCCACTTTTCTCACCGCACTCAGTGGGGCATTTCCTCAGGAGGAATTTCCTCCTCCCAATGGACGCCAACCGATGGGAATTGTCTGTGCTCTATCATTTTAAATGCTGAACGTCAAGAAAGAAAGCAGCACATACCATTTTCAAAGTGTTTGATCGTATTCAAATCTGTCACATCTGGATGGGTGTTATTTAGGAGAAACCATCTCCATACTGGATGGTCGTTGGCTCCCCAAGGGAGCTCATCTACCCTTTGTCAGGTGTTGTTTTTAGTCCTGGCAGGGTGTCACAGTCACCCTCCCCAGTCGCAAAGCGAGTGAGGGGTGTCGGCTTAGTTGCCGATAACCCGACCATGTGGTGGGTAGCACTGGGTTACATGATAGCAATGGCAGGTCCCAAAAGACTGACATGGCATAAAGGAATGACCAAATTTGTGAGCTTCCCAACAACAAACTCCACTCATTGTATGTTGTTCCTCTTCATTAATACTACCCCGAACACTCTTTACCTCACCATAGATATTTGCAAGTTGCTGTTTTTCTATCCGTATTCTCTCTCCTCCCGTTCATTCATCCTTTTGTATCCATGTGTTGTTTTATTAGTCCCCTACCGGTGTACACCGGAGGGGACTATAGGTTTGCACTCCGTCCCTCCGTCTGTCAGTCTGTCAGTCCGTCACGCAAAGAACAGTTTTCCAGACTTTTTTTTCTAAACTCAAATGCTAATGATTTCAAACTTGGCACATGGTTTCCTCATGATAAGTTACAGATCATGTTCGAACTTCACGACGTTTCGATCATTTTTGACAAAGTTATGGCACTTTGAACTTTGGTAATTTCCCCAACAGTTTACCGGAATATACTTTGGAGTGCGGTAAGTCAAAGCTGTTAATATTCCTTGTTTTAACTCCAATTTACATTCTGTTTCCACTTTTCGTGAGAAGTAGGGGTCTGTGCAACCATTCATAAACTTTATTTGGTGCAAATTGGATCATTTTTAGCCGAGTTACCTCAGACCGTGAGATGGTAATTATATAATTCACACATAGTGCAATACGTGCAGGCTGCTCCATGGAGCGACCTTGCGGGCTTGCGGGCTTATTAGTCCCCTACTGGTGTACACCGGAGGGGACTATCTCCGTCTGTCAGTCTGTCAGTCCGTCATGCAAAGAACAGTTTTCCGGACTTTTTTTTCTAAACTCTTAATGCTAATGATTTCAAACTTGGTACATGGTTTCGTCATGATAAGTTACAGATCAAGTTCGAACTTCACGACGTTTCGATCATTTTTGACAAAGTTATGGCACTTTGAACTTTGGTAATTTCCCCCAACAGTTTACCGGACTATAATTTGGAGTGCGGTAAGTCAAAGCTGTTAATATTCCTTGTTTTAACTCCAATTTACATTCTGTTTCCACTTTTAGTGAGAAGTAGGGGTCTGTGCAACCATTCATGAACTTTATTTGGTGCAAATTGGATCATTTTTGGCCGAGTTACCTCATACCGTGAGCTGGTAATTATATAATTCACACATAGTGCAAAACGTGCAGGCTGCTCCACGGAGCGACCTTGCGGGCTTGCGGGCTTATTAGTCCCCTACCGGTGTAAACAGGAGGGGACTATAGGTTTGCACTCCGTCTCTCCGTTTGTCAGTACGTCATGCAAAGAACAGTTTTCCGGACTTTTTTTTCTGAACTCTTAATGCTAATGATTTCAAACTTGGTACATGGTTTCGTCATGATAAGTTACAGATCAAATTCGAACTTCACGACGTTTCGATCATTTTTGACAAAGTTATGGCACTTTGAACTTTGGTAATTTCCCCAACAGTTTTCCAGACGACAGACTGCCGGTAGGGGACATGTATAACAGTGATGTTATACATGTCCCCTACCGGCAGTCTGTCGGTAGGGGACATCGGTAGGGGACATGTATTGCAGAGAAATACTCAGAATGCTTGTTGTCATTGACTTTAAATACAATAAACATCACATCACTCTTCCATAGACATTTATACAATAAATTAGTTAAAGTTACACAAAGTTTGATATTAACCATAAGGACAATGAAGGCAGGCAAGTGACATGAGGTCACGAGACACTGATCCGAACACCGACAAACACACAATCCTCTTTTCCAATGACATTTTAATTAAAGTTTTCCTATTTATATCATGAGACCAATCTAGTTTTAGAGTTATCAAAAGTATGTACTTAAAGCAATCGGTAATTTTTCTGAAAGGTCAAAAACTACCGTTTAATCAAAGGCCGGCAAGTGACGAAATGGTAAATCGATGAAGTGTATTTCATAAATGTTAAATATTTCCTTGTTTCAATGTTTGTGTGTTTCAGAGTTCAATAGACGGTGCCATTCATTTGTGCAATACAGGAGGATGCGATACAGGAGGACAACAACATAAAACACTGCGATTTTGATCCGACATTCAGCACTCAATGCAAGGTCAAACTATTAATGAGAGTTCTGTGGACCCACCATGACACTCACTCTGGCTGCCACTCCAGGTACCATTGGGCAGGCAGGTACGCTGGGTAGAGCCATGAAGGAGATAACCCTTTTCACAGGAAAACCATACTGTTGAGCCTGGTGTTCTTTCCTTTGCATTCTGCCACCCGTGGTGTGGTGATCCAGGGTGACCACAGCCCTTCTTGTTCTCACCTATCATTTGTGGGCACACGTCATAGTTTTGACATTTGCCTCAAAACAGATAAAACTACAGAATTCATATATATACACATTCATTACATTGTGCTTTCCTGAGAAACAAGGACATGGGCAGGGTCTACAGGCGGCAACTGTGATTGGTAGTGATGACATAAAATTATATATATATATGGGAGCGTACACACACACACACACACACACACACACACACACACACACACACACACACACACACACACACACACACACACACACACACACACACACACACACACACACCCCTCCCCCATACACACCCCCTTCCCCCTCCCCCCGCGCCCCACCACCCTTGGTAAGGTTGAACAAAGAGAGATTGAACACGTTTTTGCAGACTCTGGGCCTGTGTCTCTCCGCTGGGTTCAATGAACTCGTTTTTAACCTTCTTCTGCCTGGGACATTGTTGATCTTGCCACTGAGCACGTGTGCTCCACTCTTGGGCCTGGATTGTTCACCTAGCACGTGCCTGCATTATTGATCTTGGTTTTTTGGACATTGTGGACCGAGCACATGCCTGCATTACTGTCGCTTGGCCTGGGTCTCTCTGCCGTTTTCACTGAGCAGTGTACATCCACTATTGGTCGATCTCTGTCTGCCCCCTCAGCACGTGTGCATCTGCTCCTGACCGGACTCTCTCTCACAGGCCTCTGCATTATTCTGACATTCTTGGTGCCTGGACATTGTTGGCCTGGACATTGTTGGCCTTGCCTCTGCACGTGATTGACGCGCTTGGCCGGTTTCATTATTGCACGTGTGCACGACACTCACTTTCTGCACTAGGCCACTGTGTGCACTTTACCCTGCACGAGATTATGACGTACTCACTCTCCACGGTTCCCTGGCAATCTTCTCTGCACGGTTCCCTGGCACTCTTCTCTGCACGGTTCCCTGGCACTCTTCTCTGCATGGTTCCCTGGCACTCTTCTCTGCATGGTTCCCTGGCACTCTTCTCTGCACGGTTCCCTGGCACTCTTCTCTGCACGGTTCCCCGGCACTCTTCTCTGCACGGTTCCCTGGCACTCGCTCTGCACGGTTCCCTGGCACTCTCCTCTGCACGGTTCCCTGGTACTCTTCTCTGCACGGTTCCCTGGCACTCACTCTCCATGTGTCCCTGGCACTCTTCTCTGCACGGTTTCCTGGTACTCACTCTTCATGTGTCCCTGGCACTCGCTCTGCACGGTTCCCTGGCACTCTTCCCTGACACTCTTCTCTGCACGATTCCCTGGCACTCTTCTCTGCACGGTTCCCTGGCACTCTTCTCTGCACGGTTCCCTGACACTCTTCTCTGCACGGTTCCCTGGCACTCACTCCCCATGCGTCCCTGGCACTCTTCTCGGCACGGTTCCCTGGTACTCACTCTCCATGTGTCCCTGGCACTCGCTCTGCACGGTTCCCTGGCACTCTTCTCTGCACGGTTCCCTGGCACTCACTCTCCATGTGTCCCTGGCACTCTTCTCTGCACGGTTCCCTGGCACTCGCTCTGCACAGTTCCCGACACTTCTCACCTGCTCGTGTTCTTGCTGGGATCACCATTACCTGCTCGTGCTGCTCGGTGGCGACGACAGAGCCATGGTGGTTGCAAGGAGAGGCATCTGTAACATCGTGGCCTTTGTGCTCACAGGTTTCCGACATTCGTTTTTCCCTCCCCTCTCCCGTGAATGTGTGCTGGGCGTCCATGTAGTGTTTATTTGTTGTAATCGTAATAAGGCATAGAATAAGCTAAGTTTCTACTTGTTGTCCCTTTTTCTTTCCTATTGAATCATTACACTGTAAATATTTGTAAATAAATCAAATCGTTAAAACGTTTCCTTTCTCTCTGTCCGTGAAAGTCTTTTCCTCCATTGATCCGCCATTGCTCGTACCCAGGTTAACAATTGGCCGTATTACCCCAGCGGTTGTCAACGGTTTTGTGAAGACGTCTAAATTTGGTGCGCCGGAGGGTACATACGGTACATTCCCTGAATGAGACCGTCACATGGTACAGGTAAGCTATCACGCAACGGACCAATTGGCGTTCGTAGTTGCTGGTTCGCAACCTGCCGAGGTACGAAGTTATTCGTGCACGGCAGCCGCAGGTCCGGCAAGTTCGGGAGGGAATGGAGGCTAACCCCGTTGTAGTAAACTCGAATCCTGGGCCGTAACAACATATCTACTTATTTCTTTTTTTATAAGTGCTGATATTAGTCTCTGTCTCCATTCCGCTGTCTGTGATTAAATCCACTACATCCAATATACATGTTGCTGTACCATCGTTGGTGATAGAATGAGAGAACATGTAAATGCGAATTTGGTTCAGGACACCGGGGGTTTGCCTACGTCCCAATTGTGAATGTTCTCTGTTGTTATTAACATCCATCGCATCGTATTAACTTTGACGCAGCAGGAAGACTCCGGAAGCAGCTCAAAATTGCCTAACTATGATTATGTAGCTTTGAATTTGAACATTAAATCAACTAAAAATAATTCAAGCATCCAAGTTGTTTCCCAGGATGCCAGCGTTTTTTAAAATATCATGGGGAGATCTGCAGTTCTGGAAATCATTATCAAAATACCTAGTAAAACGAACTGTATCATAAAGGAAAACATTTTAAAATGCATAAACATAAAGACTCCCTTGTACCTACTATATAGGAGATTTACTCGATCCCTGGGTTTCTAACATGTTTTCCTTGATTGTTTTGCCAAGACGTGGCATTAATGGAATTTTACTAAGGGAATATTGAAAAACTGTCATCATTATTCTGCAAGGCTGGTACAGGAAAGTATGTGCAGGATAATGACAACAGAATGCATCATTCAAATTCATTCTTAAAGTGTGGGTGACTTTCACAAGGAATTTCACAAGCAACTTCAATCAAGCCTACACAATACTGTCAATACCCATGTAGCCCTGCAATGCCTCTAGGTAGCAATTGAATTCTAGTTTAAACCTATATATTGTTTCTACTGCCACAACTTTTCCAGGTAAATCATTCCATGCATTTACTATTCTCTGTACACCTACCTTAACGTCATCCTAACTCTCCGCTCCTTTCCGCTTAAGCTGCGCTCCCTGGTCCTATCACTGTCTGAATATGAATATGAATGATCGTTTTAAGGCCATTTTCGCCGCTAGAGCAGGGGTTAGCCTTGCGGGCCCCATGACAATCATGGTTCCCTGTTTGAGGCAATGTTTTTATGGCCGGATGCCCTTCCTGACGCCAACCCTTGGTCGCCTCTTTCGATGCGCAGGGATATGGTGTACCTATTCTAAACCGGGGTACACACTGGGATCATTCATCCCAGCAAGCTGGTACTCAATTTGCCGACCTCGGAGGGATGACAGGCTGAGTCAACCCCCCTGGTGTTAATTCAGCGATCGACCGGGATTCGAACCCAGGATCCTAGGATCCCAAGCCGGCACCCTAACCGCTAAGCCAACACCAGGCTTAGGTGTTGTGTACTTAGGCACACAGTCTATTCTGCAAATTATATCACTTCAGCACCTATGTCTCTACCCTTCCTTATCTTATATAAGCCTGATGTTAGCTTATCGGTTAAGGTGGCTGGCTTAAGATTTTAGGGCTTTGAGTTTGAGCTCCTGTGGGATTACTCAGCCTGTCATCCATCCGTGGTCGACAAAAATGAGTACAAGCTTACTGGAAACAGGGCACTGCATCAGCAGCACAGCCGTGCTCACAGCAATGATGCAACAAGCAGCCGCAGGATGCACACGAAGTAAAAAATTATCTTATATGCCCAGTGGTCTCCAAATAATGTGCTATAGGTGTCCTTACATCAAATATTAAGGGCATCATACATATTACATGTGAAACATTGTTGGAATTTGAAATCCATCTGCCCCATGATCATCCCTCTGAAGTTAGAGTGTAAATGTGATTTTATAAACAACTCCATCACCGGCCATCCCCAACATGCTGAAAGCATTGGAAAGCACTTATCAGCTGAAGATGCATCTAACAGCTGCAAAATATGATACATTATTCAGTCTTCCAGGAGATTAGAAAATAATGCACTTGGCTAATCTGTTTAAAAAAGCTTTTTCCAATTTGTTAGTTTTTGCTGAAAATCGTTAACAGAGTCTCATAAGATAGCTTATATATGAAGAACCAATGGACTTTTTAAACGAGTGAATTATTATTGAACTCACACTTTTTGTTAATAGTTTAGTTTTGTCATACGGGCCTTGGAACTAGCCACTGAAACTAATGGGCTTAAGGCACATCTCAGGGGAAGCATAACTGGCCTTTGAGCCATCTTCTGTGGGTTCAATTTATTTTCCGATTAGAAACTGCAATTCTGGTCATTCACAGGCAGGATGGTGCTGCATCCGCATGAAGGAGAGTGCAATGAATGGGTGAAGCTTCAAATGAGAACGCTTAATTCCAAAAGGAATGCAACCAGCTCAAACAATAGCAGACTTGGCTCATTGATGGTCTGCAATAGCAGACTCATTGATGGATGATGGTCTGAAATTGCGAAAATGTCCTTTAATGAGGATGAATTTTTTTTTTTTTATTGACATGCCTTCGAATGTAACTCTCACCTCATGCTTAGTCATTCATCCCTGGCTTCCCACAAAGGAAGTGATATTATTTGTATGGTACATGAGGATGCAGCCACAAAATGCATCATGTGGCGATGGACATTTAAGCGGTGTTTTCAACATGCTTTCAATCGACTCAGCACCAGCAATACTAATTGCTTCTTTCTTTGCTGGGAGGAATTGTGATTTATATATCTAATAAATTCCTACACACTATAAATGTTTGCATTCAGGCACAACGCATTACTTGGTCTGAGGCTGCTAGGGTTTCTACGTACAAGCCATATGACTTGCTTGAAACCAATTTATTTGGATTGATTCAAGGCAAACCAGCATTATTCAAATCAGCATTCACCTGAGCAGCGAGGGGGATGTGCAGACCAATGGCCATCGTCTTGGCATACCCGGGATGCTGGACCAATCAAATGGCGTTTATCCTCACAGTAATATGTGATACGGCCACCGTATGTGAAATTGGAACCGTGCAGCATGGCATGTGGAGGTACAGCTGGTGTTCCACAGCTCACCGCTGAGAAATGCGTTGATAAAACCAGGATGGACGGTGGGTTTGGGGGTTATGACAGAATAAATATGATTAATCTAATTTTTTTTTATCACAGCCATTGTCAATAATATGAACCAAAGTGTTTTAAAATCATCAAGCTCCTTTCAACAAAGTCTATTATAGAACAAGGCTCAGGTGGGAGGCTTCTAAAGCAGCAATCATAAATATAAATACAAGGGTTATTATATTATATATTTACAACAGCTGAAAAATAATTGAGAAAATGTAAGGAGCATATGGTGAGAAATAATTAAAACAAACATTAGAGAGAATATTAGCAAGAAAATTCTAATAAAATTAAAGAAGGTGATTATTGAAAATATTAATCATGTCGAAGTGTATGGCGATCATGCAAAATGTATGGGAAATATTGCTCACACATGTCGGGCGTTTCTAAATAGTTATTAAAAAGTAAGCCTTGGGCTAGAATGTCATAAAACAGGTTTGTCAATAAATAAAAACTATAGCGTTTATTTGAGTCATTTTTATGGGAGGGTGAGATTACGTATGTTTGAAGAACCTGTGCAATGAGCATTGAATGTACCAATTACAGTATATTTTTATTGCAGCTTCACAAGAACTCTGCATGGTTGTTACCTCCGACACAGAAAGTGGGCAGAGACTATGTTTTCACATCTGACTTTTTGTCTGTTTTCTGTCTGTTTGTGATCAGGATATCTCAAAAAGGTTTTCGACAGATTTGGACGAAACTTAGTGGAGAGGTTGGGTATGTGACAAGGACGAACGATTGTATTTTGGTGAAGATCGGGATTTAGATACTAGAATTTTTAAAAGTGATTCTTCACCATTGGGAGAATGCGTCAAAACGATATATAGCATAATATCACAAAAAGGTGTTGATGGATTTGGATGAAACTTGGTGGACAAGTTGGGGGTGTGACAAGGAAGAATTGCTTCAATGTTGGTGAAGATTCGAATCCAGATCTGGATCAGGGAATTTTACTTAATGATTCTTCACCATTGACAGATAGGACAATATATATATATATGTATGTATATATGTATGTATGTATATGTATATATATATATATATATATATATATATATATATATATATATATATATATATATATATATCAAAAAGTTGTGGATGAATGAAGATAAAATGAGGCGGTTTAGTTGGTTGAGCGACAATTATCAAGCTGATTTGATTTTGGTTCAGGCCCAAATCCAGATCCATCTTATCAGTGGGATACAAAACGTAAACTGTTCAGCCTGAAGGAGGTATGTGCTCTACCGAGTGCCGTTATAGTTATTGCTGTTTTTGTGTGGTTCTTGTTGGGGATCGATTTTTGAAATGTGTACCCACTGGTCGGACAGCTGCTGGACCCCACCAACATTTGTCACTTGACTCCACCCACCATGGGACCCAGCCAAAATAATATGGCCGCCATCTTGGTTTTCTGGTGGGTCGAAGACTTCAAATCTGTAAGCATCTGCTGATTATACACTGCCCGGGTTTGTTGCATCAGATTTACATTGGCTTTGTTTGGGTCGAGTGTTACTCACGATGAGGGACCCAAAAAATTTAATCAATGTCGAATAAAAATTATGAGTAAGATTTAAAGGGCCACAGACACAGAACATCATGTTTGGTTTAATTAATAGATATTGCTTCACTTTACACTTAATCGTCCTTTTTTTTGAATAAATATCACTCGATTGGCCCCCGCCACCCAAAAAACGGCGATTTGATTGCTCATGTGACTGGCTACGTCATCGAGGGAATTTTTGTTGCTGCTGGTAGTTTTTAATAATGATTTTGACGATCAGAAGATTCTTGGTCAGGCAGTTATCATTGCGTGCTGAGAAACCTTTCCCTCGATTACATCACACAGGTGACATCATGAATGAACAGCACGATTTTAGGGGCGGGACTCCATGACAAGCTAAAAACTACCAGCAGTAACAAAAATTCCCTCGATGACGTAGCCAGTCACATAAGCAATCAAATCGCCATTTTTGGGGTGGCGGGGGGCCAATCGAGTGATATTTATTCAAAAAAAAGGACGATTAAGTGTTAAGTGAAGCAATATCTATTAATTAAACCAAACATGATTTTCTGTGTCTGTGGCCCTTTAATCAAGCCCACAAGCATGCCGAAAAAAAAGTGTTACTTAATTTTTGAACGGCCCCATATTGAGGTTAAACATTCCGTGACCATGTGATGAATCACCTCATTCTGATGTAGCCATGGCAAGGGTAACAAGGATAAGAGGTGTTGAGTGAATTTTTTAACATCGCATTAAATGTGCGTTTCCCGATCATCCCGTTAGCGGATAGTCTTAGGTTGTGACCACAGTGCGGTCACGGTCATTCTTGTTCATACAGGTAGGGAGATGTTCATTCAGGAATGAAACACCATATACTGGCATCACATTAGGATAACACATTAATATAAAGAGGAAGATATGCAACAAAGATGAAAATTATTTTGGTATTCATGAATGAAGAATATCCAAACACGATGATATAAGATTGGCAACAACAAAAACTTGCTGGGTGCGTTCAGCAATACCTCACTTTTCAATATTCAACTTGGAGATTCAACCTTCCACCTCATTTATTAGATTTATGAAATAAAAAACAAACATCCAATAAAACATCACAGACAACATCCTCATTAGGCTGATGGTGTTCCCCGCTGAACCTCGGGCTCTTGAGGTTGTGAACCATGGTCAAATACCATGTACCATGTGTGCTTGTCCATTACTTACAAAGATTCTTCTAACTAATGTAAACGTCAACACTGAAGTCTATCAATATATTTTGTCCTCCATATTATTTAAGCACAAGGTCCTCAATGAGACTTTGATTACCGGTGATGTTTAAAAATATATATTCAAAACTTGCACAGTCAGTGCAAGATCTGTCATCATGGTCTGCTGTCACCTCCATTTTTCTGAGGATTTCCCAATTTGTTTAAGTTTTCACGTGATATGGCATTAAAATCCAAAATAAGCATATTCAATCTGTTTAATTCATCAATTGACCATAATGCTTTAGATTTGACTATTGCTAAAGCAAATATACAAATTGGCCTGTTTAGTTTTCCTTCATGAGGTTTGCCTCATAATGCTGTAATCAGGTTCCAGTGGAGGAGAGATTGATTTGCCAAATGTCTACAAATACCCTTGTTATTCCTATCAAAGTACACTCACGACTCGGTGCATGGAATGAGTTTATAAATGCCCTCTTGAGCCTTGGAAAAAGGTCATTTACTGTATCCTCTTCCGATGTTGAAAGGTGTCCAGTTAAATGCTTTTCATACAATATGATGTGTGCAAAACATTCATGTTCACGACACTTTCTGTTCTGGATAAAACAACAGTAAGTGATGGTGAGCAGATTATGTGGTGTAATGGTGAGTACGTCCGCTCTGACTCTGGGAGGTTGGTGACTGAACCTCGGTGGAATCGCACTAAAGACTTCAAAATGGTATGTATGTGCTGCTTCCTTGCTTTATGCTCAGCGTTTTAAATAGGAAGATGATGGACAATCGTTGGTTGGCAACCACAATACAGGCTTGACGGGCATAATGGCCTCCTCCTGTATTGATGCTCCTTGTAAGATAATTCATATTATATTATACAAAGAATTATATATTATATTATTACATCTTATAAATAATTTCAAGTGTTTGTGCGTTTGTTTGTGCATTTGGTTGTTACTCTTTTACGGTAGAACTGTAGCATCTGGAGACCCCAACTTTGGACTGTAGGTACTTCAGAATCTGGGCAAGGTTTTAAGAAACTGCACGTTGGCCTTAAATGCCGTTTTGAAGCCATCAACGGCCAATATAAAATGTATATTGGGATGTAGGTTAGCGGTTCTGCTGCTGGCCCACAGGCAAAAGGTAACCACCATGAGGCAAATAACTGCATACCTTTTCAATATCTGACACGCCCCAAAACCAATGCCGGGAAAATCTCACCACCATGAGGCCAATAACTCCATATGTTTTCAATGCAGAACGTGTGCCGGAACCCCTACGTATTTTTTTTTTTCCATACAGTGCCTGGTACCCAGATGAGCACATTACAAGTGTTACACATGCACCTGATCATGTTGTGATTAACCATTTCTAATCTGAGCTACAGGCAAAGACACGAGTAGTAACTGTTTAGGCCAGAAATAAATTTCAACTTTAGCGAAAATAAGACCAACACCTTTAACGGAAACATTGAAGGAGAAAAAAAAATTATATTGTTATAAAAAAATATTCTTGTACTTTCATGAAAAGGGCCTATTTAATCATTGCATAAAGGAGAATTAAACAGCAGCAGACAAAGCAACACAGCACATGATATTTTAACCCATTTCAGTGCATCATGATTCAGAGTGCATCATGATTCAGTACTAAACAGGCTTCTGAGGGTGAAGCTTTGCTTTGTTTGCTCAGCCGATGGTTTGCTCTGACATTGTAAACACTATAAACAAGGAAGGTGTCGTGCACAGCATACTTGCAAAATCCATAAAACAAATTTGACATTAACAATAATTGCAAATCCTCTGCAAATTTCAAGTCAATTGAATGAAAATTTATGATTTTAGAAATTAAGTCTATGTTGACCTTTTGGCCGATGTTGACCTCAAAAAAGTAATTGGTGCTTGAATTGAGCGACCTGAAATGCAAATCGTCTTCAAATTTCAAGTCAATCAGATGAAAATTGAGGATTTTAGAAAGGTCACCTAAGTTGTTGACCTTTGGTCTATGTTGACATTTTGGCCTATTTTGACCTCCACAAATACTTAGTAATTGCATTTAATGATCAAATTTACAAATCCTCTTCAACATTTAAGTCAATCGGATGAAAGTTTACAATTTTAGAAATTTGACCTAATGACCTTTTGGCTTATGTTGACCTAAAAAAATAATTGGTGCTTGAATTGAGCGACCTGATATGCAAATCATCTTCAAATTTCAAGTCAATTGAATGAAAATTTATGATTTTAAAAAGAAAGTCTATGTTGACCTTTTGGCCGATGTTGACCTCAAAAAGTAATTGCTGGTTGAATTCAATGACCAAATATGCAAATCCTCTTCAAATTTCAGGTCAATCTGATGAAAATTGAGGATTTTAGAAATGTCACCTAAGTTGTTGACCTTTGGCCTATGTTGACATTTTGGCCTATTTTGACCTCCACAAATACTTAGTAATTGCATTTAATGATCAAATTTACAAATCCTCTTCAACATTTAAGTCAATCGGATGAAAGTTTACAATTTTAAAAATTTGACCTACTGACCTTTTGGCTTATGTTGACCGAAAAAATAATTGGTGCTTGAATTGAGCGACCTGATATGCAAATCATCTTGAAATTTCAAGTCAATTGGATGGAAATTGAGGATTTTAGAAGCATGACCTAAGTTGTTGACTTTTGGTCTATGTTGACCTTTTGACCCCAAAATCAATAGGTTTCTTACTTATAACTAACTCTACCATTTGGTGAAGTTTCGTGAAGATCTGTTTAAATTGTGACCTGTAGGTGATTGACATACAGACAGACGGACAGAATAACGCACAGGACCAACCAATATATTTGAAAAAAACCCTCAAATTTCGCAAGTAATGAAAATGGCTTATGCTGAAAATCTGGATGTAAGAGTCCAATTCAATAAAACAAGATGGCTAGATTAAAATGGCATATATCATATCTCCATTATCTCTCATTGATGTTCCTACCAGCACAGACAGGTAGTGGTCGGTCCCATTGTCCATTTGCCTGGCAGGTAAGCACAGCAGAGCCAAGCAGCAGGTATCCATGGTTACAGTGAAAGGTAGCCAAGGAACCATAGGGCCAACCCTGAGAATTTGCACGGCGTCGGCGAGTCGCCTCAGGTACAAGACCTGGGTCTGTGCAATTACACACTGCACAAAGCAATGCATGACAGATATGGCAGAGAAGAAAGATTGAGGTGAGAAAGAAAAAAAATGGAGAAACAAGAGATTATATTTGAAGGAAAAGATAAGGGATATCACAATAGGGGAGGCAGCATAAACGATATCAGGTTTGACGTACCTTGACAGATTGGGGGTTGGTTGCTCCACAAGCCAGAGGGCAGGCAGTGGGCATGGGCTGCGCCACGTCGAATGTAGCCCAACCGACATGAGAAGTTGACAATGTCATGGAGGTCAAAGTTTGTGCCATGAAAGGCACCATGTGCAGGGGCCGGGGGTTGTCCACAACTGATGGCTGGGGATTGGGGAGAGTCGAAAGGCGAGGGGGTGTGGGGGGAGTGGAGGGGGGTTTAAGGATCATCGATGATCATTGATGTAATACAAAGTAGATCAATTTAGAACAAAATAATTAAACTCTTGTGCAATGCTCATGATTCTCTTACTGCTTTAGTTATATCCAGGTCATATTTCCCTGCCTGATAAATCGATTCCTTTTTTTTTTTTAAGGATTAATGTACAACTGGGAGTGCTGAAATATCCACCTGATATAATGGAACAATTTCCTGTTTAGTTGACCAAATTACTCAGCCACAATGGCCGTTCTTTCCATATTCACTTGTGTTCAGGACACCAATAACGTAAAGAGTTAAGTTCTCTGTGCTGTTGAACCGAAGACACTCCTTTTCAATGGGAAACGAATTGTGTTGTCAGAAAAGCACAATGGGTGGTGTGAGAATGTAAACTCACACACGCAAGCTGGGGTCTGTCCTGACCAGCGGTGATCCTGTTGGCAAAATCGCACCGAGGGCCCAACCAAGCGGAAACCTGGTAAGCACTGGTATACCACAGTGTCACGGTATGCATAAGCTTCACCAATCACCTGTCCATTCACCACTGGTTCAGGCACGCCACAGTGTCCAGCTGACGGAGGCAAAATGACAGTATGGAAAAATGTATTGCACAATTCTAAACTTGACATTCATGTCAAATTCATCAATAACAGACACACTATTCTCCAGACAAACTCCCACCCGCAACCTCCGCTCTGCTGGTACCAACCTCCTGACCCCCCCCCCCATCCGGACCAAATTCAGATCCTGGGGGGACAGGGCCTTCTCCATCGCTGCTCCCACCCTCTGGAACTCACTACCTCACACCATCAGAGACTCCTCCTCACTCACCACATTCAAAACATCACTCAAGACCCACCTGTTCAACACTGCATTCAACATTTAACCCACAGCATTTAACCCCTGACTATCTCTTCTCCTTCTCCTTCCTTTTGCTTTGATTATTTACCTATTGATTTTTGTCTTTTTGCACTTGTTTTTTGTACTCTGTCAAAGCGTCTTTGGGCTTCTTGAAAAGCGCTATATAAAATAAATGTATTATTATTATTATTATTATTATTAATAAGACATTTTGTTTCCCATTCAAATAGAGTGCCGGCCTTGCAATATGGCAGGGTCCAAGAACAAAAGTCATGACTGAATGCTCATGTAAAAACGGTGACTGAGGATGAACAGCGAGAGTAAACCGTGACTAAAGAGCAACATCAAACGCCTCCTGCTCCAAGATCTTCAACATCGTATACGCAATACATTCAAATGCCAAACACTTGGTGATCTCAAAGACTGCTTTGCAGATGTCTAATTGCTGGACAGTCTACAACTGTAGATATGACAGTTAAAAAACATTTTTTATGTCAACCAGTACCGCGGGACATTCCACCTGAGCTAACAAGCAAGTTAATCTCGATGTACCAATGGAAGAAAATCCCCATTCCAAAACCACCTGCGCAGATATTTTCCTATTTTAAGCCAACATCTGAAACTGAGTCGCAAATTGGGAATTGAGTCATTTCATTTGTGTAACAAGTTTTAATCCACAATGATAGAATTTTGTGCAAAATGTGTTCCCGAGAAGCTTTCGTGTCAAATTTCGCAAGTAATGAAAATACTCTGCCATAAGCCCAGATCGGTGGAGTGTTGCAGTGATAGTTGTCCTTCTGGAAGTTTCTCCCATCTCCACACAGGATCTCTGGAGCTCAGCCAGAGTGACCATCGGGTTCTTGGTCACCTCTCTTAGCAAGGCCCTTCTCCCCCGATTGCTCAGTTTGGCCGGGAGGCCAGCTCTAGGAAGAGTCCTGGTTGTTCCGACCTTCTTCCATTTAAGAATTATGGAGGCCACTGTGCTCTTGGGAACCTTCAATGCAGCAGAATTTTTTTTGTAGGCTTCCCCAGATCTGTGCCTCGACACAATCCTGTCTCTGAGCTCTGCAGGCAGTTCCTTCGACCTCATGGCTTGGTTTTTGCTCTGATATGCATTGTCAGCTGAGAGACCTTATATAGACAGGTGTGTGCCTTTCCAAATCATGTCCAATCAATTGAATTTACCACAGGTGGACTCCAATCAAGGTGTAGAAACATCTCAAAGATGATCAAGAGAAATGGGAGGCACCTGAGCTAAATTTCAAGTGTCATAGCAAAGGGTATGAATACTTATGTCAATGTGATATTTCAGTTTTTTCTTTTTAATAAATTTGCAAAACTTTCTAAAACCCTGTTTTCTCTTTGTCATTTTGGGGTATTGAGTGTAGATTGATGAGGGAAAACATGAATTTAAACGATTTCAGCAAAAGGCTGCAACATAACAAAATGTGAAAAACGTGAAGGGGTCTGAATAATTTCTGAATGCACTGTGTATATATATATATATATATATATATATATATATATATATATATATATATATATATATATATATATATATATATATATATATATATATCCAATTAAGCGAGATATAACTGAGGATTTTAAAGGACAATGGGGCCGTCGACCATGGTTTCACCGGTTTTATGGGTTAAAGTCCGCATCCCTCCTGCAAAATCCCAAACGCTGGTGGACTCTGTGCCTTGGCACATATAGTGGTCCACTTGTTGTTCCAACGGCCTATTATGTAACTTTACATTGGTGTTTCCATTTTTTTTATCCATTACCTCCATGTTAAGTATAATATCGTGTTAGGTATAACTATAAACAAACACACATACACACATATGTATGGGCAGGTACACACACACCTGTGCTAACGACCTCCAACACAGAGCAAACACTTACACATGATGACCATTTTTGTCAGGCATCTTCCATTTTTACTCAACAGGAAATGTGAAAACCCATACGGACCCATTATTCAGCGAGCACCTGAGCAACAAGTGACCACAAATATTGATCTGTTGATCTAAACATTATCTGTGACCATCAATCACTAATCTTGGCAGCAATTGTTAATCAAGTGATGTGTAGCAAGTATCAGTCATAAAAGCTATTATCTACAGAGAATTACATGTTTATGGTCACTTCCAAAAAACAACCTTTATAACACCGAGAACCCAATAGCCTTTGCTCGCTGGAAAAGCAATTAAGCTAACCTCATATACCACTATGAATGGCAATCAGCACCGTTTTAAACCCCTAAAAGCCATTAAAATAATTAATCGTTCAATGTACAATTCAATTGGAAGCCAAAGTTTTCTCATTATTGGTAGATGGGAAGACAGAAGCTTAAGATTGCTCCGTTCCTGGACAACACTCCCTCACACCATTGCATTTGAAGAACATCAAGCTTAAGATCTGCCAACTCAACATCACGAGCAGACTGCAGTCAATGGATCAAGGGATTATCGAGTTCCTTAAGCAAAAGTTATACAAACATCAGCTCTGACGCGTGAACAGTGCCATGAAAAATGATCAGACTTCTCCTGGAACAACAGAACGTTTGGAGAAATCAACCAGCTGGACAATGTGGGCTTGGATTTAGCAAGGTCTAGGATGATGCGTAACCATTCACAATTCAGTGTTTCTTTCAGTTTTCAGAAATTCAGAAGCCAACATGTTTATAAGAACATGGGAGTGTGAAAAAGTGCATAAGCCCTCAGGGTGCTCTCCTGTTTCATTTCCTTCATATGGACCATTCACATAACATATATGGACTTTTCGTATGATTTAAAAAATACCACCATCTCAGAAGATCCCCAATCTGAAACCATGATTTTTTTTCGATGCCTGTTAACTCTTCCCATGCCCACCTATTTCCAAACTTTCTTGTTTTCCTTCCTGAGACTTGGCTTCATTTCCACCCCTTGTGTCTTCCCTAGTCTACATTCTTCCTCCCATCCCTTATCTTCGAAATTTCTCTCTATTTTGTCCCTCAGCCCTGTTGTTGTGTGTTCACCCCTCTTCTACTGTTCATTTTGTTCGGTTGTGTGCTGATCCGTTCTATGTTCTAGCTCCTCCACGAGCCTCAACTCTGTATAAACAAGACCGAAAGTTTAACAGCGGCGTAGCCGGGCTTGTAATATATTATAAACCACAAACACATGTGATTAGCTTTTTAAACAGTCGCTAATACTGTTTAAAACATTAAACAAAGAAATTTGGAGGAATCACGACATCCGTGAGGTAAGTTTTACTCACAGAACTGAGGAAAGATCTACTGTAATCTATATACCCCACAATGATTGAGTAAAAACATGCTATCAAAAAACCAAGGCGAATTCCTTACTTCCACGGTTGTTAGTTTCGTACACCGCTTATCATTGATTGATGAACCATACACCGTTTCAATCCAATCACTTCACATTCACGACATTGGGATTAAAGTGTTATGGTCATATTTACTATATTATTACTATTACGAAAACGATACTACTGAAATGATACACTACTGTATTAAGAAACCTGGGCTTAATTTGACTGAAGCGGTCCGAAGGTGAGGCATAAAGCCTAAGGCCTATATATACCATTTTGATAGAAGAGCCGTAACGCCGATGCTTTCGATATTTGATGATCATTTTAACAATCGGTTTGTTTGTGTTTCACACTGAATGAAAAACGTAAAGGTATAGCATGGCGATTGTGATATATGACAGGTTCGATGATATGTTCGGTTCGACAATATGTTCGGCCTGAACGAAATTGGAATCAAAATGCCGGAGTGTGGAGATTCAGTCACCGTATCACCGTAATGACATCAGAAGTAATCACATCACCCTGTCATGTGACCAGATCCTTAGTTCTGATTGGTATACGTTTGAGTGGACATACATACAGACGGACAAATACTGTTCTAGACGGCTTTGCCCTATGGGATACGCCGTAAAAAAAAAATATATATACGTATATATATATAGGGGCAATACCCCTGGGCGCTCAACTGGTCGAATAAAGCAGTATAGTCCACCGACTCAATGTATTTTAAACAGTATCACGGAGCAGTCAGACCCCGCTATTCGCGGTGCTGCTATTCACGGAATCCGCATATTAGGGGTTGATAAAATGCGACATGTTTCTCTATTCGTGAAAACGTGTCCCGCAAATTCGCGGGTTTTTTTCCTACTCGCGGCTGTGTTCCGCGAAATCGCGTTTTTTTTTATTTTCCTATTCGCGGACATGTTCTGCAAATTCGTGTTTTTTCAAGGGCGCAAAAGATATTTTTTTCATGAGCCGCTAGCTTGACACATTTATAAAACCCATCTTTCACCAGCCATGCACAAAACAGCTGGACGTATGCAAAAAAAACATATATGAGCCGCGAGCTCATACATTCTTATACATTCGCTTTATTCGATGACCTGCTTATACATTCACTGTCGTGTGCTTCGCGTTTTCATCGACCTTCATGGATTATCGTCGACATTCGCGGGATTTGCCTCACCATTTGCAGGACTTTCATCGAACTTCGCGGATTATCGTCAACATTCGCGGGATTTGCCTCGCCATTTGCGGGATTTGCCTCGCCATTTTTGGGATTATCATTGACATTCGTGGGATTTGCCTCGCCATTTGTGGGACTATCATTGACATTCGTTGGATTTGGCTCGCCATTTGTGGGACTTTCATGACTCGGGAACCTATCCACCCTTTTTGCAATGAAGCAATACCCCGCTATTCATGGTTTCGCGGATTTTCCAGGAACGTGTCTCCCCATGAATAGCGGGGTCCTATGGTATTTTAAAACCATTTCAATGGTTGCTAGGAGACAGGGCAACATGTAATATCATAATATCATACTATTGCAATCATAAGACCTTAAACAAACAAAGAAAAATACCGATTTTGGGGGGCGACACCCCCCTCTCCGTAAAGCCCCTTAGATCACGATTTTCCCAATGCCATTAACAAACTTTGGTACATCACGGGTGGTGGACTTTGTGGTTAAGTTTCATCGAAATTGTGTGTGTAGTTTCAGAGAAGAGAGCAAATACAAATTTTGGGGGGTCAAACCTGGGCCCACTTTGCTCCCCTGTAGTTCCCCTTAGACCTTGATTGTTTGTTAATGCCGTGAACACACTTGAGTTGCAACATACCAAATATCATTTTTAGCAAAGTTTGGTCACAATCCCATCAGCAGTTTTGGAGAGGAAGTTGCAAGTGTTTATGGACTGACGGACGAACAATAAGGTCCCCGGAACTACAGTCCAGGTGAGCTAATAATAGATACAACATAATAACAACAATTGAATCTTGAATGATCTGATCTCTATTTACCTGTAGAATTTAGTCTGTAAAGAAGGACCACCTGTGTATGAAGGAAACCACTTTTTACTTGTACCATACCTTGAGTGGTATTTTCCCTTTATAAAGGGTGAGATCCAATGGCACCAAGCTCTTGCCCTGCCTTGACCACAATACTTCTCCACTCCCCTCTGTCCTCAGCCAACTCTCTCCACTCTCCAACCACCTCCACTTACTGATATCCCCAAATCACACAATCATCGCATGTCAACCGCAGCCTACCTCTTTTCCTCCTACCTTGTCCCCTCAACCTAACCACCCTCTTTGCCATTCTCTCTTCCCTCATCCACAACAAATGTCCATCCCATCTCAGCTGGAATTTCGCCAATCTCCCCATCAAACTTATCTGTACACCAATCGCTTCCCTCAGTTCATCCATCCTACTTCTTTCCACCTCATTCCCTCCCGCAATCATCCTGACTCTGTTGTTCTTGCAAACCTGCAGCCTCTGTTGTTGTCTCATTGTCAGTGCTACAGTATCCCGACCGTAAACGTAGGCCGGCGTTATACACAACATCAGGACCTTTCTTTCAATTTCTGGCACATTCCAAGAGCTTTGGCAATTTGGTTTGGCTTGGGAAGTCAAACATGGTATAGCAGAGAGTTGGCAAGTCAAACATGTGACATAGAACAGAGCTTGCTAAAATTGCTCGATTTGCCCTTACATAAGTCAGAGCCACAGGAATCTGTAGGGACAACTATGACTGTTTTTATCTTTTTATACAATTAAAGATAAATTCTAAAAAATATATCAGAAAATTCCACAATTCAGAGGTTAAATGTTCAAACATCTTTCGCAATTCCTACTGTGAATAAACTAGAGCTTTGCAATGTGATTAAAATCCAGGCTGATGGTTACTGAGAAATATAACGTCCGCACTTAAACAGTTATCCAGATGCATGAGATCAACTTGAGTAAGAGATTATCAATAATTACATCAATTACAGTTATTCCTTGTGCTGGGAATTAAAATTTGAACCAAGCTGTAGTTTATTCCCAAAGGCACTGTTCATACTGGATAATACTCCTTAATGGTTGGGTGCATTCGTTTTGTGTGTACAAGTTGGACACAAGGAGAGTATAATCTGATACAACCAGGAAAAAACAAAAGCTCAATGTGCCAAAGTCGAATGATCTTGTTGTCAGCAAATATCCCAATTCGTGCTTTCCGTTTTACATGTTGCATGTCTACCTACAAAAAGCGACATCATGCATACATGAGAAATAATGAAGAGGACAGTTGGGTAAATGCCTTCCAAATGTGGAGACCTTTACGGTAACCAAAAATGTGCTTTCGTATTCCCCCTTCTATCGGTGAACAACATGATGAAAAAGAGGGATAATCAGAACTGACAGTTCTGGTCATTCTCGCAATCGCAATCATCCTGGAGAAATTGCTGCAGAGATGGGGACGCAGAGCAGGATCTCTCTGAGCGAAACGAAGAGAAACAAGGATATCAGGAGGTGGGAAGGCGTAAGAGACATTGGCGAAGAGGCACGGGAGGCACCTAAGTGAGGGGCTAAGTGAGGTCTTAAGTGAGGAGATTATTTTGGGAAGGATTCCATCTCTCTATGTTTTTACATGTTTTAAATAGTTGTTTCTGTTGTTTTCGGAGGGAGGGAGGGAGAGGAATATCATGGCGAATGATTCAATATTTTTTAACCCCTCAATCATGACTTGCTTTGGTTAAGTCCACAGTTTTTGTTAATATTTTTTTTCAGTAATAAAATGTTCAATGTTTTGTGTATTTTATTTTTGTATCGATTAAATCCATCTTCTTCTCCTCATATTCCCTTTAGAAGGGGTGAGACCTCAAAGAGCTCCAAGACCCTCTAAGTCCCTCAAGACCCACAAAACTCCAAAGACCCTTTAGACCACAAGATCTTTAGACCACAATGAGGGCAATATATAGTGGAAAAGCAATTGCATCCAAATCAGAATCCATCACAAATGTCAAATCATCATTTCACCTTTTTGTTGAATATATGCTTCTGAATTTGCTATTCATCATGTTTCTGAGTTAAGTGTGGTGACTTTCAGGAAGAAGAAGAAGATTTACTACCAACTTCGTACACTTCCGGAATAGTTCGATTTATTTGTGTTCAAATGTTTGTGAATTGTTTTGTATTTATTTATGTGAATGTGTACTTGTATATAATTATAACTGTCATTAATCAAAAAGGCTTAGGCACTGTAGAGAGATTTTTTAAAAATCAAAAAACCAACTTTAAAAAATTTTTTTTTGTTCTAAAACACTCCCAGGCACTCACTGATGAACATCTGAAAGTTTTACGAAGAACCGTTCAGCCATCTCTAAGAAATTGGCGACACACAAACACACAGACAGACAGACAAACGGCTCTCTTATATAGTAGATATAAAACTGAAAAACACGGGTTGACGGAGAACCCTTGCCAAGGTGAAGTGTTGGTCTACCCCTGTGAGCATGCCTATTAATTATATATACTGTTTTAACGTGAGTTGGACTGTGGGTATGTCTATTAGTTACTTACTATTGGACCTTGACTACATCAATCAATTACCTCTATTAATTAAGGATAATAGGACCACACCATTTAGACACGTAAACCTTTAGACCCCTTCCATCTTTGAGACCCCTTAGACCTTTTAGACCATTTTAAACCTGTCATATACCCTTTGGACCTTTTAAAACCTTTTATAACCTTTAAACTGTTACACCCATTCCACCCTAATGATCCTTGAAGATCCCGAAGACCCTTCAATACCCTTTTAAACCCATTAGACCCTGAAGATACTTAAGGCACTTTGTAACCACAACACCCTTCAGACCCCTAATAACCTTTATACCCCTAAGACCATCTCAGACCACCAACACCCTGCAGACCCATAATACCCTTTAGATCCTTTATAACCCTAAGACCCCGTAAAACCACTAAGACCCCTTAAGACCATATAGACCCTTTATAACCATAATACCCTTCAGGACCTGAAGACCCTTTAGGACCTGAAGACCCTGTACACCATATAGACCCCATTAGAACCATTATTCCCCTAATACCCAAAATACCCCATAATACTTTCCATCTGAGGGCCTTCTACAATACCACTTGAGGCCACCAGTCACAAGTGATTCTTCGGTATTGAGAGATGGGGCCAAAAACGATGTTGTATAGTATGATATTTAAAATGTTGTGGACAGATTATGACAAAACTTGCTGGACGGGTTTTTGTTGGTGACAAGAACTAGCTGATTATATTTTGATTCAGGTTTGGATCCAGATCTGGCTTATCAGTTGGATACAAAACGTAAACTGTTCAGCTTGGCGGAGGTATGTGCTCTACCAAATGCCTTTCTTTTTACGAATGTAATATGTACAGTCGTGGCCAAAAATATTGGCACCCTTGGTCCTTTTTCAAATAATGCACCATTTCTTCCAGAAAATTGTTGAAATTTAAGAATATATTGGTATCCACAATTGTATTTCTTTGGTTTGCAATGGAACAAAACAAAAAAGCTGAAAAAAATGACAAAATCTTAGCTTATTCCAAACAGAAATCCTAAAATGGCCCGGACAATATTATTGGCACATTTTAGAAGTCGTTAGAAATACTTCGATTTCAAGCAGGTGATTCTCCTTTACTTTGGAATTTAACTCACCTATGGTGAGTTGCAAGTGCCTGCAATATAAAAATCACTCATTCAACCAGTTTGAATAGAGAAAAGGAGTCATTCTGCTGTTTTGGCTCACTGTGCACCGCAATGAGCATGGATAAAAGAAAGAAAACCAGAGAATTGTCTGAGGAGGTCAAACACAAGATTGTAGCCAATCATGGACAAGCTCAAGGCTACAAGTCCATCTCGAGAGACCTTGATGTTCCTGTGTCCACCGTACGCAATGTTATCAGGAAATTTAAGGCGCATAGCACTGTAGTCCACCTCCCTAGACATGGCCACAAGAGAACACTTGTTCGAAGATTGCAGCGAAGGATTGTTCGAATGGTGGAGAAAGCACCTCGATCAACTGCCAAAGAGATTCAAGCTGAACTTCAGACACAGGGTGCGACAATTTCAACTCACACCATCCGTCGCCAACTCAATGAAAGGGGGTTCTATGGTAGAAGACCCAGGATGACCCCACTGCTGAGAAAGTCTGACTGGAGTTTGCCAAAACACATCTGAACAAGCCAAAATCCTCCTGAGAGAATGTCCTATGGACAGATGAGACCAAATTAGAGCTTTTTAAAAATCACATCATCTCTATGTTTACAGAAAACAAAATGAAACCTTCAAAGAAAAGAACACCTTCCCCACAGTCAAACATAGAGGAGGTTCAGTGATGTTTTGGGGTTGCTGTGCTGCCTCTGGCACTGGGTGCCTTGAATGTGTGCATGGCATCATAAAATCAGGAGGTTACCAAGGCATTTTGGAGCGCAATGTTCAACCCAGTGTCAGAAAGATGGGTCTCCGTCGAATGTCACGCGCCTTGCAGCAGGATGACAATGACCCAAACACACTTCAAAACGTACCCAGGAACGGTTCAAGACAAAATGCTGGACTGTTCTGAAGTGGCCAACAATGAGTCCAGATCTAAATGCCATTGAACACCTGTGGGGAGATCTGAAAACAGCAGTTGTGAGAACTGGAACAGTTTGCACAAGATGAGTGGGCCAAACTGCCATTAGAGAGGTGTAGGAAGCTAATTCATGGCTATAGGAAGTGCTTGACTGCAGTTATTTTGTCCAAAGTCTGTGCTACCAAATATTAAGTCTCGGGTGTCAATAATTTTGTCAATGTCATTTCTTTTTATTTTCTGATTTAAAATCATATATTAAGTTCTGAATCAAAAACAAAGGTTCTGTAATATTAACAGTGAAATAAAGAATTGCGGAGACCAAATACTTTTGTCAATTTCAACTTATTTTTCGAGAAAATTGTGAGTTATTTGAAAAAAGAGCAAGGGTGCCAAGATTTTTGGCCATGACTGTATACATAGCTCGAGTACTAATTTGGGAAATCAAGGCTAAGGTGCAATGTGATGTACTGCACAAATCCCTCCAACCGCTTTCTGAACTTTTTTCCTTTCTGAACTTGAGTTTAAAAAAAAAATAACGCTCACAATGGCAGGGAATGCTCGAGCTCAAAACAAGCATTTTCACCACTGACGTCATCTAACGAGACATCCCAAGGGGAAAATACTTATAGCCATGGTTAAATTGAACATTTTTGCAAAATAATTGGTGGAGGAAACAAGTGTTGATGACAAGAGCAGAAACTTTGCCATGTTTCTCATGACAACTGTTCATGTTCAAGACCAAAATAATTCCAGTAGGGACAAGATGCGTCATTAGATCCATCTCGACCGGTAAATGCCATAATTAATGCGATATTCTCTGGTATTGCAAACACAAGCATACTAGCCATTTTTAATGTTTCTTACTGAGAAACGCACAACTTTTCAATGTTGCCATAATGTTTTCACAACCTCATTCTTTACCATAAAGTTTCTACACTGGTTTTTATAACTTTACCATAACATTTTTACACTGGTTTAAGTTTAACAAGCGTTACGCCTAGGTCGCCCATCGGTGAAGTGATGCGAGTTGACAAAGTGGAAGACGCAAGGCGGCCATCTTGGATTTTGATGTGGCGACCCAATTTTCAATAGCGTTCTCCCTTATGCGTAGATACACCCACACACCAGATTAGAAGTTAGTAGTTCGTTTATTTTTCAAGATATTTCGCTCACAAGGCAGACATATATATGGTGGCGGCCATCTTGGATTTTGACGTGGCGACCCAATTTTCAATAGCGTTCTTCCTTATGCCTAGATACACCCACACACCAGATTAGAAGTTGGTACTTCGCTTATTTTTCAAGATATTCCGCTCACAAGATTCAGACATACATGGCGGCGGCCATCTTGGATTTTGATGTGGCGACCCAATTTTCAAAAGCCTTCTTCCTTATGCGTAGATACACCCACACACCAGATCAGACGTTAGTAGTTCGTTTATTTTTCAAGATATTCCGCTCACAAGGTTCAGACATACATGGTGGCGGCCATCTTGGATTTTGACGTGGCGACCCAATTTTCAATAGGGTTCTTCCTTATGCCTAGATACACCCACACACCAGATTAGAAGTTGGTACTTCGCGTATTTTTCAAGATATTCCGCTCACAAGGTTCAGACATACATGGCATCAGACATACATGGTGGCGGCCATCTTGGATTTTGACGTGTGTTGCACCCACACACCAAATTCGAATGCGGTCCTTCGCTTACGCATGCACGCATGCATGTACGCACGCGCGCACGCACGCATGCACGGAAGGACGAACGGACGGACGGACACACGGACGGAGGGGAAAACCATAGTCCCCCTTTCGCTCCGCGGTGCGACGGGGCACAATAACTTTACCAGACACTGCATTATGTTACTCGTTATTATGGTGAATAGCTCGGATTACTTTCCAAAGTCATTTAGTTTAACAACTCCCAAGTCTAACCACATGAGTGATCATTATGTGCTAGGGTGGTGCTCAAAATAATTTTTTTTAAATATTTACTGGGACATGGCTTTATGTTGTTCCTTTTGTTCCAAAATGAAAAGACACCAAATATGAAAGCAATCTGATTTTATTTAGGGGTGCCACATCAGCCTTCAAACTAAAGGTGTCTACAAAACTTTTCTATATATGGATCGAAAGCAAAACCAGAAGTTTGTTTTATGAAAATCCACCCTCCACTCACTTTCCTTGTATTCTAGCAAACACAAGTTACAATAGCTGCACAAATAGCACTATATTGCTATGAAAACTCAAATTCAATGATAACAATCCAAATGTTCAGTTCATAAAATGAAGAGACACCATATCACATAATATTAAAAAACCCAAATATAATGAGAAATGTAACTCCTATTTCTGGGCCTGTTTCACCACTGTTGCCTTCCTGGCATCGGGGTACATCTTCCTGTGAGCAGCAACAACTTGGAGCAGAGCTTGCTTTTGCTCTTCATCCTTTGTAAGGAGCTTATTGTAGTCTTGTATCAATGCGACACCCCTTTCTGCCCTGTCGTTCACCACGACTAAGCCACTGGCGGCTTTCTTTGCTTCCTGAAAGCTGGTTTCTTGCTCCCATGAACCAGGATCCTTATCCATCCAATCAGTTGGGGTCCCTAGGATGCTGAAGAAATGCTTGGTGTGTTTTGTTATGAGGCCAGCGATTGACAGGGCGGTTCCTCGTTTGATAGCTGGTCTCTTTGGAGAGGGGTTTTCACCGTCATTTTTCAATGCTTCAATCATATTGATCTTGCTTTCTTTGTCAATTCTGGTGTCAAAGAATGCAAATGCCACTAGTACTGGGCTCATGTACCACGTGTGGCGGCCAAGTGCCTTCAAGGCTGCCTGAGCCATCTTCTGATTGATTTGTTCAAACTTTTCCAACTTCTTGAAGAGGTTAATGTCATTCAGGGGAGCCTCAATAGCTTGTGGAGCCCGAAACCAAGCCTGTACAAGGCAGACAGGTAACAAGGTAACAAGGCAGACAAAAATGTTGAAGGCTCGGAGTTCTCTCGCCTCTCGAAGTGTCAAGTGGAACTCTGACCGAAACATGAACACCTGTAGTGAATATAGTGCTTTTGCCATCCATCTGGCTCTGTGCATTGCTCCTGGAGCCATGATCCGGATTCCACGAGGTGGGATTCCTCCCATGTAGATGACAGTCAGTTCTAGGAGTTCACGATAATCATCTCGTGGCTGCTGATCTTTCAAACACACAAGAACGTTTTTGCTTCCAACACAGTGTCTACAGATCCCATTGAAGCCTTCCTCTCTGAGAATTGATCGTGAAGAAACTTCCTGTCCTCGGGGTTGGTGATTATGGCCTCCGAATCTGTATGCCTAAGATCAAACGTCTTCTCCAAGGAGGCCTTGAAGGATGCTTCCTTTTTCTCTTGGGTCGCACCACCCCGCTTTGCACCTTTTTGGAGGCTCCTCCATTCTTCATATAGCCTCTCCAAACGATGGATGCAGTGCTGCTTCGTCGTTGTAGGTAGGTGAGCTTTTTCCCAGAACTTCACAACCTCTTCAATGGTGAGGGTTGCACTCTCCCGGGCAGTGCGATTCTCCTTCTTCAGGTGATGGAAAAACAGGACAAGAGATTGATGCACAGTCGGGAGCTTGGCACCTTTGATGGCATCTCCAGAAGTGGACCCAATGAGATACACATTATCCTGAGCCCGAGTTTTCAATGAAACACTGGTACTAGCACATGCCATATCTGCAAAATAAGCAAGAATGTGGATAAAATCCTGTTAATTCTTACTCCACAGGGTCACTCTCTACAAAAGAGCCACAGTCAATAAGTTAGGCCTACATATTACACACTAAAAAAGCGTACCCCTGACCCCGGGAACCTGTACAAAACATGCATGAAAATTGCCCAGATAGTGATCATAGGAAGTCTCAAAACTGTATGTATAATATATTGTATATATATAATGTATAATGTGTATTTATGTATATTTATTATTAAATGTATATTTACTATATATTTATTTTTAATATTATATTTAATGTATATATATAATTATGTATTTATTTTGTGTATATACAGCCCAAAAAATGGGAATTCCTATTTTTGCATGGGGGAAAATTCATCACTGATGTGGCACCCCTAAATATTATTGGATTCCATTCAAATTTGGTGTGGTTTCCTTTGACACGAAAAGGAACAAAAATAGACCATGTCCCGGAGAAAATCGGCATTTTGCTTTTTTGAAGCCCACCCTATTATGTGCATGGTATTGCTTCAGCACTTGGTTGGCAAAATTAGTGGCAGCTTAATTATTTTAGAAAAAATTTCTGATATCGAGTGACATGAATCGTATCAATGGCTGGTTAAGAGGTGAGTTTCTATCCTGGTTTAGTTATAGCTTTACGGGTAGTGCTGGAGTTGATCATTACCAATGCAGTATGACTCCGTGCCGCTCCAGAGGCCAGTATGCAGACACTGCCTACCAGCTGACCCAAGAAGCGTGTACCCAGAATTGCAGGTGAATATAGATGTTGCACCAAAGTGGAGTTGAGTTCCAATTTTCCTTCCATTTGGTGGCGTCGCAAGCTCCCCACATTGAATGACTGCAGCAGATACACAAGATGTACTCAGGAACATGAAATAAACACACAGCACAAAAGCACAACTACAATAGAGGAGTAGGATATAAAATCGACGCATGATTCGAAGGTTGATAAAGTAGTGCATATTGACCTGTTTCACATGTCCCCTGAGCACTCACCTAATGATGCCATCTGGTAAACCTGTTAGCCTTACATCTGGCTCCATGAATAAATAGTGATGGGGTAACCTCTATTTTTGACGTTTGGCTGGCAGAGTGGCCAAACATTTAAGATTTATACATTTATACACAGTGGGATTGCCTGTAGCAGCACATTTTAACCTTGCTAATCATACCAAGGATCATTTACAGGTGTGTGGTATATGAGGCGTGCTGCAGTGATTTGGATCGAAAGCGCTTCGAGGAGAAAGTCACCTTTCAGCTTGGTACGATACACCCTCGAAGAATTTATGTTAAACATTCCCGACTTTTCCTTATTCCAACACTTGATTAATTTATTCACACCAGGGGTGGATCCAGAAATTTTTTAGGTGGGGTTCACTTGATGTTAAAATACTCACAGATCGCAAAATCTACCACCAAGCCTTATTCAAGTCAATGTATTAGTCTTCTATTTTTTTCACGACAATATTTAACTAAAAGATGTAAAATGTCATGTAAAATGACAATATTTTACAACAAATTTAGATTTTAGATTACACTGTAATATTTTACACTTTTAGATCACACTTAGAATTCAGATTACACTGCGTATCAGGAATTAACACAGAGCTAGAGAAGAAAAGTGTGACGTGGCTTGGATTAACTGCTGCGTGAAGAAAAGGTTGCTTGTGATTGTCCATTGTCCAACGAGATCTCGCATGACGATCATGTGACAAACTCGAATGGCACCTCCGCCAGGTTAAACAGTTTATGTTTTGTATCCCACTGATAAACCGGATTTGGATTCGGATCTGAACCAAAATCGAATCGGCTTCTTATTGTCGCCTAACCAACTCATCCACCAAGTTTAGTTATAAAACGTCCACAACTTTCGGAGATATCATGCTATGTATCGTTTATAGCCCTCTCACTCAATAGTGAATAATAATCAATTATAAAATTAAATAAAATTAAATAAATGTTGTATCTCGATCCGGATCCGGATATTCACCAAAATCGAATCGATTTGTCCTTGTCACAAACCCAACATGTCCACCAAGTTTCGTCCGAATCCGTCCACAACTTTTTGAAATATCATTCTGTATGTCGTTTTTAGACAATTTGCTCCATGGTGAAGAATCACTTTAAAAATTCTCATATCTGGATCCGTATTCAGATCTTCATCAATCGAATCAATTCTTCCTTGTCACACACTCAACCTGCCCACCAAGTTTTGGCCGAATCCATCCGCAACGTTTTAAAATATCGTACTATAGAGTCACGTGAAAAAGTAAGTACACCCCAAGTAAAGTTTGGCCTTTTCAACATATTTCACCATACAGCTATTTGATCTTCATTTCAACAATATTGATAGATAAAGGTGATATAATATAACAAATATCATGAAACATTTACATTTTGTAGTCCATTGTATAATTTAAATAAACATAAACGCAAATTTCGCATGTGGAAAAAGTAAGTACACCCCTACATTTATCACAACTTCAAATACCTAAAATTAGAATCAGGTGCACCAGGTCAGGTGCAAATGATTAGAACATCGTTCGAGAGGATCTTGGAGGAACCTGTCTTATTTAAACCTCAGACATTTAGTTTGGTTTGCTCTTTGTTGTTGAAGTGTGCGGTCACCATGCCTAGATCAAAAGACCTCTCTGAGGCCTTCAGAAAAAAAGGTTATAGATGCCTACGAGTCTGGGAATGGATTTAAAAAGATCTTCAAACAATTTGAAATCAATCATTCGACTGTCCGGAAGATCATCTACAAGTGGAGAAGATTCCAAACAACTACCAACTTGTTCAGGCCAGGCCGCCCCAGCAAGTTCAGCCCGAGAGCAGACCGCAAGATGCTGAAAGAAGTCTCTAAGAACCCCCAGAATGTCATCACGGGACCTACAGGTAGCTCTTGCCACTGTTGATGTCAAAGTGCACGAGTCTACCATTAGAAAGAGGCTGCACAAATTTGATCTACATGGGAGGTGTGCCAGGAGGAAACCTTTGCTGTCCAGAAAGAACATCAGGGCAAGACTAAAGTTTGCCAATGAACACCTCGACAAAGACCAGCACTTCTGGAACAATGTGCTCTGGACAGATGAGTCAAAGGTATAGCTATTTGGCCACAGTACCAGAAGACATGTTTGGCAAAAACAAAAGACAGCATTTGACCACAAGAACCTGATACCAACTGTAAAGCATGGTGGTGGAAATATTATGGTTTGGGGCAGCTTTGCTTCATCAGGGCCTGGGCAACTCACCATCATCGAATCCACGATGAATTCTTCATTGCACCAGAGGGTGCTTGAGGACAATGTGAGGCCATCTGTCGGAAAGTTGAAGCTCAACCGAAGGTGGACCTTGCAACATGACAATGACCCTAAACATATCAGTAAATACACCAAGGAATGGCTGAAAAGAAAGGAATGGAGGGTTCTGGAATGGCCAAGTCAAAGCCCGGATCTAAATCCCATCGAGATGTTGTGGGGGGATTTGAAACGAGCTGTGCATGCAAGAAACCCCTCAAACATCGCACAGCTGAAAGCATTCTGCATGGAGGAGTGCGCAAAAATTTCTCCCAGTCGATGTTAGAGACTGGTAGACAGTTATAAGAAATGCCTACTTGAGGTTGTTTCTGCCAAAGGGGACAATACCACCTATTAGAGCCAAGGGTGTACTTACTTTTTCCACATGCGAAATTTGCATTTATGTTTATTTAAATTATACAATGGACTACAAAATGTAAATGTTCCATGATATTTGTTGTATTATATCACCTTTATCTGTCAATACTGTTGAAATGAAGATCAAATAGCTGTATGTTGATATATGTTGAAAAAGTCAAAACTTTACATGGGGTGTACTTACTTTTTCACGTGACTGTATGTCGTTGTTGCCATATCTCTCAATTGGGAAGAATCACTTAAAAAAATTAATAATCCTCGTAAGCTCCTGAATCGGATTTCCACAAAATTAAAATCAATTCATCCATGTCACACACTGAAGCTGCCCACCAGCTTTCATCTAAATCCATCAATAACTTTTTGAGATATCCTGCATGCTGACAAACTGACAACGGTGAAGGCAACCTCTGTCCATTCCAGATGGCGGAGGTTAAAAAGGTAAGGGGGGGGGGGGGGTGGGGGTGGGTCACGTGCACCCAGTGAACCCCCGTGGATCCGCCCCTGCGCACACTTGTTTCTAATTACATGATTTATTCACTATATATTGCATCAGATGTTTTGGTTCCTTAGTTTGTTTGTTTAAAAAAATAAAATAAATAAGAAGGTTTATGCCCAAAACGTCGACTGTGTTTCTTTTACAACGGTGTATTTCTTCCACTTATCTTACACACACACACACACACACACACACACACACACACACACACACACACACACACACACACACACACACACACACACACACACACACACACACACACACACACACACACACACACACACACACGTATATATTTGTGCAGTTGCATTCTCATGGGACCTGAAGAAAGCAAGCTGTACATGAAGCTTCACTTATTGTTCGTTCATTCGTGCATGAGTACTGGAATAAGAATTTTCTTATGCAGGATAAGCCAAAGGAACCTTTCTTGTGCTTTTTTTTCATCTTGAATTCACATTATAAAATAGTAAGGAGGAAAACAATCAAATTGGAGGGAAATAATCAGAACAGGGAATAAAAAGTTGGATATAAGGAATATAAGTCAAAATTAGGTAGTTTTAGATCAGATGTTCTTACTATGGCATGATGGTCTCTCTCCAGCCCAGCTCCAGGTGCCATTTGGAAGACAAGTCATGATGTGTGGTCCAAGGAGATGGTATCCAGAGTGGCAGCTGAGCAATACTCTGGAGCCAAAGAGTGGATGTGCAACACCACCCACCGGAAGCCATGCACCATTCTGTAGTGAGAAATCCTGGAGCGATGGACAACTGGCAACTGTAAGGATTAAAAAGAAATCCAAGAATGTGTTCCAAGGTAAAACGGCTGGTTTAGTTCTTATGAAATTGCAAAAAATGATGTGAAATGTCTGGATGTAATATGGTTGTTGTTTGGAGCAATGGGAGAGAAGTAAAAATTAAATGGTTGGGGTGGGGGTTCTGAGCACGACCTATATTAGCTTTGTTTGTGAACTTTGATAACAGGTGCGGTGGCAATCATAAGCAAGAGTTGAAAAAACCTTTCCCTTGTCCTTTTTCTCAAGACTACATGGGGTAAGGTGTTCTAGGATCTCTCCAGTTACCACCGCCACCAGAGGTGGATGGCGGTTTTGTTTCACCTCTGTCTGTCTATCTGTCTGTCTGTGAGCAGGATATCTCAAAAAGTTACGGACGGATTCGGATGAAACTTGGTGTACAGGTTCGATGTGTGACAAGGACGAATTTATTCGATTTCAGTGAAGATCCTCATCAAAATCCGGATAAAAGATTTTTTTTTAAATTCGCAAGTGATTCTTCACCAATGAGAAATAGGGGCAAAACGATATGCAGTATGGCACAATATTTCAAAAACTTCTGGATGGATTATGACAAAACTTCGTGGAGGAGTTGGGTCGGTGAAAGAACAAGCCAATTAGATTTTGGTTCAGGTCCGGATGCAGATCAGTAAGTGGGTTACAAAACGTAAACTGTTTAGCTTGGTGGGAGGGAGGTATGTGCTCTACCAAGTGCCGTTTTAGTTTTCCAAGTTTTGGAAAGGTAATATAGGAATTGAAACTTCACCCTACAATAATTAACAATTACATTTCTCATAATAATGTAAGTATTGCTGCTGGGGTGTGAGGAGTACCTGTTGATGCAATTCCAAACTGCCCAAATTATACTTAAATGCGATAGCATTTTACAAACTGCATTCACTTTCTGAGCCAATCTATAAATCCACATCGCATCACTGCAACGTAAATCACAGGGTAATTAAACAACAGGTTAAAGGCAAATGTCATATCTGTCAAACGTCATATAATATCAATTCATAATACTCAAAAAATAAAAACAACATAAAATTAAAAAAAACCCCAATATAATTGCTATGATAGTGATTAAAATATGAATTGTGAAATTTATTAATTAGGACATGCACATAAAATCAAATTAATAACAATAAATCATGATGATTGTAACAACAATAAAAATATTCTGCTGCCTCCACAAGAGGTTTGGAAAATTTTAGGCTTTTAAGGGAGTAGATGGAGAACAAAAATCAATCTTAGTCGGTTCACTGAGTTTTCCCTTAGAGTCAGAAGGCTGAACAAATATATCTGATGGAAGATCAGAAACTGTAAAAGCATAAAATATAGCGATGATAATTTATCCCAAAAGGAATAAAATAATAATGAAATAAACACAAATATATCACAAAGATTGATAAAGAGCCACAAATTAAATGATCAACAAGTAATATATCTGAGAAACTTTGTGTGATAACAAACTGGAATTTTACATTTCTTTCATCTTTGGTAAGCATTCCTTCATCATGGAAGGACAATTTACTCTTAATAATATTGGATTGGATTTTATAAGATGATTAATGACTATGACAAAAAATTATAATAATAATATGATTGAAGAAATAGGTCTGGTTGTGAAACGCATGATGATTGTGAAACGCATGATGATGTAAAGTCACCAAGGATACATGATAATTAGATCTGTTCTAATATTCCTGTTTTTAAGATAAACAGGAAGGTGTTATCATTTGCAAAAAGCATGTCTGACAAGACGGTGCAAAGGTAGCACACATACCTTTGAGCTGCCTGGTTTGGGTGTGATTCGTGACTTGATTATGAACCGTTGCATTGGTGTTTTGAATGCCGGGTGATTCATCCATGACTGCGCCGTCCCACGGATGGACGTTAAAGTGAGTGTCTCATCTGCTCGCATAAGTTGGTGGCCGCTAAATAACCCACAGTATTTCAGGAAGAGTGGGCAATTTAACCCCGGCAACCTGAACAAATTACAAATTTCTGCAATACGAGAACGTCAAGCCTGGCCAGCATGTTCGTCAGAAACTTGGGCCAAAATAATGTTCCCAAGAAGACTCCACAAGAAGGTTGGTAATAAATGGGACCCAAAAACAAGTTAAAACAAGAAAGAGCAATCAGAGATTGCAAACCCTCGGGCAGGATGTATTCTTAGTGGTTTTTACCCTCGGGCAAGTTTTGTCCCGAGGGCTCTTTTTAGGACGTAACCGAGCTTCAGACAGCTTCCAATTGCAGGTCGTTTGTCGTAATATTCCCAGGAATGGTTTCTAAGATCTCTGTAAGGGTATTTTTTTATTATTCCCATTGCTCCTATAATCGCTGGTACAATTTTGGTGCTCTTCAGCTTCCAGGATCTTTCACTTCATTTTTGGGCTTGGTGTTTGGTCATTTTCTGTGTTGTTTAGACCAAAATCGCTGGGTTCTGCACCTCATTTAGCAATGCCATCTTTTCTTTTTTTTGTACCTTAGTACTATACCAGGTCGCAATGCTTTGCTATGTTCACCTTGATGGGATCATTTGGTCATACGTGAGCATTACTTCCTTGTCTTCAGTGATTCAGTGATTACTTTTGGTTCATGTTTCCACAAGTTTTCTGGAACTGGGATATTGAGACTTTTGCAGATGTGCCAGTGGATTACTCAACATACTTTGTTGTGGCATTGGGTGTGGAGCAGCTCCAACATGCCTTTTTTTTTTTTTTTACATCCTGATAGTTGTGGTGGCTCGTTCTTTCTGTTTCTACATTGCAGAACATACACATGGCCGATTGACTCAGTCCCACCATTTTCATAAAGCCATTGGTGTAGTGTCCTTGATCTTGGGCATTTATAATGATTTGTCCACCATCCCAGTTGAGCTGACCTCTTCTTAGCCATTCCATAGAGCCTTCTTTGTCTACTCCCAATCTGTCCAACTCTTTTTTTATACCTTCTTGCTCTTTTATGATTTGCCCAGTTGTCGGTGTATATCTGTTGATATTTCATTTTATATTTTTGTCTTTTTTTTTGCAATTGTCAGGGCTGTATTCGTTGTTGTTTTGGTTTTTTGTGTGCCATCTGCCATTCGCACCCGTCTTTGGAAAATTTTTGCTCGGTGTGTGTGTATGTGTGTGTGTGTGTGTGTGTGTGTATGTATGTATATATATATATATATATATATATATATATATATATATATATATATATATATATTTATATAATTATATATATATATATATAATTATATATGTGTATATATATATATATATATATATATATATATATATATATATATATATATATATATATGTGTATATATATATATATATATATATATATATATATTTTTTTTGTGTGTAATTATCGAAGTGGAATGTAATACAAACAGAAGTGCAATTATTTGTTTTTGTAAAGAGACCCGAGGCAGTATTTAACTCTTCTTCACCTGAACTGCGAGAACAATTGGTGCAATCAAATCAAACTTACCACAACTCTCACCCATGATGGCAGGCACAGTTATCTAGCACTCACATATTCAATTACACCTCGACTGCAAATGCGTTTAAATACAACCCAAATTAGTCTTGGTAGTCTCAAACACTGCTGTGGTGCTTTTTCCAATCTCATATGGTGGAATAGGAATACTGATAGGACCTGGAGGTAAGGATGTGCTCACTGTTGTTTTGCTGTTGCTTGGGCAATATTTTACTGATATTGACACTTATTTGATGGGAAAGAGCATTACGTGCTGGGATTGGGCATCAGGGGTACATTGTAATGCAATGATGATGTATGAGCAGGGCCGGCGCTACCATTAGGCCAACTAGGCAGCCGCCGAAGGGCGCAGACATCAGAGGGGCGTATTACTGAACCTTAAAGGGTCACAGTTTTATACAAATTATTGTTTTAAGACTGGTCACAGTATACCGAGTGCCCTTTAGTTCAAAATGATTTGTGTGCCAAAATATTTTCTTTTGTATTTGTGAAAGATAAATCAAAGATTGATTATTTAAAATTTTGATTTTGCATATCTAAAACATTGCTCAAACCAAAAACTGTTTTATTTATCTGTAATTTCCATTCACACACTCATAAAGGGACGACTTTCTTTATTTTGCATTGCAAACCACATGTAGTGTCATATTTTTAAAAGTGAAAGCCCATTTGCCCCAAAGCGTGGGGTAACAGGGCCACTACTGCCATATTTATGGATATTGCGCCTTTAATATTGGTGCTGTTGGTATCTTATGGTACTTATTCTTGCAAGTTAAAATAAATTTAGCAGTTTCAAGTTTTCTGCTTTTTATTTTTTCTACAAGACATCTGTTTTTAATAATCGAAGTTGGCAAAAAAAATTTGGGGGGGGGGGGGGAGGGGATGCAAGTAGCTGGCCTTGCCTCGGGCGCAAAATAGTCTGGCGCCGGCCCTGTGTATGAGAGAAGCCAAACTGTGAGGCAGATAAATTAAAACACACCTCAAAATTTCAAGAGATTATTTTCTATGCAGGGTTATAGTTCGTGGAAGAGCCAGAACCTAAAATGGATCAGGATGCAACAGAATAAAATGAAGACCAGGAGAGGAGGAAACACACAACAGCAGATTGAGGGATTAAATAGAGACTTCAAGACAAGGGATGTGAGGAAGAATGAGGACTAGGGAGGACACAGGGGGTGGATAAGATGGATACATAAAGCAAACTCTCAGGAAAGAAAAACTGGAAATTTGGATGGAGGTGGGCTTAGGGGCAGGGTTAGGGTTTAACAGAGGGAGAAATGATCATGGTTTGGGATTGGGGATGATGTGAGATGGTGGTGAACAGCTGTGTAGAAGACCTGGAGGTAAGGATGAGATTGAAGAGTATGTGCAAGTTGATTCCACAGGTGGGAGAAAGGATGAACGAATGAGGAAAGAGAGGAATGGTGAGCAGTGATTCGGGATTTTCCGAGTTTCACCAGAAGGAGGTTGCCGTGGACTGCGTGCAAAAACCTGGAGTAGTGGGGGGAGGCAGACAAAACACAGAAAGAAGATCATAAAGGAGGCGGTAGCAGACAGAGAGACCACCGACCTGTCTGTGATGTGAAAGTGAGAGGCTCAGCTTCATCACAGGAGATTCCAATGATCTTAAAGGCCTTGGTTTCTTGGCGTCAAGCCGAGCAATATGCGAGGAGTTTGCGTCGTTATATGTTTTCTCGTGACCTGGCAGTGAGTTGCAGCTCTCCCATATAAGCCATCCAAACATAAATTCATTAAGTACACTTCTTGATCAAACTATTCAACAAGCCAAAACTGTACTGGATGTACAGCTCAGGAGACATCAGACAGCCAATCATTGACTCACGAAGCCAAGAACTCTTGTGTTAATGTTCCAGGCAGAGTTGTCTTTTGGAAGGAGAGTGCTAGAGAAGCATACTTGGAGGGTCCAATAATCCAAGGGAAAGAGAAGTTCTGCTGAAGATAATCTTTTTGAAGAAAAGTAGAGCAGTCAATTTGGTACAATTTGTATCTTTGGATTCACTTCACTGTCCTCCTTCTTTACTTGTAACTAAAATATCCCCCATGGCCAAATAACCATGGATGTCACAACAATTAGGATGTTTAAATGACCAATTAGGAACATGCTATGTGTAAAACTGTACTTTTTAGGCTATCGGCTGACATGCTGCCAAAGAGCATCTTGCAACTTTTAAACAAATGACACCAATGTTGAAACTGAGTCATCTGTGACGTGCTAATGTGCTATGACAGCCAAGACGTATGACATTCTTGCGTGCTCTCTGATATGAATACACCTGCTGATGGTTATATCCTTCCTGTAAGCCAATAGAGCAGGGGTCAGGAACCTTTTTGACTGGGAGAGCCATAAAAGCCAAATATTTCTAAATATATTTCATTGAGAGCCATATAGTATTTTTAACGTATAATAAATTAAATATGTCTTACTTTTAATGCGACTTCTGGTGCTGCATGGTTTTGCTGATGGCCTTGTAGTCTGGTTCATACGTGGTGAGGATGAGCTTCATGCAGGCGTTGAGGCTTCCATCAGTTAAACGTGAGCGTAGGTTGGTCTTAATGTTCCTCATATGCGAGAATGACTGCTCACATGCATATGTAGAGCCAAACATGGTCAATACGGCAATACTCACACGCTGCATTGTGTGGTATGTCACAGGAAGCTCGTTCCAAGTTTTAAGAATCAGCTGGTCTTCAGGTTGAAGATTTTTCATTTCTGTCCACTTGTGTTCCCTCGCCAGCTCTGCTCGCTGTCGCGCAAGACTTTCCAACTCTCCATTAAGTGACTTGAACTTACTCATCCACACATGTCTGATGCCTTCAGGTCAGCAACTTCCAGCTCAAAGTCTCCGATAGAGACCCCGGGGATGCATGTCAGGTCGATTTTGTCCACTGCACACTCATGTGGATGAGTGATGAACTTGAAAAGACCAGTGCGCGCACGAAATTCTCCAAAACGTGCTTTGAATGACTGCAGGAGATTGGACGTAAAGCCAGCTAGCTGCTGGAGATCCAGATGTTGAGTGGAGTCACTTGCTAAGCATGCATCTCTAAATTGTTGCAGTCTTTCAAAGTGCAGAAGACGACCTGTTTCAATGTCCCTGAGAAAGACTTCCAGCTTGCTTTCAAATGCAAACACTGCTTGTTGAAGGGATGAGATTGTATTTCCAATACCTTGCATTTTCACATTGAGCTGGTTCAGATGGCCAGTTATGTCCACGAGATAGTGAAACTGCAGGAGCCAGTCAGTGTTGTCTAGCTCAGGATGCTTGACGCCTTTCATTTCAAGAAAAGTCCGGATTTCACTCAGGCAAGCTGCAAAATGGCTGAGCACCTTCCCCCTTGACAACCAACGCACGTTGCTGTGTAAAAGCAGACCGGGATAATGATTCCCAACTTCTTCTAACAGAGCTTTAAACTGGCGATCATTTAAAGCTCGGGCAACAATAAAGTTGACCACTCGAATGACCAGCGACATCACCTCACCAAGCTCCTGGCCACACGTCTGAGCGCAAAGCGCCTCCTGGTGCAGGATGCAATGAAAACTTAGGATGGCTCTCTTTTCATGTTCACGGAGAAGCGCTACAAATCCTTTGTTCTTCCCCAACATACAGGGTGCACCATCAGTACAGACAGAAATAAGTTTATCCATCGGTAGTTTTTTTTTCTTTAGCAAACTCCATGAAAGACGTGAATAAATCCTCTCCTCTTGTTGTCCCTTTCATTGGCAAAACAGCCAAGCTTTCCTCACGCAGTGTGTCACCTGCAGCATACCTGGCAATTATACTGCACTGAGATAGATGGCTAACGTCTGTTGACTCATCTAACGCGAGAGAAAAGTATGTCCCGGCGTTTATGTCCTTAATTTGTGTTTCCTCGACTTGATTTGCCATCATGATGCTACGATCGTGCACAGTTCTTGCTGACAGGGGCATGTCTTTTATTCGTTTGATTATCTTGTCTTTATTTGGGAAGTCATCAAACAGTTCATTGGCCACATCAAGCATGAATGTTTTGGCATACTCGCCATCTGTGAATGGCTTTCCATTCCTTACTATTGCCAAAGCACCCGCAAAGCGAGCGGAATTCCCGTCACCTTGCTTGGTCCACACATGTAGTTGCTGCTGACTCGTCTGCACTCTCCGCTGTAGCTCCTCGCATGCCCTTTTCCTGCTGTCCCCCGCTGGATATTTCGATGCAAATGAAGCATGGTGCGTATCGAAGTGCCGCTTTATATTTGACCGTTTCATCGATGCAATTTTATCATTGCATATTAGACATACCGCAGATCCTGCTCTCTCACCAAATGCAAATTCCTCTGTCCACGCAGCCTGGAATGCACGGTAATCATCGTCTTTTTTTCTTTTCGCCATCTTTTCCGTTACAAGGGTTGAAGCGGATAAACTAGTTGGCTATCTGATAAAATTGATTTCTTCACCTTTACAATGACGCGGACATGCTCGCGAGCCATTGGTTCCCGACCCGACCCACGGGTGACCCGTGACCCGTGAAATTTATCTTCAAAACTAATTTCTGTTTACTCTAAAATGACACAGTATTATTAAGAAATATCACAAGTATTTTAAAATCAGTTCCAAACTGATTTTTTTTTTTTTTTTCAACTCAAAATTGTCTGGGAGCCATATGCCGTCACCGGAAGAGCCATATATGGCTCGCGAGCCATAGGTTCCCGACCGCTGCAATAGAGGAAACGACCCTTTTTGATGCAGTGATGTTAAATGAATGCAGAACAAAATTAGGAATAAATCATATTCACTGTTTACACATTTGATTAGTGGCAATGTCATTCCAAGGGGCAGCAAATACTCGACCTCGAGGTGCGCGTGGCATCGGAGAGACATGGAGATTGAGATGAAAGGGATGATTATGACTGAAAGTCCCATGCAGGTTTGAATCATTTCTGTGGACACAGCCGTGCTGCTAATGTAGTATACTCTGTCGTTTAGGGCAGAAATTTAGACATTTGCCAAGTTACTGTAACAACATGTCCTAAATCTTTTCATTACGTGCAGAAACATCTTCAACATCAACAAGAGCAAATGCTAGGAGATGGGACACAGAGCTAAACCTCCCATCCGATAGACAACACACATTGATGCAACAGCCCACATGCAAAACACCAGGGATGACAGTTTGTAGTTGGGTTCAGAACCAAATCCAGGGGAGATAGGTCAAAGGCGAGTTTGCTACCTCCTATCAGCACAAGCCAGTTCTGAAATGGATCTACCCTAAGCTCCAAAAGGGCACAAAAATAATTGCCTCCGTTTGTAAGAGGCAAGGTATATTCAAGGAATAACACAGCATGCGGTTGAGAATAAAATCTAGTGCCTGGTCATGACACAGCATGTGCACTGAGCATCCCTGCTTCACTCTGTGGCTCTTCAACATCAAACTGAGCCAAGATAAAACTGCTCTATAGCCTTGACCTCAATTTGTTTAAAATGCATCAATGTTTACCTTCGCCAGAGGAGAGGGTATTGCATTTGGGTCCGTTTGTTTGTCCGCACAGAACGTGAGTATGTGTATTAATTACATTCGACCATTTAGAACCCTAAGACCCATTACTAACGCTAACACCCTAACAAACCTTTGCATCCCTGAGAACCATTACGACCATGAAGACCCACAAAGACGCTAAAAATTATTAGGACCCCTAAGACCGTTTAAGATACTTAAAACACTTTCGAGCCTTTAGAACCCGAAGACCCTTTAGACCCTTTATAACTCTGAGAGCCTTTGGAACCTCAACTCCCTTTTTAATACACTTTAGAACCCTAAAGCCTTTTAAGATCCAAATGACCCAGAGGACCCAAAGACCTTTCAATACCCTGAAAACCCAAAAGTCCCAGAAGACCCTTAAAGACTCAAGATATCCCAAAGACCCAAAAGATCCTTAAATACCCAGAACACCAAAAGACCCCGAAGACCCTTAAATACCCTGAAAACCCAAAAGACACAAAGACTCTTACACGAGCCTCGATCTTGTATACAAAAAAAACAACCCTTTAAGACCCTGAAGACCCAATAGATTCCAAAGACCCTTAAATACCCCGAAGAACCAAAACATCCAGACGACTCAAAAGACCCTTAAAGACCCCAAAAACCCAAAATATCCAGAGCACCGAGAGCCTCCAAAATACCCCAAAGACCCTTAAAGACACAGACGACCCAAAAGACCCAAAAGCCCTAAGACCCCGAGGACCCAAAAGGCCCCGAGGGCACCAAAAAAACCGAGAAGACCCAAAGGACAAAACCACACATCCTGGCGAGGATCTGGAATCTCTGATTGGTCTTTCTTGTTGAAGATTGTGGAGGAGAGCCATCCTATTTATGCCAGCCAGCAAAAAAACAAAATATGCCTACAAGAGGCAATGACCAAGTGCAATGTCACACACAAAGTGCTTAATAACAGTACTAGTGGCCTTACTAATTTGAATTGCACTCAACATGTAAGACATGCTAACTGCGCACACGAAGGTATTACTTGGACATCTCCATTCTCTATCATGTGGCGCCTCATCTGCCATCCCACCAACTCTTCAACATCAAGCCCTCCCAAGCCTGATGGCATAGACCCAGGAGCTGAACCACCACAAGGTGGCTCGACTTAATGAAACAAATGGCGAACGTCAGCCCTATCCTGGTCTGCCACCTCATTTGACACAGGACAAGATGGAGCCAGATCCTCCATGGAGTGCCAGTGTTGGATCACCAGCAAGACCCCTTCGTCAAGCCAAAAGTCAAGAAAATGTAGCCTATATGCTTCTTACACGTGACAACAAGAGAAAGGCCGAAATATTATTCATACATTTGTCTCTGCATTTATTTATTTATTTTAAACAAAACCTGAAACTCAAGGCGTAATTTCAGAAAATTGCATTCAATCATTAGGAGAAACATATTCATAATTAGTAAAGGTTTATATACTGTATAAAAAGAGCGACATAAGGTAAAATCTCGTACACAAACAATAATACAGCAATAATGGAAGGAACACAAAACAATCAAATCTATTCATAACTAACAATTCCATAAAAATAAAGGTTACACTTCCATTTGAGAGAATGATAAATACTTTGAACATTTACTTTGAAGAGCCCTTGTTTGCCTCATTAACCTTCAGTCCATCAGCTCCTTCACGATCCTTGTGGAGATGATGTTTATTATTATTATGTGAGAATCAATTACTAAAAATGTCAAGTTGGTTCTGTAATTGTGAAAGTAACAGTACGGCCCGTGTACGGTACGTAGTAACAGTACGTAGAAATGGCCCGTTTGTCCGTGAATATGCACAACGCCTTCACTTTATAATTATCATATTTTAATACAGATCACAAACTGAATCATATGTGAAGCTGACG